>NC_056725.1:1156425166-1156717666 GCF_019279795.1 Protopterus annectens | reverse complement strand
TGCCTGAGGAAGAAATTTTATCAGGATCAGAAAACGAGATCCAATCCAAGGTGGAGCCATTGTTTCCATTTTTGCCAGGTCTGGTAATGTCAGAGATTAGCTGGGAGTAATTATGGAGGTGGATGTTTATAGAGGAGTTTTTATTGGTGATATCTAGCCAGTTGATGTTAATGTCACCAAGAATGATAGTTTCATTTTTAACATTATTGCTAGTCCAGGCTAAAATGTCTTCAAGAACTGGAGCATTGTTGCCTGGGGATATGTGTATGACTATGATGCAAAGGCTTTTGCAGTTATTGAGTTTAAGGAAGAAAACTAGTAGGTCAACTAAGGGAAAGGAGGGAATGGGTTTGGTATATGGAATAACAGTGTAAGTGCTTGGGAATAGTAAGGCGACACCTCCACCTTTTTTGTGGGGTCTGTCTGTTCTAAGGCAGGAGTAGTTTGGGGATAGAAATTCTGAATCTTTAATAAATGCTTTTAGCCATGTTTCTGTGATGGCAGTAAAGTCTGGTTTATGTTGACTTAACCGTGCATGTAGTTGGGGAGTTTTGTTTCTGATGCTTTGAAGATTAATAGTGGTGATATTTAAAGTTTTGGAAGTGTGGAGAGAATTATGAGAAAGGGGAGAGGGGCCTGGGTTAGAATTATGAGAAGGGGGAGAGGGGCCTGGGTTAGGATGTATATCTCCACAGAGGACTAGGTTACAGAGAATAGATGCATTGCTAGAGAGGGGCAGTTTCTTGCTGGTGTTATAGTATATATGGAGATGGTAGCTGGAAGAGTTATGTTTTGTGGAGAGCAGGGTGAATTTCTTTTGTAGAATTAAGTCCATTTGGTACTAACTAGAACAGATAGCAGTATAGCTGGGGAGGGTCTTAGAGTTGAGAGGTGTAGTGGGGAAGGTCGAGGAGGCATGTGGGTTGTATGAAATGATGTTAGTCTTAGTAGCATAGAGAGGTAGATGGTGAATATGTAGAGAAAGATGTTGAAAAGAGACATAGCTATATCGAGTTAACTATCGGCAGTTAAAGTGAATGTTGAGTATGAGTGTGAGAAGGGTATATTGGTAGTGTAGCAGTAGTTAAAACTCTGAAGAGTAATGAAAAGTATGGAGGAGTATTTGGATTTCAGAAAGCTGTATTTGGTTATGTGTTGTGAAAGGTAGGAAAAAGAGAGGTGTGGAGGGGGTAGTTTAAAAGGAGAGAGTGAGGGGTGGGATTGCTGGCAGTAGCACGGTGGGATTAAACAGAAATGGGAGGTGTTAGGAGAGTGGGGTGTGTGGATTGGTGGGTGGGGAATTAAGGTGTGGCCAGGCTAACTATAAAGGAAATTGATATGGGGGTGGGTGAGAATGGGGGTAGGGTAGGGGAGCAGAGTTTTTTACATACATATATATATATATATATATATATATATATATATATATATATATATATATATATATATATATACACACACACACATACATACACACACACACACCTTGTTTAAAGGTGATCTCAGTTAGGTAAAATAATGCAATTTCTCATACCTTCTACCTTATTGTGCTTGGAATTGTATTTATTGCTATGGCAACCAAGTTCTCAGTGTAAGTCACACCTTTGCATCATTCTACACTGGTAGAAGTATACAAATGTAACTTTTGCACAAAAATTGGCATTCATTAGAATGTTAAACACTGTTCAATATTAAAATAATAAATATATATCTTGTACTATAATAACAGGAAGCCTGAGAACGGTATTTTTGTAAAGAAATTGCTAGCAAAAGGGATCCAATGTAAAAGCAGCAGTGGCAGGCCAGCTTGAAGTATTGTACAAGTTCCAACTGGTCTTGACAAACTCATCTCCAATACCCCTTACTGTTACTAATTTAGTAGAACCCAGACTGAAAACCCTTCAGTTTGACAGAACTTTGGGTACACGACTGTGGGGATTAATAAAGAAGCAGATAAGATAGCACAATGATAGGTTTCCAAATAAAGCCAGTCCAAGACAACATGCATTTCCAAGGTGAGAGCTTCTCACAGAACCTTTACTAGGATGAACTGAAATTAGTGGAAAGTAACCCAAATGAATTACTGTTGTAGTGGTCCTCCACAGATGAAGACTGTAAATGATTCTGAATATGTCCGTGATTATAACTAAGATGTTATGTGTTCAAGACATAGATGTCAAGAAGTTTCGCAAGAACAATGTTCTGAAGCTTTTTTTCCCTGTTTTTTCCCCACTTACACTACTCCAGATCAGTAAAATGCAATAAATAATTGGTACTAAATGTTATCCTAACTGCAGAAATATTTCAGATATTCAAGCAGATTCACAACTACTATGTGCAATCCCTCAAACGCTCCCTCATACACAGTCTGGGTATTGATAGAGACAAAAGTGAGATTCATACAGTGAAAATGTGCTTATGTTCTGCCTTGCAGAGAATATTTTTTCTGCATGTGAATTGTGCTGTACTATGTACCACACAATGAACCTGAGTTGCAGTAAACCCACAGTACAGCTTTCACATATGTCAATCCCATCCTTTTGATGCAGTTGGGCTGTAATCCCCATTTCAACATTCAGTGGACTGAGGGCACTGTTATAGGTGTGCATTATCCTTTCCAGGGCCTTTTAGCATTACACTTGCATCACTATTCCTCAGTATATTTGTGTAGTTTTAGAGTTTATATTTTTCTTTATAGGCAGAAATGTGACCGCAACTTACCTTGTTTTTCTAGGAGGGTATTCTGTTTACAAGGAGTGCACATCTGTTAGAAACAATGACTTGATGTGCTGTATATGAGGAGCAAAGCACGGGGAATATTTTGTTTATACTGTATGTGGGGATACTTTTGATATCTAATATAAGTAATATGGAGTGGATGTGGACCACATATGTGTTTGCTGAGAAAGAAAAGCACAAAAATGTACATTTCCAGGGGGCTCATAACAGTGGTCTCTAACATTTACAGATATTGCTATATACGCTATAGACATATAGGTTATGGCACTGAGTTATGGTAGTGCAGCATTCTCCTCGATCCTCCTCATTCATGACCAGTAGGTATTCACAGGCATCTCTAGTAAATTGGCCATAAATGCAATAGCTGTCTGCTTATTAAAAATAAGGGAAGTGTTGCCTCCCACTGGCAGGAGATTTATGTTGTCATTGTATATTGTGGGAGCTAAGAGTGGTGGTCTCTTAATGCGTTTGTGTACATAACACTCTGCTACAATTTATAGCATTTTGTCATTGTGTTTTTTTTCCATTTTAATTTCTTATCTCAACTTGAATGCTGATGTTGTTGCTCATCCATGTTGTGTTAAGTGGCACATTAGCTTCGTAGATCAGTCATTTATTTTGGCATGATTAGTTCACACTTGTAGTGTTGTGTTTTCTGCTTGTAGTGGAATAACATTCCTTATATTTGGGCTTTATGAATCATAACCAAAGCCACCAGACCTCTTTTCCATATCTCCACTTTACTTGGGCTTGCACTGTATTTGCAAAAGTTACATGAATTACATAGGGCTCTGGTGATTTATTTCATGTGCCAGCCCTGTGCAGTTGTGCATTGTTTGAGAAAACTGACCCTCTTCTTTTGCTGATGCAATTAAAGTACACTTGCTATTCACTTCTGTCCAAATATTGTCATACACTTAAATAATGAAATTCTGCTACGTGATTATGTGATGTGTTCTGTAGAGCCACACTCTCTTAAAAGCAAGCAAGATGTCCTGATTAACAGTGTGCCTTACTTTATTGCCACGCTTTGTGTTAGAAACTGTTTTTTGAAAGTATAGCACTAACAATAAGCAATCTCTGTGGTGTAGAGGGATAAAGTGCTGACTGTAATGCAGGTGACCTAGGTTTGCATGGCATCAGATGTGTGTAGGTCCCTGGTGGAGAATGGAAGTGAGCAGGCACTACAGGCTTACCCATCCTGGGGCTGGAGTGAGGTTATTTGGGCTTGCCACTTGGGTGACGCATTATAGGAGCACTAGGTGTTTCACCCATGGAGCATGGACCTAGGGAACCCCACACTGCTGTTGTACAAGATGTGTGCATGCTTCTCACTGTGGCATGCCACAGCAGAGCTCGGAGAGCTGCCAAAGGGATAGGTGTGCCTCACTAAGTAAGAGTAGTCCTGCTAGCTCGCCCACTCCCTATCATGTAACTCTCACCAATGATGGAATCAGTGGGCTCATAGGGCATCCTAGGCAGCAATAAATAGGCTGTAGGACTCTTGCATAGCCTGGCTCTTTCCTCCTCAAAATGAATGGAATGATTGGGTACAGGTAGAGGATGCAGAAAGAAAATATATGCCACTAGCAATGTTATGCCATTAGTTCTAGAAATGTAATTTAGGTTTCCAGTTGGATGATACTTGTACCCATCTGGACTTAGGTGAAAAATGCAAGCATTATAATACAGTAGTGTTTCTCTTCAGTATACAAAACTTTTGGATTGCACAATACAGTGGGTAAAAAGAGAATATACTTTCTTTTGTAATAGGGGCATTCACTGAACTGACAGTATCCAGGAAACCAGTGCTATGTTTAAAGGAAACTGAGTTTCCAAGAGTACAAGAAAATAAATTATAAGCTGTGTTTGTCCATTCAAAATAAAGCTTGCATTTCTTTTGTATTTAATCAGTTTTAAAGTGGACACTGATCAGTTGCACAAGTCAAAATAAACCAGGTTTTGAGTTGATTGTCATTCAGAAGTAAATGTTACTTTTCATGATAAAAATGAATTATACAGGTCAGTGGCTTGTTGCATAGTACGCACACTATTTCTTCTTTCTTGTTTGCTGACTGTCATCCCTTCCTTTCCCAGAGGATGTCATACAGACATCTGTCAGGGGGTTTGTGATTGTGTATCCCTGCCCCCGACCCCCCCCCCATGGATGACATGAGACATCACTGTGGGGTGCATTTTGTGTCATCCCCTGGCCTGTACTAGCTCTCACACACCTGTCTACTAGGGCTACATTCAGCAGCTTGGAACACTAATCCATTATCACCCAGTCTTCTGGCCATTATTGTCGTGCAAGCCTTCAATGGGCAGAAGCAGTTTGGCCATTGGGAACCCCCCATTTCCTGCTCCCCAGTATGGATGAGATAACATGAGTCCCTCACTCCAACACTCCCTTCTACAGCTGTTACAGCACCCATGCCGCTTGCCAGTCATACTCGTCTTTGATGCTAGGAGAATCAGAAGGCTGTGATTTCTGTTTTGATACCAAATGCTTGGATTTATTTTTCCAATATTGATACTGTAGCCCAGTTTACTTTGCTGGTACTGCAGACCTGAGGTGCTGCCCTTTGGATGAGACATTAAACTGAAGTTCTGTTTGCCCTCGTTGGGTAGCTCATGTGAATGTAATATATTCCACGGCATTTATTGAAAAAGAGTAAGGGAGTAACCCCTCCCTGTTGTGTATGTTTTGAATGTATTTCACTTTATTAAGAAGAATACCACCTCAAGTGTCTCCTGAAAATAAGCCTTGTCCAGTGAGGGCGGCTGATGATAATGTCAAATGAAGTAAACAATAAGTGCGTAATGATAGTAAATTAGCAAACATGCACCATTTTTATGGGCAGTCAACATGTTTGCATAAGTTTTAAGACTTCATCTTGACTTGCACAGACTTCAGCTTTTTCCAGTTCCACAGCTGATTCCCTCTACTGCATGTGCCTAAAATGCATTTACACACATTTTAGGCAGGAGTTTTAGAATATATGTGAACTTCAAGATTGTCGTTTGTGCTTCAACTATGGAACCCACGGATGTCTCTACCTTGGATGGGTCTGGAGCCACTGTGCAGGCACCGGCTTCAGAGGGTGTATTCAGGCCTATGGACTTGCATATTAAACCGACGCCTCCTTCTTCATTTAGGCCTAAATCTCGAACCATGCCTAAAAAACGATGCCCAGGCCGCATGCTCAGGCCTCTATACCTAAAAAACAAATATTAAGAATGGCTGAAGATCTTATAACTCTTATCAGGGGAAGCCAACCTCCCCCTTCTAAGAGACCTAGAACTGAAGTTGTTTATGAATCTTCTGACCAGGATTCTGATTTTTCTGATGATCGAGACTTGCCCCTTATCTACCTATGAGGATTCTGATGCAGAGGACTCTATTCCCTCTGCTTCTCCTCCAGAGGATTTTTCTTTTGGTGAAACCTTACATAGTCTAAGGGAGCATTTCCACTGGGAAAGGCAGGATTTTTCTGATTCAAAAAAGAGGCTTAGGGATTTCGTACTCCTGCCTCCGCATAGGCCTTTAGCTATTCCTCCTGTACTAGACATTGTTGATGCTTTTTCGGAATCTAGTTTGGCCCCTGATTATTTGCCTCCTGCTCCCCAAAAAACCTGACAGATATTACAGGGTTCCTGATTCACACAAGTTCCTTTTTAAAAATCCTATTGCGGATCCGGAGACTATTTCACAGGGACCCAAGGTTATTAAGGTCTTTACTGCTAAAAATCCTACCCCTTCTGATAGAGACTCCAGGGCGCTGGATAGATAGGGTAAGAAGGTTTACACTTCTGCAACCTTGGCCATTAGGGCTTTAAACTGCCAGTTTCATATGTTAAAGTATCAGCAACATGTTATTGGATTGCTTAAACAGAAAATTATGTTGATTCCTGACTGTGCGGAAAATGAAGAATTACAGGATTTAATGCATTCTGCTGAACAGGTTGGAAAACATGCTTTGCAATGCGGATTCGATTCATTAGAGGCCTCTTGCAGGGCTGCTGTTACTGGGACTGGGCACAGAAGGCATGCTTGGCTTAAGGAGCAATCCCTGCCTGATCATGTTAAAGCTAAATTGTTGGATGCTCCCTTAAATCAGGACCGCCTGTTTGGTAACAAGGCTGAGGAAGTTCTTAAAAAGATGGAAGATAAAGCTAAATCTATGCAAACTGTTAAAGATTTCTTACAAGTTCAGCCTCCTAGATTTAGTAGGCACTGGCCCTCTAAGAATTGGTCCTTTCCAGCCCCTTCCAGGTGTTCTCAAGCCTAACCCAGGCACAACAGAAACCCCAGGTTTCAGTCCCAGGGGACACACAAGACTAAGCAGTGGGGGGTTTCCGCACCCAAATCGGTGAGTAGTAAGACTCCCCCTATGGAAAACTGTCTCAATGACTTGCTTTTAAAACTTCCAAGCACTTCCCAACTGCATGCTCCTTTAGGCGAAAGATTGGTCTGCAGGCCAAGAAATGGGAACTCATTACCCAGGACAAATGGGTTTTAAATAGTGTCCAAAGGATACAGATTTCACTTCCACACTTTACCAGCACCAAGCGGGTGGCCAGATCTACCCCCAAATCAGTGGGCAGAGGACCAAAATCAAGTACGGTCTCTCTTAAGCATGGGGGCTATTCATTTAGTAGTAGAAGAGGAAAAGGGACAAGGTTTCTATTCGAGACTTTTTCTGGTACCCAGAAAAGGCAATACATGGCATCCTATCCTGGACCTTTCTACTCTAAATACCTTTCTGGTGATTCCAAAATTCAAGATGCTGACTCTTCAGCAGCTGTTTCCTATGCTGGGCAAAGATGCATGGTTGGCAAAACTAGACTTAAAAGAAGCATACTTGCACATCCCTATCAGGGAGTCTTGCAGAAGATACCTGTGCTTCAAAGCAGGCTACATGCACTATCAGTTCTCTGCGCTGCCCTTTGGGTTATCTACTGCACCCAGGGTATTCACAAAGTGCCTAGCTCCAGTCATTGCATTCTGCATGCAAAGAAATATTCAAATATATCCATACCTGGACGATTGTCTAATTCAGGCAGAAAGCCAGGACATACTTTTGAATCATCTGACCTTTGTTCAAAGGGTACTGACTTGTCTGGGGTACACCATAAACGAAAAGAAATCACACCTGGTACCCTGTCAACAAATTATATTCCTGGGAGTAAACTTGAATACAACTTCCCAGATGGCTTTCTTCCCGCCAGACAAACGGACTCATTTGACAACTTACTTCAAACAAGTGGCCACAAAAACCCAGTTATCTGCAAGGCAAATGCTGCAAGCCTTGGGGTTCATGGCCTCCTGCATTCTTCTAATTCCATATGCAAGGCTGCATATGAGGAAACTGCAATGGTATCTCAAAAGCCTATGGTGTTATCATTCACAGAATCTAGAAGCTATGATTCCTGTCATACCTTGCCTACGCCTAGAGTTCCTTTGGTGGGCAGAGGCCTGCCACCAAAACAAGGGACTACCATTCACACTACCCCCTGCCGCCCAAACCTTAACAGACGCATCAGACTATTCATAGGGGGCTCACCTGGCAGGGAAGTGCATTCAGGGCAAATGGAACCCAAGTCAAATGCACCTACACATAAATCAAAAGGAAATGTTAGATGTACAGAATGCTCTGACAGCCTTCAAGGACCACATTCTACCAGGACAACTAATGGTAAAGATGGACACCACTGTCATGTGGTACATAAACAAGCAGGGGGGTACACACTCTTACCCTCTCTACAGACTAGTCATGGCTTTGTGGAACACAGCCTTGAGCTACCAAGTGAATCCACAAGCTCAATTCCTGCCAGGAAAACTAAATACACTGGCAGATAGACTAAGCAGAAACATCATGGGCCCACACGAGTGGAAACTGGAACCAAGGATTTTCAACATGTTGATAAGCAAATGGGGGAGCCCAGATGTAGACCTGTTTGCCTCCCCCCAGAACCATCAACTGGACAAGTTTTGCACAAGGATTTCCCACAAACCAACTTGGAAAGTGGATGCTTTATCCTTTAGCTGGAAAAACCTATCAGTTTATGCCTTTCCTCCTCTGCCTCTGCTCTCCAAGGTACTACTAAAAATCAAACAGGACAAGCCAAGGACGATTTTAATTGCACCAGACTGGCCACACCAACACTGGTACCCCCTCCTGCGCAGTGTGTCACGCTTGGCCCCATGGCACCTGCCTCAGACTTCCTTCCCTGTTGTCTCAGCAGGACAACCAGATTCTGCACTCTCAGCTGCAAACCCTGAATCTAACAGCCTGGCTAATTACCTAATCTGTCTTTTACCACCCCTCAGTAAATCAGTGATGGATATCATTTTAGAGGCTAGGAGGCCTAGTACTAGAAAATCTTATGCTGCAAAATGGAAAAGATTTTGTACCTGGAGCCGATCTCAAGGGATGAGCGCAGCAGTGCCCAATTTACCTTAGATTCTACAATATTTGACAGATGCTTCATAAGGGCTTGTCCTTTTCCTCCATCAAAATTCATGCCTCAGCCATTTCAGCTCATTATAGCACAGAGCCTCCCCTCTTCTCTCACCCACTGCTCAAGCAGTTCCTCAGAGGGGCCAAAAATTTAAGGCCACCGAGGAGAGCTCCAACTCCAGCCTGGGACCTTAACTTTGTGTTGTAGAAACTCACTCTTCCTCCTTTCGAGCCAGCTGCTACCGCAGATTTAAAATTCCTTTCCTGGAAAACAGCTTTCCTTTTAGCAATCACTTCTGCAAGAAGGGTATCCGAGTTACAAGGCCCTTATGGCAGTGGAGCCCTTCATCATCTTTCATGCGGACAGGTGTCCCTCAGATCCAATCCCTCCTTCATGCCCAAGGTGGTATCCATTGTGGCTCTTAATCAGTCCATTCATTTGCCTACCTTCTTTCCTAACCCACAGAACAAAGGGGAATGGATACTGCATTCCTTAGATGTGCACACACAACTTAGATTCTACTTGGCCAGGACTAAACCTCAAAGGAAATGTGAACAACTGCTGGTGGCATTTGCTGCAGGGACAGAGGGGAAAGCTATTTCACAGCAAACCATTTCAAAATGGATAGGCCACTGCATTCATTTCTGCTGTAAGTACCATGGAAAACCTATCCCACAGGGCATCAGACCCCATTCAACCAGGGCTGCATCTGCCTCTACAGCCTTTGTCAGGGGCGTCCCTACAAAGGACATCCTAGAAGCTGCTACCTGGAGCTCTGTACATAATTTCACCAAGCATTATCATTTGCCAATTTTCTCTAAATCCAGAGCTGGTTTTGCCACTGCAGTCTTGCAGGGTCTTATAGCTGGTCCTAATGCTAAATTCCTCCTCCCAACCTTAGCTTTGGGAATCTACCCAAATGTAATGACTGCAACAGTGAAACACGAAGAACATAGTACAGTTGTGTACACTTACCATAAATGTAGATGTTCGAGTGTATTCACTGTTGCAGTCCTGGTTACCCTCCCTCCAGCCCACTTTCATTTTTTGGCTATACCTTTACTCTCATTTACTATGCTCAAAAAGCTTTTTGGTGTATTTGCTTTTTTGTTGGAGGTATGTCCTTGTATTATAGATTTATTTGCTTCCCATTAGGAGGGCACCTGACATCTGGGGCAAGAAAAACTGATTTAATGGCGTCTGCTGCATGTTTTATACCCCTGACGACCTGACGTCATGGAAGAAGGGACAGCAACCGACGCAGGACCCAGGACTTAGTTAATCAGGCCGACTGAGGGCTACTGCAAGCAGATAACCCAAATGTAATGACTGCAACAGTGAATACACTTGAACATCTACATTTATGGTAAGTGTACACAACTGTACTTTATTTTATCTCCTTTACAACATTCAGTACTTCAGTTACATTTGGTTTGCATTTTTATTTTCATTTTATAGCAATTTCTTTTTTTTGGCTGCCTTAGTAAGCCCTTACTATGTCTAGACAATTCAGATCCAATATCTCAGCTCAAAAGTATCATTTCCTCAGTTACACTCATTTGCTTCCCAACATTTCTGACAAATTTCTTCGTATGGATTTTTTTAAACTTGCCAACTTATTACGTTCCCAAAAACACATGTCTCCAATAGCATATCTTTCTCATCACGCCTCCAGCATTTACTGTCTACCCAAGGAAAATATAAGAAGTCTGGTTGGGGTATAAAAATACTATGCACACACTTCCTTGTAAAAATCCTAAACCACCTGGACATTGTTGCATACATGGGAACCATATAGACATCCTCCAGTTGTTCCTTTGTAAGTTAATTTCTGTTCTCTTTTGTCAGTCTTTTGTCACTTTCATTTATAGTTGTCATGCAATTTTTTTACACCCTACTAATTATCCCTTTTTAACAGTAATTTCTCTTCTAGACTCAAGTAAAAACTGTGCCAGAGCTCATTTTTCACTCAGCACTCCCTTGCCCTATTATTTTGCTTGTATTCTATCAGCCCTTGGTAGGGAAGCAAACGTCTGCTTAGCCACATCACACTCTATTGCCTTTCACTCCGTAGTTATTTGCTCCCAATTCCATTGTTCCTTTGCTAGTTTGGTGCAATAACGTTAAGATCTTTTTTGCCTATTTTCTATGACCCTACTTAGAATCATCCCTACTTGTAAAATTCTCTTTTCCCGTGCTGGCTTAGTTCATAGAATACGTTTGCCATTTTATGAATATAATATTGTATATGGTTTGCTTTATTCTCCTTAAGGACTTCCATCCAAAATCATGATGTCCATCATGTTACCCTGCTGCAGTCATCACACTTGGGTTATCCTGTCGTCAGGCGGTCCCACAGTCGCCCGGAATTCCAAAGTGTTGGTCCGGCATCGCTTGCTGTCGCTTCTTCCCTGACGTCAGTGCGCCAGGGGTATATATAATGCATCCGATGCCATCTTCTTCAGTCTTTCTTGCCGCACGGTGCCCGAAACAGAAACAGTTCGCAAGTGCCGGTCGGCCGACTCCTGAGATTTTCAAACTCGAATTTCAGACCGAGGTCTTCAATAAAGCTAAGTACCCTGTTGGGGAAACTTTTCTTGCCTCAGACCGATGTCAGAAAAAGTTAACAATTGTATTTCTTGTGGGAAGCAGATACCTCATAAGGATTTTCATTCTTACTGCATACCTTACTTAGGCCCAGACCACGACGTCACTAGTTGTCGTTTTTGTGCTAGGTTTAATAAGCGTACTATAAAAAGACGCTTTGATTTCACACGACACTACTTCGGTAGAAACTTTAACTACACTATGCCGTCGGAGCAACAGACTACCGGCGTGCACAAAAAACGCAAGGATAAGGACAGGCAGCCTTGACCCAAGCCAGACTCCGAGGCCTCGGCTGGTCCAGTCTCCGGTTCACCGGTATTCAGTGAGGCTCCAACGCAGCCTCTGACTACCGCAGATCTGGAACCCGAGACCGCTTCGGAACTTTTGGCGGAAAGTACCAGGCCGATGCAGCCATTTTGTTCAGCCCCTACCGACGACACTGCTGAAAAAGATGCCAGTGCTGCAGAAACACCTTCAGTTTCTGAAGGTGTCTTCAGACCGACGACGCTCACCATTAAAACATATCCTAAGACGAAGACTCCTATTAAACCTAAAAAGACTGCACTTCAGTCCCCTGTTCAAGACCCCATGCCTAAGAAACAGATGCTCAAAATGGCTGAAGATTTGATCTCTTTAATCAGGGATTCCCAACCCCCTCCTGACAAAAGGCCTAGACAAGAGGAAGATTATGCATCCTCTGAACAAGTGTCCATTTCCTCAGAGGACCAAGATTACTCCTTCTCCTCTTATGAAGATTCTGATGCTGAGGATTCCATTCCCTCAGCTTCTCCCCCTGAAGACTACTCCTTTGGGGAAACTTTACACACTATGAGGGAACATTTTCACTGGGAAGGTCAGGACTACTCTGACTCAAAGAAAAGGCTCAGAGAGTTTCTTTTACTCCCCCAGCACAGACCACTTGCCATCCCCCCAGTTTTAGACATTGTGGATGATGTTTACTCAGAATCCAGTTTGAACCCAGACTCTCTGCCTCCTGCTCCTGCCAAACCTGACAGATACTATAGAGTGCCTGATTCCCACAAATTTCTTTACAAAAGTCCTGTTGCTGATCCAGAGACTATCTCCCAGGGTCCCAAAGGGGCTAAGGCTTCTATGGCTAAAAATCCTGTACCCTCTGAAAGGGACTGCAGAGCACTAGACAGGTGGGGGGAAAAAGGTTTACACCTCAACCACTCTAGCTATGAGGGCACTAAATTGCCAGTTTCACATGCTAAAATATCAGCAATTTCTAATGTCTCAGTTAAAACAAAAAATGAGCACACTCCCTCAACAGTCTGAATTGAAAGAAATGCAGGATCTGTTGCATGCAACTGAACAGGTGGGCAAACATACTTTACAATGTGGGTTTGATTCTTTGGAGGCTTCCTGCAGAGCAGCTGTCACTGGGTCTGTTATACGCAGGCATGCTTGGTTAAAGGAACAAACTCTGCCTGATCATGTTAAAGCAAAGCTTCTAGATGCTCCCTTGCAACAGGTTGTTCTTTTTGGAGTTAGAGCAGAAGACGTCTTAAAGAAAATGGAGGATAAGGCAAAATCTACTGACAGGCCACAGAGGGGTAAGTACAGACGTCCAAGAGGCAGAGGACAACCACAAGCCCAGTACAAACCTCGACAATGGGGCACTGCAGCAGAGAAGGGAGGAGAAGACAGGTCCCAAACTACCAGAAGGCAAACTCAATGACTTGCATCTCATCTGGCCAAGCAACACTCTCTTGGCAGCCCCCTTGGGAGGAAAACCCGCACTTTTTTCAGACAACTGGCACATTGTCTCAAAGGACAAATGGGTCCTAGACATAATATCACGAGGATACAGATTCCATTTTCACACCTTGACAATGAAAAGAGGAATGCCAAACCTGCCACAAAATCAATGGACAGAGGCACAAAAGCAAATTACAGCTCTCATGGATATGAGAGCCATTCAACGGGTACCTACACAGGAGCAAGGCCAAGGATTTTACTCAAGACTCTTTCTAGTTCCCAGAAAGGACAATGCCTGGAGACCAATTCTGGACCTTTCAATTCTAAACACCTTCTTACAAGTACCCAAATTCAAGATGCTAACACTAGAGCAGCGTCTTCCCATGTTGGGCAAGAAAGCATGGCTAGTAACGTTGGATCTCAAGGAGGCATACCTGCATGTCCCTATCAGACAAAGTTGCAGAAGATACCTCCGTTTCATTGCAGGTTCAACCCATTACCAATTCTCTGCATTGCCCTTTGGCTTATCTACTGCGCCCAGGGTCTTCACAAAATGCCTGGCACCAGTAATTGCATACTGCAGACAAAGAGGAATTCAAATATACCCATACCTGGACGACTGCCTCATCCAAGCAGAAAGCAAGGACATCTTCTTACAACATCTGGCTTTTGTAAAACATCATCTAAGTTGCCTGGGGTACACAGTAAACGAAAAGAAATCAAAACTACTACCCTCACAAAATATGACATTCCCGGGTGCCAGCTTGAATACAACGGCCCAGAAGGCTTATCTGACACCAGACAAACAACTACAACTGACACAATATTTCAAAACAATGGCAACAAAGACCCGACTACCTGCAAGAAAAATTCTGCAGGCCTTGGGCTTCATGGCATCTTGCATACTACTAATACCATTTGCAAAGCTGTATATGAGGAAATTACAGTGGTACCTAAAAAGCGTATGGTCTCAACACAGCCACAGCTTGGACACAATGATATCTCTCATTCCCTGCCTACAACAGGAGTTTCTATGGTGGTCACTGGCATGTCACCTCAACAAGGGTCAGCCTTTCACCTTGCCCCCAGCCAGGCAAACTATGACAACAGATGCATCGGACTACGCCTGGGGGGCACACATGGCAGGACAGTGCATTCAAGGCGTATGTTCTGCAGATCAAAGGAATATGCACATCAATCAAAAAGAGATGCTAGCTTTACAGAATGCTCTGACAGCCTTCAAGAATCTATTACATCCAGGACAACTTACACTAAGGACGGACAACACCACAGTGATGTGGTACATAAACAAGGGGGTACACACTCCTACCCTCTATGCAGGCAAGCAATGACCTTGTGGAACACAGCTCTGGCTTACCAAGTTCACTTACAAGCTCAATTCCTGCCAGGACAAAAGAACACATTGGCATACGACCTCAGCAGAAACATCATGGATCCCCACGATTGGAAACTGGATCCACAAGTATTTGCAATGATAACTCAAAAATGGGGCCTTCCAGACATAGACCTGTTTGCCAGTCCTCAAAACTATCAATTAACAAAATTTTGTACAAGGACACTTCACCATCAAGCTTGGAAAGTGGACGCACTCTCATTCAACTGGAAAAACCTGACAGTATATGCCTTCCCTCCATTGCCTCTCCTCACAAAGGTGCTTCTGAAAGTCAGAAAGGAGAGACCACGACTGATACTCATAGCCCCAGACTGGCCACACCAGCACTGGTGTACCCATTATTGAGGAATATGGCCCAGGGTCCACCTTAGATTTTACCACAAACTGCCCATTTGCTCACACAGCAAAACAATCAGATTCTTCACAGCCAGTTAAAAACCATAAATCTGGCTGCATAGAAAATCACCTAAACATTCAGCCAGCTCCTCTTTCCCAAGCAGTTATGGATGTTATTCTGGAAGCTAGGAGGCCCAGCACCAGGAAGGCCTATGTGGACAAATGGAAAAGGTTTTGTGCGTGGAACGAAACTAAAGGCCAAAACACACTTCAGCCTCGCCTGCCTCAGATTCTACAGTATTTAACTGAGATGTTGCACAAAAGACTTTCTTTTTCTTCCATTAAAATCCATGCATCAGCTATTTCAGCCCACTACAATACAGAACCACCCTTATTTTCACATCCACTTCTAAGGCAGTTCCTCAGAGGGGCAAAAAACATTGGGCCCCCCAGGAGAGCACCTACACCAACATGGGACCTCAATTTTGTTCTGGAAAAACTTACGCTACCTCCCTTTGAACCAGCTTTCTCTGCAGATCTACAGTTCCTTTCATGGAAGACTGCCCTGCTGCTAGCAATAACTTCAGCTAGAAGAGTCTCAGAGCTGCAGGCATTAATGGTAGTGGAACCTTTCCTCATTTTCCATCAAGACGGAGTTTCTCTACGTACTAATCCTTCCTTAATGCCTAAGGTGGTTTCCAGTGTGTCTTTAAATCAAACCATTCACTTACCACCTTCTTCTCAAACCCACAGAACAAAGGAGAAAGACTCCTGTATTCCTTGGACATTCACAGGCAACTTTGCTACTACTTGGATAAAACTAAGGCTTTCAGAAAATCTGACCAGCTCTTTGTATCCTATGCTACAGCTTCACAAGGGAAGGCTATATCAAAGCAAACCATTTCCAAATGGATAGGACATTGCATTCGTTTTTGCTATACCCATTATGGAAAACCAGTTCCTGCTACCATTAGGCCCCACTCTACCAGGGCAACAGCTACATCTACAGCCTTCCTCAGGGGGGGGTACCAACCAAGGAGATTTTGGAAACTACAACTTGGAGTTCAGTACACACTTTTACCAAACACTATCACTTACCACTTTACTCTAAGACTAGGGCTGGCTTCGCCACTGCAGTTCTGCAGGGCCTTCTAGCCTCCTCTAACCCTCTATAACTCCTCCACCCATCCATAGCTTTGGGATTCTACCCAAGTGTGATGACTGCAGCAGGGTAACACGATGAACATAGTGCAGTTTTGTACCTACCATAAATGTGGATGTTAGAGTGTTCACCCTGCTGCAGTCCAGGTTACCCTCCCTCCATCCCCTCTGATCTAACTGGCTAAATCTATACAATACCTTCCTGATGTATTTGCTTATAGCTGGAGGGATTTTGTGTTTGTGCAAAAAAAAAAAATAATTATTTTATTTAGTACTAATTACTGACCACCTTTTTTGGGGCACCTGACATCTGGGGCAAGAAAAACTGAAGAAGATGGCGTTGGATGCATTATATATACCCCTGGCGCACTGACGTCAGGGAAGAAGCGACAGCAACTGACGCCGGACCAAGACTTTGGAATTCCGGCCGACTGCAGGACCGCCTGATGACAGGATAACCCAAGTGTGATGACTGCAGCAGGGTGAACACTCGAACATCTACATTTATGGTAGGTACAAAACTGTACTTTATCTCTCCTTATTTTGACCCCCCCACCATACTTTCATTGTCAACCCTTTCTAATTCAATTTATAAGCTTCTGCTTGAATTATCACATGAGCCTTAACTGTATAATAGCTCTAAATTATGCCTGCCAATCTGGTAATCCTAAACCACATTATTCTGTGTAAAGAATCAACTTTTCCTACTTAACCCTTGCCCTCTTCCCTTTCCGAATAAATTCCTTCAAATCTGTTATCATCCACAACTTCTCCTCTAGTTGATACAAATGTGCCTGACCTGTATATAAAACTAAATGGACAAAAAGCACTTTCATTGAGTTTATCTTAAAATTCTACTTCCATAGTCAGAGAGCTTCTACCTTTTCAATTTTTGTATTCCCCTTTTTTAGTCTCTTCCCTCATATCCTTTTTAAAACACCTTTATTAAACTGTCAATTAAGACATGGACACACAAACATTTGAAAAGAAAGCAAACTATATTAACATTTTCTCATGCATGTATTATACATTACGTGTATGTTTTCTTTGTTTATTAACAAAAGTCATTAATTCTTAACATTACATAGAAGACAACAAAGATATAACGTAACCCAAACCTGTACAGACAGAATGCCTTGGTCCCACCAGAACAAGGCAGGAAAAGGGAGAGGTATAGTATAGTATGAAAATAAACTGGCAATCCATCCCTTTTATAACAGCAAGTATTTCACTTTCGCATCTGCGATTGGAATTCCATCTTCATCCTGATGAGGACATAGTCTGAAGGTTACTGTCTTGATGTGGCTTCTGTAATGATCATGCCTCAGCAACTGCAGATGTGAAAGAGAATCTCAAAGATTAGATCCACAGCAAACACATTATGTATGTGTGAAACACTGTCTTTGCAGCAGAGGCACTGCAGGGAACTATTTGGACATAACCACAGTCTGGGAATTAGTTGTGAGATAGAAAATCAGACAAATTATAGTCTACAAATGAGTTTATAAGGTGTTCTTAAACTGTAGTTTATGTGTAGATTAAGGAGTGAAGTTCAGGTAATGCCATAGGCTCTCCGTGAACAAGCAAAGTATATAAAAGATGTAGCTCTGGAAATAAATGTCAAGCTAGACAGGATAAAATGTAAATACACTTTAGGCAGTGTGGTCAGATTTACCAGTCTGGGAGAAACAGGACTAGAATGGATATTTAGAGTTCAGTATCTTTTGAGAAGAAAGATGTGATAATCTGAGAATCTCCTGAACAGAGATATAGTTATGTAGCCCTAATTGCCAACAAATAATGTAGTATAAACTAAAATGTGTTTGATTAATACATTAGAATCAAATGGTTACAATGATTGCTTAGTGAAAGGTCATAAACAGGAAAACAGGATGCCCTAATAAAATAGCTAAATATGAAACATTTGCACATATAAATTCCCTTGGCTGTGCCAAGTAAAAATACATGCAGGGTTTTCTACATAGTGGCCATCATCCTAATATATGTCTGCTTTCCTACTCCTGAGTATCCTGACAAAGGACACAAGTCCTTGGCAAATAATTCAACTAAACGTGCTAGTGGCAAGGTGGAAGACATCATGACAAAAACAAATTGAAATGTAAATGGCCAAAGAGGAATTGAGTTGTAATTTGATAAAGCACAGAGGCAGCTCCAGACTAAACATAAAAAGGAAGGGTAGAAGGTCCCAAATGGGTACTCTGACTATAATATAATTCAATTTATGAGGGCAAAATTCCACTATCTTTAGAAAATTCCCAACTGCTTTTGTTAGTGGCATACAGGAATAGAGCTGACTACAGCCCAGGCAACCTGAGTTCGATAAGTGAGTCAGGTGTTTGAGAGTACGTGCAGGGGAGAATGGGTGTGCCTCCTTTATACAGGGATGGCATTGCTTTTCTTCAGCTGTATATTTATTTCTTTTTGAATTTACAGAAGTGAGAGATGGTGCAATGCAGATGCCCATTACACATCTAACCCAGGGGTTGTTATTGGGCAGGGCAGGAGCAGCAGTGTAGGGCTTAATAACACAAAAACCAAACCACTCCTAATGGCTGCCTTAATGATGCCCCCTTTCTGGCCAACCCTTGTCCCGTTGATGGGGAATGAATAGACCAGCTGGCTTGTAGGAGGCCGATGATCAAACAGGCAGCAAGGGCAAAAAATGAGAAAAAAAAGAAAAGGCACACATAAAAAAAAAAAAAAAAAAGCTTGACCATAAAGAGATATAAATATGTATGGGGAATAGTTAAAAGGAACATACCAAGTTATATGTAAATCAGAAATAAGACTGTGATATGTAATCCTTCATATGTATAGAGGGAGAGGTACTAAATACAGATAACTGATAACCAAGTTAGTGTGAGTAGAAAACCTACCATAAATAGTTGTAAAGTAGGGGAAAATGTGTGGAAGAGGTTACACCAGGTAGCACCAAGAGACAATTCAGGGCATATAGTAGGTGTTGGCATAGATAAAAACATTCAAGAAGGAATAAATATATCAACTAAGAAAAAAATATGTCCTCACAGCATAAAGGAGAGGTCCCATGGCATAGCTGAAAATTAAAAAATAAATTCTTGTAAGATAACTTGGACTTAACCCCTTCCTAAGCTATCATCAGATGAGGTGAAAAGAGATCTTTTTAACAGCAAGAAGAGGGTGCTCTGCCAGAAATAATAGACCAAATGCAGGAAGAATGAAATAATTAGAGTTAGTTATATTACATGGCTTTGTGGCACAGAGGGATGAAACCATGATTATGACTCAGGTGACTGGGATTGATTAGTGGCTCTGGCATTGGAGGAGCCGAGCATAGTTGGAGAGGAATGAAGGGATATCACCAGCCTGACTCCCCTTGGAGGTGGGAAAGATTCTTGTACTGGGTGGTGTGATTTCCCTGTGGTACACTGGAGGAAACTATCAGTTATACTTTGAGGGTAGTGTAGGGCTGCTTGAAAGTAAACACAACTTGCAGAAGTTAAGGGGTGCCCTTTGTTAACAGACCATTGCACTTCCCCTCCTGGAGCTTCAAAGACTATGATTGAGGGAATAGGAGTAGAGTGCATACAAAACTCATATCACCCCTAATGACTGTCTGAATGATGGCTTTTCCCAGTCAACCCTAACCCTAGTGATGAAAAAAATGGGCCAGTTGATCAGAAGGGACTGATGCCCGGCAGAATTGCACCTCTGTGTTCTAGTTAATAATGGGGGACAAAATATATGGTGTCAAAAATTGCCTGAGAACTGGACTCATGGTGTAGTATGTGTCTTCCTTGGTTAATGTTATGCAATAGTAATATTGTTGGAGAAATCAACAGAACCCCACTTCTAGATAAACATCTTTGGTGTGGATTAATGAAAACTGAAGAGTGAGAAAAGGAAATTGAAGGAAGAAAGCCTCTCTAAGGTGGGTGTTAACCCAAGCACACTACCCAGTGGGTTAAATCCCATGTTTATGGTTTTGAGGCTTGAAGACACTAGCTTTATTTATTGGCTTTTTTACCAGATTGGTCCAGCTGGGCACTCTACCCTATTTTCAGCAGAGGCACAGGGACAAAAGTTTCATTAGAGTTACAAAACTTCCAATAGAGTTACAAAACTTACAAAAATTAAAAGAATTTAGAGAAATAGAATCATTTTAACAGTAGAAATGGGGTTTTAGAATCATTCAGTGGGAAGTACAACCAAGGCAGAGGTTAATACAATTTGATTTCTGAGGAGTGTTGTACAGTATTAAGCAGGTTACATTTATTGATACAGAAATATTTACTTTATTTAACATTTGTTTACCGGGAAAGTCCGACTTGGAAAAAAGCCAATTTTCAGCGGTGGCCTCGGGAGAAATGCTCCAGACACGTCTTTGTAACTTTTGAGGAAACCCACACGAATGCAGGGAGGACATGCAGACTCTGCACAGAAGGCACCCCAGCCAAGAATCAAACCAGAGAACCTCTTGCTGTGAGGTGACAATGATACCGCTGCACCACTGAGCCATCCACAGTATACATATTTCATTTGCAAAGGAACAATGAAAAGCAGTATACAATTATAAGTATAGATAGGGGTTATTTGCATTTACAGGGAAAGGTAGGGAGAAGTTAGGGGGTGATAGTCTACAGATGTGAGAGTGAGTGAATGAGTCAGGGTGTGAACAGGAACAAATCCAGGAGGATTCTAGGTGGTGTTTAGGTTGTACTTGCTAGATGCACAGTTGTCCTGTTTTAGTGGGATAGGCAGCGAAGTTGCACTGTCTGGTGATGTAGGATGAGTATAGTGAGTCTCCGGCTGTTATGGAATTTGGAAGTTATTAGTAGGCTCTGATTACCTGAGCAAAGGCAATGTGGTGCGGAGTAGTAATTGAGAAAGTTTTGTAGAGAAGGGCATGCATGTTGTTTGTGTATTATTTTGTGAGCAATTAGAACTTGAGTGAATTTAAGGTGATTAGGTAGGTTTAACAATTTGAGCTTCTTTAGTATTAAGCAGTGGTGTGTCTGGTAAGATGCAATAGCTGCAAACTTGGCTATTTTGTTAAAGTGTGCCTATAACTTATTTAGTGTTGTAGCGTGAATGTTGGTTAATGTGTGTGATGCATAGAGAAGGGAGGGGAGATGGTAGGACAACACAAAGGATTTTCTTGATTATGTGAGGTAAGGTTTGTTTCAGTAGAGGAAGCTCTGTTTTTGATGAGTTTTCTTGATGGCCTTAGTGATAGGCAGGCCAAATTTTAGGTTGTTGTCTATTATGACTCCTTGTAGTTTGGTATTAGGTTCTTTGATGTTGGTGTTAAAGGTTATACAGGATGTTGAAAGAAATCTGGGTATAAAAAGTGTTCATTTTTATTTTTCTGGGGGTTAGTAGTAGCTGGTGAGCATTTAGCCATAATTCTATGGAAGTGAAGGAGTCTCAACTCATTTGTTGTAGTGGTGGAAGGGTTGAGGCTGAGCAGATGATGGTGGCATTGTGGGCATATTGTACAGAGGTGGCTTTATGCAGGTTGTTTGTGAAAATATAGAGAAGTACTGGGCCTAGAATTGATTGACCCTTGTGGTACACCAGTGGAAGCCAGGAGGAAGGGGGATAGGTCCTATTTCCATCTTATGGTGTGTCTGCTGGAGAGAGAGCTACAGAACCAAATAAGAGCTGACTGAGACAGTAATATGGAAGACAGTTCATTGATTTGGAGTTGGTGGGATACGGTGTCAAATGCTTTTGACAGATCCAGGAATAGGGAGGTAATTATGATTTCTGAGAAACTAAGCAGAGCTATTGTGCTGTGGTATGGTCGAAAACCATGTTATGTTGGGGGGAAAGAGTAGTTTATCATTTATGAGATGGGTTAGGAGTTGTAAGTGTATCCATCTAATAAGAATTTGGACAGAGGGGTGAGAATTTCAATGGGGGATATGTGGGGATGTCTGTGGCTGATCCACCTTTGTGAAGTGGTATACTATGTGATTTTTTCGAGCTAGTGGGTCCCTAGTTTTCTATGATGTAGTTATTATTACTGAGATGAGGTATGCCAGGACATCAGCAGCTAACTTAGGGTACTTGGGAGGTACAGTGGTTTTCAGGTTTTGAAGGTAATTTTTGACAGTTGAGGTAGGTGTTTGGTGGAAAGAAAGAGTGTGGGGTATTGAGTATTGTTGGTGGGAACAGAGAGATGGGAGGGTGGATTAGATTCTAGTAGAGAGAGGAGAGAAATGTGTGTTGAATTGGGTGGCTATGGGGTCTGTGTTTGCGGTAAGAGACTAGGTGGTGGTTTGACCGGGGTATAGTAGGGTTTTTATAGTTCAGAATTGCTTGGGATTGTGGTGGTGATTGCCTTAAAGCGAGTGAAAGAATGCAGTTCTGTCTAGTTTAACCTGTTGTTTGCTTTGATTTTTAAGTTGTCTAAAAAAAGTGCCACTTTTGTTTTGTTTTATATTTATACCATGTCTTCCAGGCTTTGTCTCTGTTTAGCTGTTAGCTGTTTGGTTTCTTTGTTGAGTCGTGGAGCAGGGTTACTTTTGGTTATGTTTGTTCTTATAGGAGCTAACTCATTTAATATGTAAAGGAACGTTTTATTAAAATGGGTAACAGCATCTTCTAGTGGTATTTTTTTTTTTAGAGAATTCCAGTTGTATTGGGAGCTGTAGTTTATAAAGGTGTTTTTGTTAAAAGAGGAGAGTCTATATGCTTGTTTTAGTTCTGTATATTTGGGGGTGTGATTTGTTTGTCTTGTAATAAACATGGAGAGATGTTCACTGATGTTTTCTGGGCGAAAGATAAAAGCTGCTTATGTTTGAGGATGAGGTGGTAAAGATCCAGTTTAGTAGTGAGTGTCTGTTGCTGTGTTTGTCAGTACTAGTTGGTGAGGTGATTACTTGAGAGAAATTGAATAGGTAATAGAGGGGGTAGGAGAGTCAATGTTTACAAGTGTATAGGGTATATTCACATCCGCAGGTATAATCCTTTGTTTACATTAGTGGAAAACCACTGAAGGAGGTCTTTGAGAATGTGAGCCCTGTTGCCTGGTGGAACCTATAAGGCAGCATCACAAATAGTTTTGTGCTTGTTCAGATGTAGGAGGGTAATAGATATTTCTGTGTTGGGATAGTTGGGGTGACTCGGTGGGTATCTAGTGATTAGTTTGTTTTTTTTAAAAAGTATTGCAACCCTTCCAGCTGTTTTGTGCTGTGTCATTTCTTATGACAGTGTATCCTGGGGAGGGATTTCTTCAACTTTAGTGTTTGGTTTTAGCCAAGTTTCAGTGATGACTAGAATGTCTGGGTTGTGCGCTGCACAATATGCCTAGAGATCTGGAATTTTATTGTAGATGCTTCTGAGGTCTGTGTTCATTAATAGCAGATTGTGGTTAGAATTAGTGGGTTGTGTGTTGGTAATGGTGGGAGCAGATGGGTTAGATGGGGTTTGGTTGGTTTGAAGGGATGGTCAAGGATTTGGCTGGATATCTCCCACAGAGTGGGAGACTAGAAGTATAGTGAGAGAAGTTGTACCAATTTTTATATTTATCCCTTAGGCCTGATACTGATATATGGGTCTGGTTATTTTCTTTGATGTAGCTGTAACTGAAGATGGCCCAAGTTCCTAATGGGTAGTGCAGTTTTGTAGTTGATGGGTGGGGGTTGACCAGGAGTATAGAGTTGGGTGAGGGGGAGTGGGGTAGGATGTGGCAGTGATGAGTATGCTTAGTATAACTGTGAGAGTAAACTGGAGGAGTAGCATATTATATATATGTTAGGGGA
The DNA here is from genome assembly GCF_019279795.1 of Protopterus annectens. Lineage (NCBI taxonomy): Eukaryota > Metazoa > Chordata > Ceratodontiformes > Protopteridae > Protopterus > Protopterus annectens. Next base: position 1,156,693,453 of record NC_056725.1, on the reverse strand, counting down.
AGACAGAGTTAACTGCGTGAAAGTTATATGCTTTTTTTGTAGTAGATTAGGGGAAGTGAGTTAGGTGGGCCTGTGATATGAGTTTACAAGTTGAATAGTTAGGCCATTTGGATGCCTCAGTGAATTTGCTTTGTTGTTTTGTTGTAGGGGATGGGGGAATAGAGTGGTATAAATTTAAAGTGGGAGTAGGTGGGTGGGAGTTAAGGGGTAGGGTAGTGGAGCGAAGTGAACCCAGCAGTAGCGAGGGTGAATGGAGTGGGTTGAGAAGGTGGTACAGCTACTGTGGGTGAAAAAACAGCTATGTGTAAGCCCAAAAGTTTTATAGGAATGGGCAATAAAATTGTATTGCATTATTGAGATTAAAGAATTTAAGTGTATTATGGGTATACAAATTAAAGAGGTGTACGAGATAGGCAGTAGGCTGAGGTAGTTAGGAAAAAGAAAGTTTGGAAAAATAAATAACTTTTTCTTAACTACTTTTAAACTTTAACCACATTTAATGCTCAAGGTAGAGATAGTTCATTAGTCAGTGATACATTCAGGGCATGGAAAGGAGTATAAGCAAATTAGCACAGAACTTGCCTGTACAGACAAAGAGGAAGAGTCACAAAAGTAGCAGCTGGAAAGAGCAATTAAGAAAGTGCAGGCTGCCCGCAAGAGTAAAGTATGGCTTGTTAATTAGAGGGAAGGGGAGTGGAAAGATTAAAGTGTAGTTGAGCCTGTTTTTGATTCTTGTTAAAACCGCCAAAATGTAGACCACTAAGTCCTGGCCAAGCTGGGAAGTCACATTAAACTTAGGAACATTTTCGATAGAGCATGACTAGAATAACAGAGTGAACAATTACATTTCCCTTACGCTGAATAAAAGATAAGTCTCCATGTGTTTGCAGGGCTAGATGCTGTAATTATTCTGACATAGTCTTTTGGGTGGGTGGTGGTGTGCAGGAATAAATGCATTCAAAAAAGGGACCTCTTAAAATGTTAGATCCTACATGATAGTGTGTATGAGGATTAGAGAAAATTGATTCCTGTGAGGTATTAAGGAAAGGACGTATACTTCTACTGATAGTTGAGGGAGATGCTGAAAATCATCTAGACTTTCATGTGGCTATGAAGGCATCGCAGGATGAGTGCTGAGACCATGGTTAAAGTTGTACCTGTAGAGAGGCAAAACTAAAAATCCATGACATGCTTCCTGCACTCAAGAAACATATTTCAGTAATGTGGACTGTCTGAGAACATATCTGCCATATAGTTGTGTGATCAATCAGGAAGGAGGTAACTGCATGGAAGCAGTGTCTGATAGACTGCAGGACACCCAAGTGGTTGAAGATAAAAGGACCATGTTATTTATGAAGTTCTTGCTGAAGTTCTCCCATTGAGGGAGGGGCATATGGAGGTACAAAAGAAGTCCAAACACTAAAAATCTGTAACCAAGGATGGTGGCTACAGCTGTGTATTCAATATGTGCTGATCAGACATCAGAGTACTGGAAAAGTTATTTGATATTTTGACTAAATCTTTTCGGATTAGAAATTGTCCTATGTTGTATATATGCAGTACTGTACTTTACCCCACCCCACCCTTAGTACCTCTGGGTGAAGTGAGTATCTTATTCAATGTTTCAGCTGGTATACTTGCATAAAAGAATAGCCCAGGATACGCATTTGTACTTTTGCATGCTTATGGGGTACAAAAAAGCAGAATTTCAAAATACTCTGCCACTAAATTAGTAGTGATGGATATTGCACCCATAATCAATACAGTGCCATAGTGAAGGACAATTATTAGCTTACCATCATTTGCCTATCTCCTGTAACATCCTAAAGAATTGGATAAGGTGGTGGAGGGTACAACTATCAGCTCTGAAAGCAGTACCTTTATTTAGAGTATCAAAAGATAGGACTGTACACGTGTCCAGTTTATCTATGAGTCTCTGTCTCTTTCTGTATATATATAAATAAATAAATACGTGTGTGTGTGTGTGTGTATATATATATATATATATATATATATATATATATATATATATATATATATACATACACCAGTAAACCAGAAGCGCACAAAATTCTCTGGTGTTGTGGTGTGTGAATGGGTAAGATGGGTATGTATGTATGTGTATGTCTGTTGGTTAGGAGCTTTAGTGTCTGTCAGTGTGTGTTTTGACTGTGATGTGTGTATGTGTGCGAGGGTGTGTATAATGTGTGGGAGTGAGTTGCTTGTGTGTCTGATTGTGCAATCTTGGAGTTAGTATATATAAGTAGGGGGGTGTGGGGCTTGCCCCCCCTGTTTATCTGTAGTGGAGGATATTATATTTGAGTTGGGTGGAGTGGTGTATATGTGTTTCTGTGTGCTGCATCTATAGTGTAGCGTCGGGATTTTGAATTTCGCGGTTTTAGGGTTTCGGTGTTTGGTGTCTTTGGCTATGTATTTTCGAAATACTGAAATTCGGGATTTCAGTATTTCAAAATTACATAGTGAATCCACATATATATATATATATATATATATATATGTGTGTGTGTGTGTGTGTGTGTGTGTGTGTGTGTGTATATATATATATATATATATATATATATATATATATATATATATAAAAGTACACAATTGGTAGAAAAGTTTTTGTGGGTTTAAAAAAGAGAAAATGAATAAATGTGTGAATCACTATGGGTGAATTTAGTTTTATATAGTGTATGCAAGCAGGAATGTGCGGAAAATTAATGTTTGAATGAAAAAGTGGTTGTGAAGATCTGCAAGATTGTGTTATAATAGTTGGTGTGAATATGCAAGCGTTTGAGGATTAGAGTATGGGTTAGGTAACGGGACTAGACTGTGTGTGTTTTTCTGTTGAGTGTGTGTTCTGTCTCATTTTTGTCTTATGCAGTGGTAATGCTGGGGAAAGGGAAGCCCCCCCCCCCCGTGCACCTTATTCATGTGTGCTAACCTTAAGCATAGCCCTAGCCCCACACATTATGCTACTAAAAAAACATTTCCCTAAGAGTGTCATTACCAAGACAACACTTGATCTCTGTTTTGTATCTGGGGTTTACTGATGTAGTACTTTTTTAATGGGAGAGATGGTAGTCAGTGTTTTGCGATTCATTCTTTTGTGTTCTACTGTTTGTGATTCTCTACTTTTTACAGTGTAATCATATGTATGTTTTCCACATTTAATCTAAATTACCCAAGTTTGACTGCAAAAATGCCAACCACAAAAGGTCGAAAACAGCGTAGTTGACTCACTACTATGCATGTGCCAGGATACAGGCTCTGTGAATTTCAAATATACATGTGAAAACAACAATCAGAAACATTGTTTTTTGCAGGCGGATGGGGCATAACTCTTGGGCCCCCCTCACACCTGCTTATTATATATACTAACTCCCTAACTCCAAGTTTGCACAAAAATGGGGTTAGAGGGTAAATTTCCCAAACCCGAGAATTTTGTGATCTCACACACTTGCTGATGTCTGCTTAGTTGATTGAGTGGCTGATTAAGCAGCTGTTGACCTAACATCCAAGCGACTATTTTACTAGCAGCTGTTGAACTGACAGTGGAGAATTTCATTTCTAACCATCCCTCCAAAAATACCCTCAAACCTAACCCCCTTAAACATAACCCCATTGTAAGTAGGGAACATGTACTGGCTGCACTCCCCAAGGCCAAGAACACAACATCCGTTGGTCCCATAACATCCTAGGAGTCATTATTTAACTATAGTCTTAAAACAGGCTTTGAGCCACATGATTAGAGGACTGCAACTGTCATCCCCCTTCATTAAGGAAGACCATTAACAGATCCTGGAAACTACGGACTCATTAGTCTGACTAGTCTTATTTACAAAGCCATGGAAAGAATTATCATGAAGTTATCAACAAGGACTTAGGCACTTTATCCACCTCAGTCTGGCTTTGTCAAAGGAAGGCAATACTTACTGAATCAGGTGGACTTCTTTGAAAAGGTCAATAAGGCAATGGATGAAGGGGAAATGGAGCACACTGCCTACCTAGATCTGGCTAAAACATTTGATACAGTACTCCACTCAGGCATTATCAACAGGAGCTAGGTATAAACCTCTTTATAACATGTTGTTTAGCTAGCTGGCTCACTGATAGGACCCAGGAAGTTAGAATCAGTGAGGCGACCTCTACAAAGAGGCCAGTCACCAGTGGAGTCCCCTAGGGCTCTGTGCTAGGCCCACTCCTCTTTGGCATCTACTTCTCAGATGTCAAAACCAATGTCATAAGCTTCTGGCTAGCCAAGTTTGTAGATGATTGCACATCAGGAACAGTCCTTTAACCCCCCCTCCCATATGAGCACACACCTTTCAAGAAGGGCTCACACAGACAAACACTTGGTGCCAAAGCCATGGCTTAAAACTCAATACCAAGAAATGCATGTAGTACCTTTTGAAAAGTCTGCCATCCGCTAACTGTGTCATCAGTAAAATACCCCTAAAAGTTGATTCTCTAGTTAGGGATCTGGGAACTCATGTTGGTAGTAACCTAGCCTTTGACCAACATGTGTCCAAGGTAGTAAGAAAACCCTTCTGCATTGCTGAACTTATAAGCAAGGTAGTAGCATCTAGATCCAGAGAGGTCTTCATATCACTGTACTCAGCCTTCATTAGACCCATCATAGAGTATAATGCCCTTTTCTGTATGTACCTGAACAGACTCGTGCAGCAACAGGAACACCCAAAAAGTGTCCTTACAAAAGGAATACACGGAGTAAACACCTTGCCCTATGCCGAATGCCCCAAAGCTCTCTCTCTACTTTGTATCATACAGACTTCTGTTAGGTGATCTTTGCCCGACATAAATGGCATCCCTGGCCCGTGTTTTGATGAACCTTTTGCACATCCGCAAAACATACAGCATTAGAACTACTAGAGTAAAAGACAAATTTTGCTTGCAACATAAACAGGATATGTTGGAGAGACATATATGTTTCTCAGAAAGTTCCCATTCTCTGGAGCAGGCTGTCCATTCATGTGAAGTAGATTTCCTCCCTATTTAAGTGCACCTTGGACCAGCGGATGGGTAATCAGAAATTCATCCCTTGTCTGGTGCCTGTATCTTTGATGGACAGAGGCAGTCAGTAAATCACCCCTATTTAAATCAAGTTTGTGGGTCACATTTGGGTTGTATGACTAGGCTTATAAGGGCCATAGTAATTGTTATAAAAGTATGCACCTTTGAACCTATAAGACTAATGATCATTTTACTAACACGTGCACACACACACACACACACACACACACACACAGGTGTATGTATATATGTATATATATATATATATATATATATATATATATATATATATATATATAAACACGCACACATTTTAGCAGTTCCTAACCTTGTGTGAACAAAAACAAGGAGAGAGAGCAGAAAGTTGAAAAAGAGGATTTATGCAAAAATAAAAATATCAATAGTTTCACCTGTTGTGAAACAGAAAAGAAATATGGAAGTGTTGAAAATCACTGTAACACTTAGAATTTCCTGTCTGATAATAGTACTAGAAATATTACATCAAGTAACAGTGTCCATTGTTTACTTTGATAATCATACCCAGCATAGTGCCCTGCATGCATTAAAAGAAAAAGTACTCCTCTGAAACCATGCATAAATTGGATCGTAGATGGGTACACTTCAGGCCAGAGGGAGATGGTGGAGAACATATAAACAAGGTGGTACAGAATCTGAGTAGTTTCAGCCAGTCAGTAGTACAAAGACCACGTGCAATCTGAAGAGGGTGGGGGGTATTAGAGAAGCTGGTATCATATTCAGAATTAAACTCCTTGTATGGTCAGAACAGGAAAAAAGGTTGGAAGACCTTTTATAGGGTGACTCAAAGACAAAGATGATGGTCTCATTTGAAAACCCACATGAGCTAATTCTTAACTCTGTCCCATTTGCAGAGGAGAGTAGAGCGTCTGCCCTAAGGTACAGTACCAAAAAGCTAGTCAGGTTGGCACAATGACAGGGTGAGACATTCGAGAACTGACGTGAGTTAGTACATAATTCTGCACCATGTGCAGAGCAGGCTGGAATGTCTCCCTTAATCAGGTATAATATCAAAAAAAATTTCAGGGGAAGTACAAAAATGGCAAAGGAAGCACAATTTTCAAATACATTTTTGTTTTAAGATACCTGAAGTCAGCTGGTTGCCACCTATAGAGAAAAAAAGAAGAAGGCTGGAAGATCTCCCACAGACTAGCAGCACAATACTCTGATAATTATGCAAAAGGTTTGAATATGTTAGTACCAATTCAGATTCTGTTCTCTGTGCTAACATACAAGAAGTTATAATCAGATGACTGATTCTGTATAGATTCTGGTTCAAAAGAGAATTAAAATGGAGTGGAGTTACAGCTGGAGCTTGCAGAAAATATCTTGAACCCAACCCTTTTGCATAATGGCTAGGTCAATGTGTAACTGAAACAAGCCTTGTGATCCCCGCTAAAAATGCTGGTAGAGTGGAAAAGGGAACCTGTGGAAAGACATTTGCTTTTAAAAAAGTTGACCCCCAAATAGAAGACTCCAGTCAAAATTGAAAAGGTCAGATTAAGGTTGGTTAGTCTTTCCACGAGTAAAGCTACTTCTTTCAAGTTGAGCTTGAGAGCTAAACTCCAAATTATAACACAATGATGTCAGTTTCAGTCTGCATAACTTGTGGAGAATCAAATTTGGTGTTGAAAAGGTCTTCAAAAATGTATCGTGTAGTAAGTTTCAAGACCGAAAGAACGAATGAGGTTGACATCAGTTTCAAGCCAGCATCAAGCTAGGGGCCAAGAAGGGTTGACTCCTATTGGCTGTTGTGTGACTGAAAACCTGGGTTGAATTCATCATGTAAGTTGACACTGATGACATTGACCTCAAAAGGAAAACTTGAGAATGATAGTAGGAGAAATGCATGTCAGATGAACAAATATTTAACCACAACTGACTTTGAAGCCAGAAGAGGGGAGATTAGAAGACCAAGCTCAAGAAAATTTTCAGCTTTCAGAAAACATCCCATACACAGGTTCCACAAAGCACAGGGAGCATAAATAGTCTAGGTAGAACACCTGAATATAAAATATCTGCAGGGTACACTGCAGGTTTTTAAGCAAATAAGCAACAGTATCACATTTTTGAGGATACACAAGCCAGTGCATTTCTTTGTGCCCGGTCCCAAGCCCGGATAAATGGGGAGGGTTGCGTCAGGATGGGCATCTGGTGTAAAACTTCGCCAAATAATTCATGCAGGCACCGGTAAATATTTACATACCGGATCGGTCGAGGCCCGGGTTAACAACGACTGCCACCAGTACTGTTAGTCAACAGGGTGCTGGTGGAAATTGGGCTACTGTTGGCCGAAGGAGGAGAAGAGGCAGAAGGCATGGCCGAAGGCAGGAAGAGAGGAGAAAGGCTAGGACTGTGGTAGTGAGGGTCAGAACTTTGAATGTTGGCAATATGACTGGTATAAGGAGAGAGATAGCCGATATGATGGACAGAAGGAAGATTGGTATATTGTGTGTGCAAGAGACCAGATGGAAGGGGAGTAAGGCTAGTTGTATCGGAGGTGGGTTCAAATTGTTTTATCATGATGTGGATGAGAGGAGAATTGGCGTAGGAGTTATCCTGAAGGAACATTATGCTAAGAGTGTTTTGGAGGTGAAAAAAGTGTCAGAGTAATGTTTATGAAGCTGGAAATTGATGGTGTAATGATGAATGTTGTTAGTGCATATGCTCCACAAGTTGGGTTTGCAATGGATGAGAAAGAAAAATTTTGGAGTGAGTAAGATGAAGTGGTGATGACTGTACCCAAGGGTGAGAGAGTGGTAATTGGAGCAGATTTCAGTGGGCATGTTGGTGAAGGGAACAGAGGGGATGAGGAAGGAATGCAGAAGGTCAGATGGTAGTGAATTTTGCAAAAAGGATGGACATGGCTGTGGTGAATACGTATTTTAACAAGAGGGAGGAGCATAAGGTGACATACAAGAGTGGAGGAAGATGCACACAGGTGGATAATATCTTATGTAGGAGGGCCAGTTTAAAGGGGATTGGAGACTGTAAAGTGGTGACCGGGGAAAGTGTAGTTAGGCGACATAGGATGGTGGTTTGTAGGATGAAATTGGTGATCAAGAAGAGGAGGAGGAGTATGAGGGCAGCACCAAGGATCAGATGGTGGAAATTGAAAAAGGTTAATTGTGAGATGGAGTTCAGGGATGAATTAAGACAGGCACTGGGTGGCAGTGAAGAGTTACCAAATAGCTGGGTAACTACAGCAGAGCTAGTAAGGGAGACTGCTAGAAAGGTGGTGGTATAACATCTGGACAGTGGAAGAATGACAAGGAGACATGGTGGTGGAATGAGGAAGTACAGGAGAGTATACAGAGAAAGAGGTTGGCAAAGAAGTGGGATTGTCTGAGAGATGATGATGAAGAAAGTAGACAGGAGTATAAGGAGATGAGGTGCATGGCAAAGAGAGAGGTGACGAAGGCTAAGGATAATGCATATGAAGAGTTGTATGAACGGTTGGGGGAGAAAAGGACCTGTACCGATTGGCTAGACAGAGGGACCGAGCTAGGAAATATATGCAGCAGGTAAAGGTCATAAAGAGGGAAACATACTCACATGCGAGGAGAGAGTGTTGAGGAGATGGAAAGAGTACTTTGAGGGGTTGATGAATGAAGAGAATGAGAGGGAGAGAAGGTTGGATGATGTGGGGGATAGTGAATCATGAAGTACAATGGATTAGCAAGGAGGAAGTAAGGATAGCTATGAAGAGGATGAAGAATGGAAAGGCTGTTGGTCCAGATGACTTATCTGTGGAAGCATGGAGGTGTTTAGGTGAAATGGCAGTGGAATTTTTAACCAGATTGTTTAATGAAATCTTGGAAAGTGAGAGGATGCCTGAGGAATGGAGAAAAAGTGTTTTTAAGAATAAGGGTGATGTGCAGAGCTGTAGTAGCTACAGAGGGATTAAATTGATCGATCACAGCATGATGTTATGGGAAAGAGTAGGGAAGCTAGGTTAAGGGAAGTGATGATTAGTGATCAGCAGTATGGTTTCATGCTGGGAAAGAGCACTACAGATGCGATGTTTGCTCTGATAGTGTTGATGGAGAAGTACAAAGATCGGTCAGAAGAAGTTGCATTGCATTTTTGTAGACTTAGAGAAAGCATATGACAGTGTGCCTAGAGAGGAGTTGTGGTATTGTATGAGGAAGTTGGCAGTATCCGAGAAGTATGTAAGAGTGGTACAGGATATGTACGAGGGTAGTGTGACAGCGGTGAGGTCTGCAGTGGGAGTGACGGATGCGTTTAAGGTGGAGGTGGGATTACATCAGTGCTCAGCTCTGAGCCCTTTCTCATTTGCAATGGTGATGGACAGGTTGACAGACAAGCTCAGATAGGAGTCCCCGTGGACTATGATGTTTGCAGATGACATTGTGATCTGTAGTGAGAGTAGGGAACAGGTGAAGGAGACCCTGGAGAGATGGAGATATGCTCTAGAGAGAAGAGGAATGAAGGTCAGCAGGACTAAGACAGAATATATGTGTGTGAATGAGAGGGGGAGGATAGAGGAATGGTGAGGCTGCAAGGAGTAGAGGTGGCAAAGGTGGATGAGTTTAAATACTTGAGATCAGTAGTTCAGAATAATGGTGAGTGTGGAAGAGAGGTGAAGAAGAGAGTACAGGCAGGATGGAGTGGGTGGAGGAGTGTCAGGAGTGATTTGTGAGAGACGAGTACCAGTAAGAGTGAAAGGGAATGTCTATAAGAGGGTACTGAGACCAGCTGTGTTATATGGGTTGGAGACAGTGGCATTGACAAGAAGGAGTTTGAGCTGGATGTGGCAGAGTTAAAGATGTTAAGATTTGCACTGGGTGTGACAAGGGTGGACAGGATTAGGAATAAGTATATTAGAGGTTCAGCCCGGGTTGGAAGATTTGGAGACAAAGCCAGAGAGGCAAGATTATGTTGGTTTGGACGTGCTGTGGAGAAAGGCTGAGTATATTGGGAAAAAGATGCTAAGGATGAAGCTACCAGGTAACAGGAAAAGAGGAAGGCCTAAGATAAGGTTTATGGATGTGGTGAGAGAGGACGTGCAGGTGATTGGTGTCAGAGCAAGATGCAGAGGACAGGAAGAAATGGAAACAGATGATCTGCTGTGGCGACCCCTAATGGGAACAGCCGAAAGAAGAAGATCACATTTCTAACAAAAGTTTCCCAATGTGAAACAACCCTAACTGTGGTGGATAAAATAACAAGTAAAATTACAAGAAGAACTTAGCCAAGTTACAGTTTTCATTGTTATACCTTAAACCTCCTGCATTAGAGGCCTATGCGATATATGCAAATGACCCCTTAAGAACGTCAAGTGTTTCAGTTGTATGGCTTCTGAATATCTGTAACTTTTTGCTTTTTCTTAAGTCTTTGTGAATGCATTCAGGCTAGTAAAGCCAGACCCCAGTAGATGTGGGCACGCATGTTTCTGCCTTCTTATGACCTCCTTAGCACAGCATAAGTGGACTGTTTGGCAAACCCCGCTAGCTAAGGACATGCATTGGTTTGGATGTTAGTTGGGATAATTTGCAAACACCTTAATGGTTTTGGACATCAGCTGGGTGTAAAAATCTTGTGTTTATAAAGTATAGCCAAATGGATGTTAGTTGGGATATTTTGCAGACACCTTAATGGTTACGGACATCAACTGGGTGTAAAATCCCTGTGTTTCTAAAGTTCAGACAAACAGTCCACTTATGCTGTGCTGATTAGGTCATAAGGCAGAAACATGCATGTCCACAGCTAGTGGAGTTTGGCTTTATTGGCCTGAATGTATTCACAAAGACTTAAAAAGGAAAAAGTCACACACATTCAGAAACCATATAGCTGAAACACTTGATGTCCTTATGGGGTCATTTGCATATATCCCATGATTGTCTATTACAGGAGTTTTAAGGTATGACATAGTGAAAACTTTAGCTTGGCTAGGTTTTTCTTGTAGTTTTTGCTAATTGATTTGACTTTGTGACCTTTTTACTATTTGGTTTGGATAAACTAACAAAAGAAAGCTAATAGCAACTGCATGCCAAACATTTTACACAGAAAAATGAACAGCAATGGGAAAATGAACCAAATAAACTTGTAAATACTGACCTTGTGAAAAGGTTCATTGGTGAGAAGTGACTATGAAAATCAAGTATTTTTTATTTTTATTTATTTTTATTTATCGTTTTGTTGACCGGGAAAGTCCGACTAGGACAGAGCCTATTTTCAGCGGAGAGTCGGGGTGAAATGCTCCGATTGAAAGCAACTTGACTTATTTATGTTGACCAAGATAATCTAAGCTCTGAAAAAACACATTTTCATCAGAGACCCAGAGAGAGAAGTACCAGAGAAATGTACAAGCGTATTCAGGTAATTGTTATAGTCTAGTAGTGAGATTATAGGTAGTGTGTATATATATATATATATATATATATATATATATATATATATATATACATATATACATAAGATGTGTAACAGTATTCAATATATTCTGAATAATACATAGCATGAGAAACAAAAGGTAAAAATTACTATAGAGTTGTACATACTTGCATCTAGTGATAAATATACTTTGATGTAACAGTTTCTTTAGGGAAAAAGGAGAGAGAGTGAGGTTTTACTGCATCAACTATTTGCTTTAAGTATAGTTATCGTTAGTAATAATAGGCAAGACTATGATGAATGTGAGGGATTTTTAGGAGTTTGTTAAAATTATATAAAAGGTAATAGAATAGGAGCAATAGTGTGGATGTAGTAGTATTGTTCGTCACCCATGATGGTGAAACAAAAGTACACCCAAAACAGTATTAATAAAAATGGCAGCCTAGAGCCAGTTACCAGATGCATCTGACATGCAGTAAACACGATCTGGAGAAGGGTTCTTTATTACACAACATTGCAGGTAAAGAGGATTGGACTGGTAGCTCTGGAAAGTTATTAGATGCCACACTAAGTCCTGTCAGCCCTAGTCCTGATTAGGGTGAAGTTGAAACTCCAATCTCAGATTATTTATACTTGAGAAATATGTTTCATATCTCTCTCTTACTTTGGTGTATCACAACAGATGAACTTTTTTAGTATATAATAATGTAATGACATTCGAGGTTCACTCACCATAGAGTAAAAACAGTAAACAGTTTGTAGGCCTTTAGAGGTTACAATTTATAATTAAGCAGGTTCAGCAGGTTTATTAAGTTTGGTTGTGACAGTCTGGAAGTTTGTGTGAGTTACAGTTCCTGACATTGATTGTGAATGAAGCAGCAGGCAAGCACAAGGGTACATATCTATGACAACATTATTTACAGAGAAGATTTCACAAGTAGGAGGTGACAGAACAGTTAGTATTGGTTGAATATAAGCTAGTGAGTTATAGTAGATGATAGGAATATAGTCATACTTCACAACTTTCCAGAATTTCACAGAATGTCCACATTTGTACCTCATATTTATGATGTATTCCTCATAAAATGTGTGATTTTGTGGTAAATCATTCAGGATTGAAATCACTACATGACATGCATTTTGAGTCCCAGACTTCATAACCTTCAAAAATATATGGTAATGCAAAACATGTTATTCTAGTAACTTTAAGTTTATAAGCACTGTATTTAAAGTTTGTCCCTGGTTTGGGGCCTTTAACCCCTACACCCCATTTATTTTTGGCTTTGGCCAGAGTTCTTGCTATGAGGTTGTGAGGTATTGGATACCATACTTATTAATTCACTCACTCTTTCTGTATATCCTTAATACAACTTTATCTTATTGGTTAGGTGAGATAGTTAATGAACAGCACTGCTACACCCAGTGAGGGAAGAACAGTTTAGTTTTAGCAATGTACTTTATAGTGCTCTTCATATGCTGCTTAATTACAGGAAAGAAAATGAAACACTTTTAATTTTCCACATAAAAGAACAAACTGGTTATTAGAATTAGTGCAATAAACAAATCATTTAATATTTTAATAGTCTTTTCTGGGAGATGTCCTCCTAGTTGTAACATGACCTAGGGAAATAACTGACGTTGTGGTCACTATTGATTAAATGCTGCCAGATGTTTGCCTAGTGAAAAAAATAACAAAAGTTCTCATAATGCTTATATTAAAATACAGTAATAGAATTGTAAGGGAAGCTGGATCATTGCACGTACTGAACTGATTTAGTAATTCCCCTTTTTCTGGGAAATCAGTTGCACATGGTTGCTAGTACACCTATCAGAAGGGAAGCTGACTGCATTCTTAAGCATTCTTAATATGCACTGTCTGATAGTGATATGGAAATTATATAATATTACCTTACTTATGCAATGCCAGAATGTGAGTCATACTCTATTGCCACAAGTGACTCCACAGTATTTGCAAACCTTTTTTAGTAGTAGCGAAAGAAGCACGTTCAGACCTGTAGAGGGCACAGTAGCACAACAAGTGTGCTAACTACTCTACAGCACTACTTTTACTGTTATAATTATCTGTCAGGTTGCACTACATTTCATGGTTTTCTCCATAGGCATATATAATGATGTAGGCTGTGACACCTGTAAAATCTTCAATTTAGGAAAAAAAAGCCTTTCAAAGTAGAACTGGAGGTGCATGCACACACCATAAAAAATGAGGCAAAAGCTTTAGAATGTGTTTACACTTCTTGATGAAACAGGCAATGATGTCTTCTCAGTACATCTGCTTACCAACTGGTTTAAAATAGGGTTATATATTGTATTTTTTCTGGCATGCAAAATACTTCACTTTTTAGCTGTAAAAATGCATTTGAAGTACCTGTTTGTGCAGTTGTATTAGTCCGAGCACAAGGGTTGTACATGCTTACTAAGAGCTGGTTTACAGAAATACTAACGAGTGGATGACCTTCTGCATTGCTTGTCTTAAATTATTTTGAATTATTGTCCTACAAGACGTGAAAACAGAGTAGCTGTATATTGTAAAGCACACGTGTTAAAATAGGCTTTGTGAATTCTTAATTTAAAAATGTTTGGGGGTTAGTAAAATAGTTAAGGTGTTTGACTCACTGACAGAAGGTACAGTGTTCGAATCTCACCTTTGGGAAGGAAATTGACTGTTGAATGGCCTGTTAAGAAAGCTAGACTAGTAATTTGGTATGAACTTATGAAACCATAAATCTTGAGAGGTTATCCATCCCTGGTAACTCATATATTTACAACACACCCCTAAAAGCTGACCACAGTAGTCAGGGACCTGGGGACACACACAGACAGTAATCTAGCCTTTGACCATCATGTGTGTACAATACTGAGTAAATCATTCTATGTTGTGCAACTTATAAACAGTGGTATGGCATCTACGTCAAAGAAAGTCATTGTTCCACTGTATTCGGCATTCATCAGACCTGTCATTGAGTACAGTGCCCCCTTTGGAATGTACCTAAACAGGCATATCCACCAACTGGAACATCCACAGAGGTTCCTTACTAAAAGAATGAAAGGCATAAGTAACATGTCCTGTGCAGACCATCTCAAGGTTCTCTCTCTCTATTTTGTCTCCTACAGGCTGTTGAGGGATGATCTATGCCTGGCATACAAGGCATTGTCAGACCTCACTCTGATGGAGCTCCTACATATCCACAAAACAAACAGCACCAAAATTATTCATTCTAAAGACTTAAACCTTGCCTGTGATATCAGTAGTATCTGCTGGCAAAGGAGATATGTACCTCAGAGATTACTGCTTTTCTGGAACAGACTCCCCATCCATTTGAAGCTGAGGTCCTCCTAAACCCAATTCAGGTGTAACTTGGACAACTGGATATGGAACAGGAAATTCATCTTTGCTTTTGCACCTGTCTCTCTAATAGACACAGCCTGTAAATGTTTCACCTCCCAATCTCCTGCTCTAAATGTTTCACCTCCCAATCCCCTGCTTACACTTATCAAGGGTACCAGAACTGATCAGAGACTTGGGTTGCTTTGGCTAGGTTTAAAAAGACCCTTGTGGTTGTTAGCCTAGTAAACACCTATTAATTTAAGACCTTTGGTCCCTTCCTCTTCTCCTTTATGCAGGAAGACTTTATTGTGGACTGTGTTCAGAAGCACTTTGTGTCTGTGTGCTAGTTATGCATACAAATCCATCATTCAGCTGGGGAGATATGTACTTGTTAATGTTTTCTAATAGCCTGACATAGCGTAATTCATCCTTCCGTACTGCATAAACAAGCATAATTTCAAAGATGATGTGTGCTCACTACTCATATCTTGGGCCCGGAACTCCTTTCTCATGGGCAGACGATGATCAGCCTTCTTTCTTGTTCAGCGTAGTGTTTGTAGCACTGGCCTCTTTCATGGATGATTACTTTCTGTCCAGTAAGTTTCACCAGTGTGTGTGGATGTGAGGAGGGGGGCATCTCCCTTCCCCCAGGAAAGAGTATTGGCTTGTCACTCCCATCCTACCCATCTGGTCTATCCAGCACCGTTCCCACTAATCGATCATGGATCATCTGGATTGTAATCAGATTTTCATCCTTCAACACCACATCTCATCTAAACTACATCTAGGCAAGCTATTTGTACCATCCATTATATTCTTTCGGCAAGTAGAGTAAATTCATCACTGCCCTAGGATTAAGACCCGGTATGCTGTACACACACACACACACACACACTTTTGAAAATGTACAGGAAAATTCTACAGGGCAACCACCTAACCCTGGGAGATTTTCCTTTGTTTATGACAAGCATAACTTTATAATCAAAGCCAGATTCCGTTGATATTTCTTCTGAAAAATCAGTGTAATAAAAAGCAATCTCAAATACACTGTTTTTTCCCAGCATCTGCAGTTTGCATTTATTTCAACAGTTTCTTTGTAAAGGGCATGACATTTTAAGCTTGGTTTGAGCAATGAGGCCATCTAAATAGCCTTTTGGAGATATTTTAATGTCTTATATTTGTTTACCTTTTTTTCTGCACAAGTATCAAGAATAGGGGCAGGTGGAACTCAGCGAAGTGAAAACAGTTTTCTAACAATGGGTAGGGGTACATATTTTAATATGTTTTTGCCATCTTTTCTATCCCCTATTGCTGAAAGAATCTTCCAAAGAAATATTTGTTGTTTCTAGTGCTTAAATGTTTCCATCTTCCTTTACAGAATACCTATTTTTCGTCCTCAGTTTTGATTACCCGATCCTCCTGAACTTGTAAACCTAAATAATATGTATAACGGTATACCTCTCTCTGTTACCACCACTCCACATTATTTTTGTCTGTTTTTGTGTTTTCTGTTCTTTTAATTTCTTTTGCTTCTTTACTTACAACTTTTGTCTCCTGTGTATTCCATTTTTTGTGCTATTGGCTTCCCATTACAGCAGTACAGGGTATTAATCTTAGAGCCAGTGCTATGTAACGCCGATGTACGAATCTGAGAATCAAGAGTTGTGTCCACATATTTTGTGTTAGATATGTTCAAGGTGGTATAGGATTCCTTCACTGGTGTCTTATCTCCCATCCAATCTGTGATATTCATGGAAAGCTAGAATGGCATGGCCAAATTCCGCAAAGTATTAATTTTGGGAATGTAACAGTTGCATTTTTGTTGCATGCAGATCATGTCGTCTTAGTCATAAGTGGCAGTGATCTTCAGCTAGTACTGGAGCAGTCCTTCTGAGCATGAAATGAGTAAGATGAAAATCATGGTACTGTCCTTCCCAACAGTCCATTATTCTCTGCATTTCAACAAGAAAGAAACTACCTCAGGTGGAGTTTGTCTTTTTTCATGATTGAAGGTAGAAGAGATGGCAGTTTTTATTGGGTATCACTGGCATTGTTCTGGTCTTCAGCTTCAACTTTGAATGCTTACATTTTAACAAAAGTTTTCCGTTTTTTCCGGTTAGGGTCACCACAGCGGAACTCTGGTCCGCTAATGATTGGCAGTAGATTTTTACGTGCCTAGTTGCCAGCTCTGACGCACAACCTTCAACGAAGGTACTCCCATTCACGCATGTCTCCACACAGAAGACGCTCTAGCTGAGAATCGAACAGGACGTGCCTGAGTATTATCCAGATTATAAAGGATTTTATTAGCCATAATCAGTAGGTTATATTGGATTAGACTGGGTAGTTCAAGCCACCCAAGCTGGTTAAGATTGATGCAGTGGTGTGTCCCAAAAGGCAGGCCAGTGGCTAACCTGGCAATTTGATTATAACAGGTTGAGAGTTTATTAAGTACAGTCTTGTTTAGATTAGAGAGTAGGGGGGATGCATATAGAAATGTTGAAAGTAGGTGAGAGCGAGCTGTGACAATTTTGGCTGGAGGGGTGAGGAAGGCTTTTATTCTGTAAAGTTACCCTAGTTTTTTATTGATGGGTTTGATTGATTGGTTTACATGTAGGTTGAATTTTAGGTTATTATCAGTAATGACCCCTAATAATTTTGTTGGGGGGAGATTATTGTGCCATTTGCATTTATGATAAAGGTAAAAACAGCAGACCTTTGTGTTGGTGAGAATAACAGCATTTTAGTTTTTTTTTGATTTAGTATCAATCGACGTTCAGAGAGCCAGTTTTCTATAGTATTAAAGGTGGACTGGGTAGCAGACCATAAATCTGTAGGAGATGTAGCTGAGCAAATCAGGGTGGAGTTGTAAGCATATTGGATATAGCTAACATTTGGGACAGAATACATATCATGAAGTTAATGAGAATCCTGCTTCAGTGTATTGATTTAAATGTTTAATTTTTGTGGCAGTTGTCAGCCTTCCTGTGATGATGAACAGACTGACTCTTTATTATAAAAGGTCAGTCAGGCAAAATAAAGGTGTCTTTATTGTCTTCATCTTTGTTTTGTCGCTTAGCTTTTGCAAAACATGTATTCTGATATAATTACATTATGGCTTCTTTACGTAGTGGTTCCCTTCATAAGGTTTTATTGTATACTGATGTTATGTTAACCGTTACAAATTTAGAGGAATACATCCTCACTATGTGGGACTTTCCCACCAAGTTTTCTTCTTCACTAATCTTGTGTGTAAATGAGGATAAGATCAAAGGCTGGGCATCTAACTGTGTTAACTCTTTTCAGGTTAACATTTTATTTTAGAGAAGCCCTTTGCTGTGGATAGAATAGTTAGATAATTCATCTCTGTGCTCTCACTTTGAAATTTATAAAAGATCAAAGTGCTCACACACTAGAACCAGGTACGGTGTCCCTGCACTCGTTTTTGTTCACGGACTTTTTATATTTCTGACATTCAGTGTCTAGCAGTCAAAGGTCATCTAAGAGTTACTCAAGATCCAGTGTGTTGTCTGTTTTTGTCCGATTCAACTATGGGTTGTCAGACCTGACCTTGGCACCAATCTTGTAGCTTTTGGATCCAGGACTCTGACTCCTCCCCTACCAATAAGTCTCTGGCCTCCACCCTGTTACCTCAGATCTTGTGTACCACCTGAGGTGTTCACTCATACTTCCGAGGGCTCCAAAAATTTGTATAATTTGCAGTACCTTTGTTCACTTCTGACTTACTGATAGAGTTTTACTCTCTCTAGTTCATTAAATAAATCTTGTTTTAAATACAAATATTAGCTAATTTACTGTGGGTTTTTATTTTATAGTTTTAAGTGTTTAGAATAAGAATTTAGAATTGTTTATATAATAGGATTTTTGTAAGCACTTCATGGAAGTGTTAATTTTTGGCTTTAAATTGTTGTAGTTAGTGTCTAGATAAGTTCAGTCAGCCAGTATTTTCATTTTTTTGTGTGTGTGTGTGTGTGTGTGTGTGTGTGTGTGTGTGTGTGTGTGTGTGTGTGTGTGTGTGTGTGTGTGTGTGTGTGTCTGTGTGTGTGCTTGCATGTATTTTACTGTGTCTGTAAGGGCTGATAGTCAAGGCTTTAAAAAGTGCATGGAGTGTGGACATAATCTGTCCCCAAGACCATCACTCCCTCTGCGTATATTGTTTAGAGGCCGCACATTTAAATAACTCATGTCAAGCCTGTGCTTCTTTTAGTGCTATAGCATTACAAACCAGGCATGAAAAGCTTCTTTATTTATTTGTATTTGCGTTCCAGGATTGAGCACCGATCTCCATAAACCTTTTTCAGACTCAGCCCGGGAGTAGTGGCTGGTAAAGTGACTTCCTCAGAGTTGCACATCGTCAAGTGACACTTTCAACCCCAGATAAGTTGTGCCACCCCCAAAGCTAAGGATAAGAAATCTAGAAAAAAAGTGGATGCAGACAAAGACGGAAAACTCTAAGGACAAGTCAAAGAAAAAAAGGGACTCCAAGAAGTCCAGTAAGAGGTCTCAAGATCCTTCCCTGTCTTTAGAATCTGATCCGAAAGTATAGAGGCTATCAGAGCTTGACAGTCTGTTGGCGCTGTACATGTCTGACTCAGCCCCTGTTCTCACAGGAATTGGTCAGCCCCAGACTTCATTCTCCACGTCTTCAGGAGAAATGCTACTTAAGACCACCATTGGTCATGTCATTGTTCAGGTCTTTAAGGGGTGGCCAAACAGGATGTTGGCAAAGTGACACAGATACAGCTTGGGGTTCTCTTGGTACCACTCTGTGGAGATGTACAGAGTGCTTGTCCATCTACCCTTCTCTAAGCTCTTTTCTGATATCCGTTCACCCATCAGTGCTGGTAGCTTCAGGACAGATATGCCCTGAAGCACCTTTGGTTGAGCTGATATTTCAGGAAACTTTGACTCTGACGGGTTCCTTTTTTCTTTTTGGTCCATCATGTTCAGATCCAGAAGAGTCTCAAGAGATGAAGCTTCTGTTTCGAGGCTTGTAGTTAGGGTTCAATCCTGAAACTGTTGGAGCCGTCCGTTCCCCACGGCACATTGGCACTAGATAGCAGCTTGGCACTGAGATTAGCTTTGGGGTCAAGACCCTTTTATTCCGAGGTTTGCATTGTGTTCGAAGACAGGAGTAAACCTATGGAGTTGGTGGCTTCTTCAGCCTTTGAGGCTTTCCACTGTGTTATGTCAGTTACAGAGGAAAAGGTGCTGTCTTTGAGGTCGCACCATCCAAACCCCCAGCATGGATCAGCTTCTGTTTCTCATCCTTCTGTCTGACAGAGACAGTTGGCCCCACAGACTTCCCAGATTTCCTGCTGTGTTAGCTCCCAGTCTGATTTTGAACCCTTTGATATTCCCCTTCATATGCCTCATAGGAAATAGTAGTGCAAACAGAAGCACTTGGACTTTTCACCTGAGTCTGTCACAGAATAGACAAACTTGGATGTAAGTTAAGGCTCCGCAAGATCCTCCTCTGAGGACATCACATTTGTTGAGATCCTGGAATTGATGAAACAGAGAGGGGGGATGGTCCACAGCTAGCCCTTATCCTGATGAGTTTGTGTTCCTAGAAGCCTTTGAGTCCAGCTCATCTTCCTCTTGGATGTTGCCACCCATTGATCCACTTATTGATTTAATGGCTTATTGGGCATAGGAGGACCCTATCCCCAAAAAGTCGGACAGAATTCTGTCCACCTGCATAGACAGAAAATATTGGAGCAAAGGCCCTTTGGTAGATATTTATACCAGCGGTCACAAAAAAGTAACTGTCCGAAGAAAGTTCCTCTGTTCATCTCCCTAATAGAGAGTCTAGGGTGATAGACTGCTTTGGGAAATAGACTTATGCTTCATCTGCCTTTGCTATCAGGGTGGTGAGTTATCTAGCTCATATCACCAGATTTCAGAGAAACTTGAAGGAAATTTCCAAGTCTCTCTTGGGGGTGCTACCAGCAGATGTCCAGAAAGACCATGGATTCCCAGATGTCTACCCTCCAATCTTCATCCAATGTAGCCATGAGACTGCTCTTGAATGCAGCTGATGGTACAGCTGGGTTTGCAGGCACTGGCATTTCCATTTCCCGGCATGCCTGGATGCACATCTGCAACTTTGTGAAAAGCTTTAGGACATCCTTCTTTAATGCATCCTTTGATGGGTCTACTCTGTTTAGACTTAAATACCCAGCAGGAGTCAGCAGGATGGTAAGACCATCTCTGCAGTAGGCATCTGCTTCTCTATGCCTCAGAGAATCTACTGTAGGAATCAGCAAGCTAGAAAGAGGACATGGTTCAGAAAGTCACAGAACCCTGGAGATAGACCTCCTTGTGGCAGAAGAGGAGGGTAACAGTAACGAACGTTGCCACGGAGACAGTGGTGGACTGCATAATTAAGGCATTTGTGGACCATTCTCTGAAAAGCCTTTTCATTGTCCCTGAAGGGTTGCCCATCTGCTACACTCTGGAGGCAGTCGGGACACGCATCTTTGCACCTACAGGCCTGCAAACATGACCACAGATCTGATGATGTCAGTTTTCATTCCATACTCGACTGATAGGCTCAGATCCAAGGCATCAGATCCAGATCCAACTCAGCTGCTGTAAAAACTCGTAGCAACTAAGAATTCTCAGGGTTCTCCCTTAACCACAATGCACCATCCCCCATTACCTCAGATCTCATTTGCCTCTGTTAGGTGAAAAATGTGGTGATTTGTGTCTCAAGTTACTTGGGAGAGATTAAGTACTTGTGTTTAAAGAGAGATTATCATTCAAAAAAATGAATCCTTCCCTTATATTGTACTAGCATGTGCTAGATACTACTGTTAGTGCCTCTTTCTCGCTGTTTCTTTTCTTTACCCTTCTATGTTTATCATAGTCCTTATTACCTTTGTAGGTAGCCACTTGCTGCTCGTTAATTGTTCTTTAAAAAAAAGAAAAAAAGTTTTTCAGTATATTAATAGTTATTTGCTTTAAGTCTTGTTGCCTTTGTTGTTTGTGCTTATAGTTTTTCTGTTTGATAGTTACTATAGCTGTTTGTTCTGAGCTAACATGGCTGACAAAGAAAAAACCCCTGTGGGTTTTAAGAAGTGTAGGAAGTGCGGTCAAAATATTTCCTTCTCTGACTCATGCACCCTTTGTGTTTATTGGCTTGTCCCACTCCACCTGCAAGAGAGTTGTACGATATGTCATGTGTTTAACCCCTGAGCCGAGTGTTAGTTAAATGCAAGAATATATTAATCTTAAAGGAACATTTACCATCTTCCTTTGGCGATGCCACAGCTGGAGAAGCCTCCAAAAATTGTTACACTCATCTCCGAGCTCTTCTTCAGTTTCTTTTAAGACCTCGTAGAAAACTTTGAAAGGACCTTCTTCGAAAACTGCAGAGGTTCTTCGTGTTTCATTGTTGCAGTCATTACATTTGGGTAATCTGCTGGCAGGTTGCCCTCAGTCAGCCTGATTAACTAAGTCTTGGGTCCTGCGTCGGTTGCTGTCCCTTCTTCCATGATGTCAGGTCTATAATACATGCAGCCAACGCCATTACATCAGTCTTTCTTGCTGTGCGGTGCCAGAAGCAGAAGCAGTTCACAAGTGCCGGTCGGCCGACTCCTGAAATTTTCATTTTCGAGTCTTCAACTTAAAGCTAAGTACCCCGTTGGGGAAACTTTTTCTTGCTTCTTACCGATGTCAGTAAAAGTTAATAATTGCATTACTTGTGGAAAGCAAATACCTCGTAAAGATTTACATCTGTACTGTATTCCTTGCCTTGGCCCTGACCACGACGTACCTTGCTGTCGGTTTTGTGTTTTATGTAATCAGTGCATTATCCGTCATCAGTACATTTTTGCCTCTAAATATTTTGGTTCTCTGTTTACTTATCCATAAATGGTGTCGGTTAGCAATGCGACTACCGGGATTTTGAAAAAAATGCAAAGATAAAGACAGAGACAGGCCGTCAAGGTCCAAAATTAGGCACTTTCGCAGCCCCTGATACCCGCAGCTTCTGACTCGCAGGCCTCTACTGAGACCCATTCAGAGTCTGGTATGCGGCGAGCTGCTTCACCTATGGAACCCGCGGATGTCTCAACCTTGGATGGGTCCAGAGCCGCTGTGCAGGCATTGGCTTCTGAGGATGTATTCAGGCCTACAGACTTGCATATTAAACCAACTCCACCTTCAATACTAAGGCCTAAACCCCGATCTGTGTCTAAAAAAAACGACTCCCAGGCCACATGTTCAGGCCCCTATGCCTAAAAAACAAATGATCAAAATGACTGAGGATCTAATTACTCTAATCAGGGGTAGTCAACCCCCACCTTCTAAGAGGCCTAGGGCTAAGCTTGACTATGAATCTTCTGATCAGAACTCTGATGTCCTTCAAGAATGCAACTGCAGTCATAACATGTGGGTTGTCCTGCCTAAGGCAGCCCTCGGTCGGCCGGATTCCAAAGTCTGGGTCCGACGCCGGCTGATGTCGCATTTCTCTCCGACGTCAGAGCGGCTGGAGTACATAAGCATCAGCCGACGCCATTTTCTTCAGTCTTTCTTGCCGCGGTGCCCAAGCAGAAGCAGTTCGCAAGTGCCAGTCGGTCAGCTCCTGTATTCTACGATACGAAGTCATCAAAAAAGCTAAGTACCCCGTTGGGGACCTTTTCTTGCCTCAGCCAATGTCAGAAATTACTGAAAAAGTTAACAATTGTCTTTTTTTGTGGTAAACAAATACCTCATAAGGATTTCCACTCTTACTGCCTCCCTTGCCTGGGCCCAGACCATGACGTCTCGGCCTGTGTAGCCTGTGCTCGCTTCAACAAGCGCATTCTCAGGCGTCGGGCGGAGTTCGCTGAAGATTTTTTCGCCGATAAATTTGCTTACACCATGCCGTCGGATCTTCCGACATCGCAAACTCCCAAAAAGCGAAAAGATCGGGACCGACATCCTCGGCCCGCGTCTACCACCGACTCCACGCCAAAACCTAGCGCGAGTGCTCCGGTTCCCCCTGAGACGGTCTCTTCACCGCTCCGAACCGAAGACACCGCATTACCGACGACTCCGATTCCAGACATTACTCCGACGCCAGTTATAGACTTTCCTCCAGATACCGAAACCGAGGAAATGCCCGAGACCATTGCTGTAGACAAGGTCACTCCTGCACGTGGAGCTGCCAGGCCTCCTATGGCCATGTCTATTAAGGCCTACACTAGGGCTAAGGCAGCCAGCAAAACAAAGCATATTGCTTCCAGATCCTTACCTTAGCCTACTCCGGAGACACAAATTATGTCCATGGCTGCTGATTTAATTTCCATGATCAGAGGTTCACAGGCCCATCCTGAGAGAGCATCCCAGCCTCCTCCTGATAAAAGGCCCCGGGTTGAACCCTCTGACCCTTCTCCTTCAGATGAAGACCCTGAGGGCTCTGTCCACTCTGATAGCCAGGAAGAGCTCTTCCAGACCTATGAGGACTCGGATGCACAAGATTCCATACCTTCGGCCTCCCCTCCTGAGGATATTTCTTTTGGGGAAGTTCTGCACACCATGAGGGAACATTTCAAGTGGCAGGGTCAGGAATATTCTGATTCTAGGAAACGCCTTAGGACTTTCCTTAAGAAGCCTCAGCACAGGCCCTTAGCTATTCCTCCTGTACTTGATGTTCTGGGTGATTTGTATTCTGATTCTAGCGCTACCCCTGATTCTCTCCCTCCTGCTCCGGCCATGCCAGACAGGTATTACAGGGTCCCAGAAACTCATTCCCATTTATTCAGGGCCCATACTGCTGATTTGGAAACTATTTCACAGGGGCCTAAAGGAGTTTCAGCCTCCACCTCAAAAAATCCTTTGCCCTCCAACAGGGAAGCAAGGTCATTAGAGAGATGGGGTAAAAAGGTTTACACATCCACTACTTTATCTATGAGAGCTTTAAATTGCCTTTTTCATATGTTCCAATATCAGGATTATCTCTTAGAAGATTTACAAAAAACATTAGCTTCTCCTGATCCTTTAGACAGGAAGACTTTGCAGGAAGCTGTACATAACACTCAGCAAGTAAGCAATCACTTCCTGCAGTGTGGATATGATGCATTGGAAGCTTCATGTAGGGCAGCTATGACAGGGGCAGTGATGCGTAGACATGCTTGGTTAAAAGATCAACCTCTACCAGATCACGTAAAAGCAAAACTTCTGGCTGCACCTTTGGAAAAGAACAAGCTTTTTGGTGCAAATGCTAAGGATGTGTTAAAGACCATTGAAGAAAAAGCAAAATCAGTTCAGACTGTGAAAGATTTCCTCCAGGTTCAACCCCCCAGATTCAGTAGGAATTGGCCTTCAAAAAACTGGTCCTTTCCTAATCCAGAAAAGTTTCAAAGGGGTAAGAACAGACGTGGCCGAGGAAGAGGCCAATACAGAGGCCCTTACAGGGGACGACAATGGCAGCCAGGAAACCAAAGAAGTGACGCAGGGGTTTCACCTGCCCAACAACCACAAACTCAATGACTTTCCTCTACTACCGCCTACCAGGGAACAACTAGAAGCTCCCTTGGGCGGGAAATTATCTCTGTTTGCAGAAAACTGGCACAGACTGACAAAGGGCAAATGGATTTTAGACATTATAGACCGAGGGTACAGGTTTCATTTTCATACCTTACCAAGAAAACAAGGCATGCCAAATCTACCACAACATCAAAGGGCAGAGGCTATCAAGCAAATCACTCTGCTGACTCGAATGAAAGCAATAGAAAGAGTTCCACAACAAGAACAGGGGTTTTACTCGACTGTTCCTTGTTCCAAGAAAAGAATCTCAATGGAGACCAATACTGGACTTGTCCGCATTAAACACCTTTCTCATATTACCAAAGTTCAAAATGCTGACTCTACAGCAACTCCTTCCCATGCTGGGCAAGGAGTCGTGGCTGATTACTCTGGACCTCAAGGAGGCATTACCTGCATGTCCCTATCAGACACAGCTGCAGAAGATACCTCAGATTTCTTGCAGGGCCAGAGCATTATCAATTCTCAGCATTGCCATTTGGCTTATCTACTGCGCCCAGAGTATTTACAAAATGCCTGGCTTCAGTAATTGCTCATTGCAGGCTCCAGGGTATACAAATTTACCCGTACCTGGACGACTGCCTCATTCAAGCGGACGACAAATTGATGTTGACAAAAAACCTGGATTATGTCATACGATTACTTCAAGCTCTGGGATACACAGTCAACTTCCAAAAGTCAAGACTGCAGCCATCCCAGCAAATAATCTTCTTAGGAGCCAAACTAGACACAGCCTCTCAGATGGCTTACCTGACAGAAGACAAACAAGAGAAGTTAACTCAATACTTCAAAGGTTTAGCAAAACTCACCCAGATGACTGCAAGGAGATTCCTACAGGCCCTGGGTTACATGGCATCCTGCATTCTACTGGTTCCATTAGCAAAACTACACATGAGAAAGCTTCAATGGTACCTAAAAAGCATTTGGTCTCAACACAGCAACAACTTGGAGACAATCATACCACTCATTCCATGCCTACAAAAGGAATTCCTATGGTGGGCCTCGTGAGCCAGGAAAACACAGGTATGTCATTCAAAACCACAGATAACACAGACCATGACTACAGACGCCTCAGACCTTGGATGGGGCACATGGAAGGCAGGTGTATACAAGGACAATGGTCTCCAAAGGAAACACATCTGCACATAAACCAAAAGGAAATGCTGGCAGTAATGCATGCTATCGAGGCTTTTCAACACCAACTCCAGCAAGGCCATTTAATGATACGGACAGACAACACCACTGTGATGTGGTACATAAACAAGCAGGGGGCACCCACTCTTACCCCTTTGCAGACTGACAATGCAACTTTGGGAGAAATCACTGAGTCTAAACATCCAGTTACAATCCCAGTTTGTTCCAGGAAAAGACAATGTGTTGGCGGACAGCCTAAGCAGGAATTTCACAGATCCACACGAGTGGAGGTTACATCCGAAGGCTTTCAGACAACTCACTTCGACATGGGGCAAGCCAGAAGTGGACCTATTTGCCTCTCACCTCAATCATCTTCTACCAAAATTTTGCACAAGGACATACCATCCAAAGGCTTGGAAAATAGATGCCCTTTCATTCAACTGGAACTTCCTAGCAATCTATGCATTCCCACCTCTGCCACTGATGACCTCAGTATTACTAAAGATCAAAGCAGATAAGCCCAAGGGAATAATAATAGCTCCGGATTGGCCAAGACAACACTGGTACCCACTACTACGGAGCATATGTCACACCAGGAGGTGGGCCCTCCCTCAGTGGCCTCTACTTTTGACTCAACACAATTTCGAAACACTGCATCCAAACCTTCAGACACTGCAGCTAACAGCCTGGGAGATCCCATAAATAACTTCAGCTTATCTCTCTCCAAGGAAGTTCAGCGGATACTAACAGAGGCTCGAAGACCATCCACCAGAAAGGTTTACTTAGCAAAGTGGAAAAAATTCAGCAATTGGAATGCCAGCAAGGGACATGATGCATCATTACTGAACATCCCACTCATCTTGGAATATTTGGCAGATATGTTACAGAGCGGCCTCTCATATTCTTCAATAAAGATACATGCATCTGCTATTTCAGCTAGATACAACACTGATCCTCCTGTTTTCTCTCACCCCTTACTAAGACAATTCCTCAGGGGAATCAAGAACATTAAGCCACCAAGAAAGGCCCCAGTGCCAGCCTGGGACCTCAATTTTGTCTTAGAAAAACTGACTCTACCTCCTTTTGAGCCAGCAGCTTCAGTTGACTTGCAATTTCTCTCATGGAAAACAGCTTTCCTGTTAGCAATTACCTCAGCAAGAAGGGTTTCGGAGCTACAGGCCGTAATGGCAATACCACCCTTTATTATTTTCCACAGAGACAGGGTTTCATTAAGGACCAACCCTACTTTTATGCCAAAGGTGGTATCTAGGGTTTCTCTAAATCAAGCCATTCATCTGCCTGCTTTCTTCCCCAATCCTGAGAATAAGGAGGAAAGACTTTTGCATACCTTGGACATTCATAGACAACTTCGATACTACCTGGACAGAACCAAGGCCAGTAGGAAGTCTGAACAGCTTTTTGTAGCTTACGCCCCTGCAGTCCAAGGAAAAGCAATTTCAAAACAGACTATTTCTAAATGGATTGGACATTGCATCAGATTCTGTTATTCCTTTCATGGGAAGACTGTTCCAGCCTATGCCGGACCACATTCCACCAGAGCTACAGCCACCTCTACAGCATTTTTAAGAGGGGTGCCTACAAAGGACATTCTAGAAGCTGCTACATGGAGCTCCGTGCATACATTCTCCAAACACTACAATCTCCCTCTATATTCCAGATCCAGAGCAGGCTTTGCTTCGGCAGTCCTGCAG
The DNA here is from genome assembly GCF_019279795.1 of Protopterus annectens. Classification (NCBI taxonomy): domain Eukaryota; kingdom Metazoa; phylum Chordata; order Ceratodontiformes; family Protopteridae; genus Protopterus; species Protopterus annectens. Next base: position 1,156,665,277 of record NC_056725.1, on the reverse strand, counting down.
GGTTTGATTGCCACACCATCTCTTTCCTAGAGCATACCTCCTCCCCCAGCTAAGCTATGGTATTCTACCCACATGTTATGACTGCAGTTGCATTCTTGAAGGACATAGTACAGTTTTGTACCTACCATAAATGTAGATGTCAGATAGACATGCAACTGCAGTCGGGTTTTCCCTCCCTCCATACCCCTCTATGCCTAGGGTCCACTCCTATCCCCCTTACTCTTAGCTGGGGATATCTGTTATGGTGTATTTGTTTTATTGCTCATGTATTTGTTTGGAATCCTGTTTTTGTCTTCCAATTTGATTACAGCCTTCCTTGGAGGGCACCTGGCATCTGGGGCAAGAAACACTGAAGAAAATGGCGTCGGCTGATGCTTATGTACTCCAGCCGCTCTGACGGAAAGAAATGCGACATCAGCCGACGTCGGACCCAGACTTTGGAATCCGGCTGACCGAGGGCTGCCTGAGGCAGGACAACCCACATGTTATGACTGCAGTTGCATGCCTATCAGACATCTACATTTATGGTAGGTACAAAACTGTAGTTTTCTTCTGACTCTTCCAATGACCTGGATTTGTCCATATTTACTTGTATGAGGATTCTGATGCAGAGGATTCCATTCCCTCTGCTTCCCCCCTGAGGACTTTTCTTTTGGGGAAACTTTGCATACCCTAAGGGAGCATTTCCACTGGGAAAGTCAGGAATTTTCTGATTCAAAAAAAGAGGCTTAGGGATTTCCTTCTTCTACCTCAGCATAGGCCTTTGGCTATACCTCCTGTACTAGACATTGTTGATGATGTGGTTTCAGAATTCAGTATGGCCCCTGATTCCCTGCCAGAGCTCCTCGTAAACCTGACAGATATTACAGGGTTCCTGAGTCCCACAAATTCCTTTTCAAAAATCCTGTTGCAGATCCAGAAAAACATTTCTCAGGATCCCAAGGGCATTAAGGCTTCTACTGCTGAAAATCCTACCCCTTCTGATAGAGACTCCAGGCTGCTGGATAGATGGGGTAAAAGGTTTATACTTCTGCAACCTTGGCAATCAGGGCTTTTAAACTGCCAATTTCATATGTTAAAATATCAACAGCATATTATTGGACTGCTTAAACAGAAAATGATGTTGATTTCTGACTGTTTGGAAAATAAAGATTTACAGGATAATATTGCATTCTGCTGAACAAGTTGGAAAACACACTTTGCAATGTGGTTTTGATTCTTTAGAGGCCTCTTGCAGGGCTGCTGTTACTGGGTCTGTGCTTAGAAGGCTTGCTTGGCTTAAGGAGCAATCTCTGCCTGATCATGTTAAAGCGAAATTGTTGAATGCTCCTTTAAATCAGGACCACCTGTTTGGCAACAAGGCTGAAGAAGTTCTAAAAAAGATGGAAGATAAAGCTAAATCTATGCAAACTGTGAAAGATTTCTTACAAGTGCAACCTCCAAGATTTAGTAGGCACTGGCCTACTAAGAATTGGTCCTTTCCAGCACCTTCCAGATCCTCTCAGGCCAAACCCAGGCACATCAAAAGCACCAGGTTTCAGTCCCAGGGGACTCTCAAAACTAAGCAATGGGGGGCTCCACTTCCAAATCTGGAAATAACAAGACACCCCCCTATGGTAAACAGTCTCAATGACTTTCCTTTAAAATTACCAGGCACTTACCTTTTAGCCACCCCTTTGGAGGGAAAGATTGCTCTTCATGCAAAAAACTGGGAACTCATAACCCAGGACAAATGGGTTTTAAATATAGTGTCCCAGGGATACAGATTTCATTTTCACACTTTGCCAACACCAACGGGTGGCCAGACCTGCCCCCAAATCAGTGGGCAGAGGCTCAAAAACAAGTACTTTCCCTCTTAAACATGGGGCCAATTCAGCCTGTACCAGAAGAGGAAAAGGGACAAAGTTTCTATTCCAGGCTTTTCCTGGTACCCAGAAAAGACCAATCATGGTGTCCAATTCTGGATCTGTCTACTCTAAACACCTTTCTGGACATTCCAAGATTCAAGATGCTGACTCTTCACCAGTTACTTCCTATGCTAGGCAAAGATGCCTGGTTAGCAACTCTAGGTTTAAAAGAAGCATACCTGCACATCCCAATCAGGGAATCTTGCAGAAGATACCTACGGTTCAAAGCAGGCTACTTGCATTATCAGTTCTCTGCACTGCCCTTTGGCTTGTCTACTGCACCCAGGGTATTCACAAAGTGCCTGGCTCCAGTAATTGCATTTTGCAGGCAAAGAAATATTCAAATATGTCCATACCTGGACGATTGTCTAATTCAGGCAGAAAACCAGGGCATTCTTCTGAATCATCTGGCATTTATAAAAAAGTTTCTAACTTGTCTGGGGTACACCATAAACAAAAAGAAATCGCAACTGGTACCCTCTCAACAGATTACATTCCTGGGTGCAAGCTTGAATACAACTGCCCAGATGGCTTTCCTCACACCAGAGAAGCAAATTCATTTGGTAACTTACTTCAAACAAGTGACCACAAAAACCCTGCTATCTGCAAGGCAAATACTGCAAGCCTTGGGGTTCATGGCCTCCTGCATTCTTCTAATTACATGTGCAAGACTGAATATGAGGAAACTACAGTGGTATTTAAAAAGTCTGTGGAGTCAACATTGTCACAGCCTGGAAACAATGATTCCTTTCATACCTTGCCTACGCCTGGAGTTCCTATGGTGGGCAGAGGCCTGCCACCAAAACAAAGGACTGCCATTCACACTACCCCCTGCCACCCAAACCCTAACTACAGATGCATCAGACTATGCATGGGGGGCTCACTTGGCAGGGAAGTGCATTCAGGGCAAATGGAACCCAAATCAAATGCAACCACATGTCAATCAAAAAGAAATGTTAGCTGTACTGAATGCTCTGACAGCCTTCAAGGACTACATTCTTCCAGGACAACTAATGGTAAAGACAGATAACACCATGGTTGTGGTACATAAACAAGCAGAGGGGAATACATTCCTACCCCTCTGCAGACTAGCCATGGCATTGTGGAACACAGCCTTGAGCTACCAAGTGCACCTACAAGCTCAATTCCTGCCAGGAAAATTGAATACACTGGCAGATGGACTAAGTAGAAATCTCATGGACCCACATGAGTGGAAACTGGTACCACGGATTTCCAACATGTTGACAAGCAAATGGGGGAGCCCAGACATAGATCTATTTGCCTCCCCCCAGAGCTACCAGTTGGACAGGTTTTGCACAAGGACTCCTCACAACAAATCCTGGAAAGTGGATGCTCTGTCCTTCTGCTGGAAAAACCTATCAGTCTATGCCTTTCCCCCTCTGCCTCTGCTCTCCAAAGTTCTGCTAAAAGTCAAACAGGACAAACCAAGAATGATTTTGATTGCTCCAGACTGGCCATGCCAACACTGGTACCCGCTCCTGCACAGTGTGTCACACATATCTCCATGGCACCTTCCTCAGACACCTTCCTTGCTGTCTCAGCAGGAGAACCAAATTCTGCACCCTCAGCTTCCAACATTGAGCCTTGCAGCCTGGCTAATTACTTAAATTCACCCTTAGCATCCCTCAGCAAACCTGTGATGGATGTCATCTTGGAGGTGAGAAGACGTAGTACTAGAAAATCTTATGCTGACAAATGGAAAAGATTCTGTGCCTGGAACCAATCTTTAGGGATGAGCACAGCAGCACCCAATTTACCTCAGATTTTGCAATACTTAACTGAGATGCTTTACAAGGGTCTGTATTTCTCCTCTATCAAAATCCACACCTCAGCTATTTCAGCTCACTATAACACAGAACCACCCCTCTTTTCTCATCCCCTGCTCAAGCAGTATCTCAGAGGGGCAAAGAACTTGAGACCACCCAGGAGAGCTCCTACCCCTGCCTGGGACCTTAACTTTGTTTTGGAGAAGCTTACTCTACCTCCTTTCGGGTCAGCTGCTACCGCAGACTTAAATGTCTTTCTTGGAAAACAGCCTTCCTTTTAGCAATCACTTCAGCTAGAAGGATATCTGAATTGCAGGCCCTTATGGCAGTGTAGCCTTTCATCATCTTTCATGCGGACAGGATATCTCTGAGGACCTATCCATCCTTCATGCCCAAGATGGTTTCCAGTGTGGCTCTTAATCAGTCCATTCCTTTGCCAACCTTCTTTCCCAATCCAAAGAACAAAGGGGAACGGATTCTGCATTCCTTGGACGTGCACAGACACCTTAGATTCTACGTGGACAGAACTAAATTTCGAAGAAAATCTGAACAATTGCTAGTAACATTTGCTGCTCGTGCAGAGGGGAAGGCTATTTCAAAATAAACCATTTCGAAATGGATAAGCCATTGCATTCATTTCTGCTATAAGCACCATGGAAAACCTATCCCCCAGGGGATCAGATCTCATTGCACCAGCGATGCATCTACTTCTGCAGCCTTTCTCAGAGGTGTTCCTACCAGGGATATTCTAGAAGCTGCTACCTGGAGTTATGTACATACTTTCACCAAGCATTATCATTTACCAATTTTCTGTAAATCCAGAGCTGGCTTTGCCACTGCTGTCTTGAAGGGTCTTATAGCAGGTCCTAATGCTGTATAAATTCCTCCTCCCAACCATAGCTTTGGGAATCTACCCAAATGTAATGACTGCAACAATGAAACACGAAGAACATAGTACAGTTGTGTACACTTACCATAAATGTAGATGTTCGAGTGTATTCACTGTTGCAGTCCTGGTTACCCTCCCTCCAGCCCCCTGTTTTTCTCTGACTATAACTCTACTTTCTTTTACTATGCTTAAAAGCCGTTTTGGTGTATTTCCTTTTGGTTGGAGGTATATTTTTGTGCTTTTAATTTTATTTTCTCCCCATTTGGGGGGTATCCTGACATCTGGGGCAAGAAAAACTGATGTAGTGGCGTCGGCTGCATGTTTTATACCCCTGATGACCTGACATCATGGAAGAAGGGACAGCAACCAACGCAGGACCCAAGACTTTGTTAATCAGGCCAACTGAGGGCAACCTGCCAGCAGATTACCAAAATGTAATGACTGCAAAAGTGAATACACTCGAACATCTACATTTATGGTAAGTGTACACAACCGTAGTTTTCCTTGGATCCGCCCAAGAAAAAGAAAATTGAGCTATCAGATCTGACCCTCTGGGATCAGGCAAAAGTAAAAAGTCTTTCTTTGGATTGGATTGTTTCTTTGGATCCGAAAAATAAGGATTCTTCAAATCTGCCAAGACTACTGGACATAATACCTAGAACAAGGTTATTGCCATCTTTGGACCCGGTCCCATTGAGAGTGCCTTCTCCCTTTCTTTATAGACCAAATTCTCCTTTCAGACAGTCCTTTCACTCATCTAGTAGCCTCAGTGTAGAATATGTGGAGAGGGTAGTGAAGCAGATCCTCTCAGCACAGAGCCACCCAGTTGTTTCTTCAGCTCCTACATCTTTGGTTCAGAAAGCCCATACAACCAAGACACCACCTCTAACTCTTCCTCCTCTGACTCCTTATGTGGTTTTGGAACCCTTGGATCTGAGTTGTCCAGGCAGGTCTTCTTCAGATCTGAAGATAGTTGTATTCTTGAATTCAAAGCTTGTTCTGAGTTCCTCTGTGCTATCGGATCTGAAGAGTTCTTGGAGCTGATTCTACCCTGTCAGATCTGAGGTGTTTCAGTCAACTCTGAGGGCTTCAGAGCCATCTTTACACCTCGGAGCTTCGGCAAGAGTTAGTTTGGCTCCAACTTCTCGCCTTGGGGCAACCTTTCTTGGAGCATGGAAGCACCAAGGGTCAGAAAGCCCTCTTTTCAGACCTGGGTTCCTATCCCTCTCCGGGAAGATCAGCCTTTTAGGATTTGGAGAGAGCCCTGTCAGCTACCAGGACCCAGACAAGTCCTATCCACTCGGGTTTTCCATCTACATTACCCCCATCTCTGCATCAAGAATCTCAGCTAACCCTCCTACATGGACAGCCGTTAGCAAAACCCCAGGACACCCAAATGGGTATTTCCACCTCTTCTTATACCTCCCCAGATTATCCCACTGAGAAAGTCCTTCGGAAGAGGACATATAAGGGAAGCATCTGAATTCTCATGAATCTCTCTGAAGAAACGGATTTTTGAGGAGGGTGAAGGCTCCCCCACAGTCACCGCCTGCAAATGTGTCATTTGCAGACATCCTCGAAAATCCTAAAACAGAGAAGTTTCTGGAAGCCCAACAACCCTTCGTCCAAGGAATCTGTGCTCTTGGAGGCATTTGGTATTGGCCCATCTACTACTTAAATGATTCCACCTGCTGACAAGCTCCTTGAATTGGTCTCATGGCAGGCATGGAAGGAGCCCGACACCATTGAGCCCATTCCAAGGAAGCCTGATAAAATCATGACCCCTCCAGAAGACAAGAAGTTCTTATCCAAGGCCCCCCCCCCCTCACCCGTTGATGCTGTCATAGTAGCGGCAGCCACCATAAAGCCATAAAGGAACTAGCTGACAAACATTCCTCTGTTCATCCCCCCCGGTAGGGAGTCGCACTCTATGGACAGGTTTGGGAAGCATGTTTACACTTCAGGGACCTTTGCCTGGAGGTTTCTGAACTATCTGGCACATTACACCAGACTGTAGAGGGATCTGATAAAGGAACTCTCGGATAGCCTCGCAGAAACAGTGTCTGAAGAGGTGAAGGATTCCGTTACTTCACACCTGGTGACCCTACGATCGATATTGAACTCGTACATGAGGCTTATTTCCAATGTGGCAATAGGAACCTCAGGGGCAGTGGGTTCAGGCGTAGCCATTAGGGGACACACCTGGATGCACTTGCTTGACTTTGTAGAGCCTTTTAAGTCTACGTGTGTCAATGTTCCTTTTGATGGCACATCTCTCTTTGGCCCCAAAGTGAAAGGTATGTTGTCCAGGTGTGCGAAAGATGGAAAGACCCTTTCTGCCATGGGCGTGCCATTCCCCCCCTCCCCAAAAAATCTTTCTCGAGGAATCATCGAGGGGGTGGAAAGATGTGGTTCAAGAAATCATAATGATCTTTCCAGGACACATGTGGAGTGTCTTCCCCCAGAGGCAGAGGGGGAAACTCAAATGATAGTTGCTGCCCTCGCAGCAAAGGAGGCCCGCAACATCAAGGGTCCAGAGAACCATTCTATGGCAAACCCTTCCAGCGCTCCTGAACGGATGCCCAATTGTTCCCCTCTGGAGGCAATCAGGGGTTGTCTGTCCCTGCAATGGAGAGCCTAGCTAGAGATAACAAAAGATACTTGGGTGCAGATCATATCCAGAGGATATACAATTCTATTTTCCCATCCTCCTCCAATTTCCTGGAAAATCCCTGATGTTCCACCTAGTCAGAGGGATCAATCAGCCATTCAAGTACAATAGCTGCTTACCAAGAGGTCCCCCCAGACCAGAAAAGATTTGGAACTTACTCAAGATTCCTTTTAGTGCCAAAGAAAACAGGGGACTGGAGACCAATTCTGAATCTCAGCAGCCTGAACAGATTTGTCCGAAAGACAAAGTTCTGGACTCTGACAGTTCAGTCCATTCTTCTGTTTTTGGAAAAGGATGACTGGATGTGCTCAGTAGATCTCCAGGATGCATACTATCATATAAAAATAAATAGGTGATCCAGGAGATTCTTACTTTTCTGGCTGGGAGCCAGTCATTATCACTTCAGAACCCTGCCCATTGGTCTCACTACAGCCCCCCAGAGTGTTCACCAAATGTATGGAAGTGGTAGCTGCTCCACTTGAAGACTGTAAGGATTTTGTGTATTTTGATACTTAGATGACTGGCTGATTACCGCTCTGACCATTAATTAACTCATGGCAAGAGAAGAAATCATCCATATCTGTACAAGGTTAGGAATAACCATACATTTTGAGAAGTCAAATCTAGAGCCAACTCAAATTCTCGAATTCATATGAGCGCTACTCAGCACAAGGTCAACAGTATCCACCCAGAGTTCAAACTTTAAGGGCACGAGTCAACAAGTTTCTTTGCAGTACCACGATTTCAGCTCGCCTAGTTCTACAAGCTCTAGGAACAACTGCATCAGCGATAACCCTTGTTTCGCTAACAAGGTTTCACATTAGGATTCTGCAGTGGATGATGGCATCTCAGTGGTCAATTCTTTAACTACCTTTATCTGTTCCAATACGAATTACCAACTCGTGCAAGAAAAGTCTGATGTGGTGAATCCAATTTGAACAACTGGTACAGGGTCGTCCATTTGTCCCCTCGCAGCCCAAGACCATAGTCACCATGGACGCTTCTCAGCTGGGGGGGGGGGGGGGGGCATTACCTGGGAAAGACAATCCAAGGCATGTGGTTCCCCCGAGAGACCAATTTGCATATCAATATACTGGAGTTGAGAGCAGTGCTTTTGGTGTTGCAAGCCTTTCAGGATGCTCTCCAGTCAGGAATGATTGTAGTACAGACAGAGACAGTATGTCAGTAGTTTGTTCATCAACAAACAAGGAAGAGCCAGATTGTACCCGCTATGTTGAGAAGCACTAAGGGTGTGGCACTGGGCACTTCGTTCTGCTACATTTTCTGTTTTAAGTTCAGTTTGAAGTTCTAATACTTTTTCAAAGCTGTGTGAAGTTCTAACTGCTTTTCAAAGTTATTTTACCTTCTGCCACTGTTGATTACATGCCAACAGTTCCCTGTGTCAATCCAAAGAGCAAGATTTGGTCTTAACAGTACTTAAGTGTTCTTAAACTTTTCCCAAGCGCTGTTGACTGGGTCTTGCATAAACAAGTTTATCTCTCCCCCCCCCCCCATTTCCATGCTCTGTATTGATATTATACACTTTACAATCTAACGGATTTCCCTCTCCCTGTCTGTAAATACCTGCTCTCATAACCAAACTGTACAGTTCAAGTAGCATTCATTGCTATGACAGACAGGCCTCCTCAGGATAGGGCCTTCAAACGTTCTTAAAAAGTTACATTTATGTTCAAAGGATACCAGTTTACACCAATCTGGCTTGACCTTATATGTGTACATTTAAGTATCCCAAGTACTGTCTTGTGTTCCTTTTGCTTCACAAATTCTAATCTCACTTATATTTTGCAATGTAATTATACCCCACATAAAAGTTCCATTTGCCTTAATAGTGCATTAATAGTGCAGACATTTGTCCTTGTGTGTAGATCTCACTTTCTGAATGTCAGAATCATATAGTTTGTTTACACTGTGCATACTGCTTAGAAGAAACTAGATTGCTATATTCATAACCATCTTCTAGCTTTAGATTTGTATCATCAGCATCTCCATCCATGTTTGTAGTTTATATAAAAGAAGGGAAGCCTCCTTCTGTTAACAAACCTTGCAATTCAGAAGGTAAGTAGCATTAATCTTAACATGCTAATATGAACTTTCTTTATTCATAAGTCTGATATTACCTTAGTGCTTTTTATCTCTATTATCTAGTTCGCCTTAAAGTTCCTAATAGAAGTGTCTGTCTTCATATGAAGTCATGTACATAACTCTCCCCATACATAGCTAAGTTTATATCAGTACCAAATGTGCAACACAGTGCTTGACTATCTCAGAAGGCCTTGCAGAAGCTAGTTGGGGAGGTGGGATTATGTGGCTTACTTCAGCTTGCCCATTCCAGGGGAAGGACTGAGGTTCTGAATGTGATCCAGGGATGCCCAGTGGAGTGTGAGGACTGCTTTCTTAGATTTCATGTTGCAAGCAGGCCAACTGTTTTGAGGACGTGTATTGTGGGTGGTGATTCCCATGAAGTTACACTCGCTGTGCCCAGTTTGGACTTCCCATTCCCTGCATGTCCCAAAATTCCACACCCCCTTGCCTGTGCATATAATGCCTGCTCCCCAGTTATTACCCTTGTTAAAGGAGGAATGACAGTCTTAGAAGTCAAGCATTGTAAAATTATTCTCTCCCTGAAGATGGTGACACTAGCAATTGCATTCTTATGGCTTCTCAGGCCTCTCTGAGTGGGATGGTGGAATAGGACAAATGGGTGGGTAGTGAAATTAAGGTGGATGTCAGTGGCAGAGGATGGCAAGCAAAAATAAATCAAGAAGCATCCACCCATCCTCCATTAAAGAAGTTTTTTTTCTAACATATCTTCCCATACATTAAGGCACAATCATTTATTAGCAAACACAATATTAATTATATTGGAATTAATACTTGCATATACTATATTATTGTCATCCAAACCAGTTCCATACCTGGATTAGTTGGCACTCTAGGCATCCCGCAACCAGGCTGGCGACCTATTCAACCCAAAGTTCAGGACCAAAAAAAGATATCTGTCAGAGAGTTTATACAAACTCCTTGTAAGTATGTACACTTACTACAAGCAACTAAAAATATTAATTTTAGCAACTATAATATCAGCTACAGCTGCTTAAATAAATGCGGGCAGTGTTAACAAAAACAGTAACTTCCCCAGTGATAGGCTCAGCATTCTATCAAAACAGGGAAGCCTTCCCTGTTCCCTCTCCCAGGATCAACAAGAGTGGCAGTGGCTCTCCCTTGCCCACTGAGGGGACCCCAACAGCCACAGAGAATGTGGCTAACCCCCAGTCCACACATTGGTGCCTACACCAGAGGGATCTAAGCTAAAAGATAAGTGGTCTGAGGTGCAACAAATGGCCACAGTACAATCACCCACCTGCAGCTTAGGCAAATTGCTAACCTGCTATGGTGCAAAGGTTGTTTGCTCAACTTTCTGTGATAGCAGGAGTACTGGCAGTTGGTTCCATGGTCAAGATGAAAATGCCTTTTTCCCTGGGTAACCAATCAGAAAAAGTTGGTAAAACGTAAACATCTTTAAACATCAGGTGTTTGCATAAGTATATAGTAAAAAGCACTTTCAGCAGTTTACCAGCCCCCAGAAATTGTTTTCTAGGTACTTTAAATGATTTTTAAACTGACAAGAAAAAAGAATGCTCTCATTTAAAACTACAGTACAGTCTCATACCAGTCCATTAATACACACACTCCTAGCTTTAAATAACTTTCCTGAACAGAAGAGTACTAAAACTTTTTTTTTTTTAAATGGAAGGGTTTCCCCCAAAAGAAAATTATCTGCCCAGTGAAAGAACAACACAAACCAGCCTTCAGTCCTCTTAAGCCCAGCCAGAGCAGTGTACTGTTTGGCAGCAGGAAAGTTCTGAAAGGCTTGGCACCCAAACCTGTCTTTGTAGTCAGCTCAACTTGAGCTTGACTGATGGTTTGGGCATGTGGAAAGTGTCCTAACTCTTTGGAAACTGGTGGAATATAACCCATATAGCTAAGGCTACTGCAGCAGTGATTGTTCAAATGTCTACTGTTATGGTAAGTTTACTTACCACAGGTGTAATATCTTCATGATCTCTGCTTGGTTTGTTTGGGGGCATTCCATCTAGATGCCAGTTGTATTTTTAATGGGTTTATTGCCAGGACTCTAGCAGATAGGCGGTAAACAAGCTAGTGGTTAAGGGAATTATCCCTACTGACTGTGTCCTAATGGGCATCCTCGAAAAAAGAAGGAAAATGGAAAGCCAGAAGAACCCAGTTTGCTGGAGAAGCTTTCCCCAGCTAAGGCACCCAGGTTAGCCACTCCACCTCAGACCTCCTCTGACTTTGTCCCCTCCTGGCATCAAGGTTTCTTCACCCAGGTTCTCCCCATCCAAAGAGTATGCCACTCCTGGCTGTTAAACAGGAAGTTTTTTTTTTTTTCTAAAGAACTGTCAAATTGATATTTTATAGACCTCATTCAGCTTCAGTACGATCTCATAGGTCTCTGAGGAGCACACAGTGTCAGCCTTTGTCAAGGCCCAGTTTCAGTATGGCTTCATCCTGGCCCCACCAGTTCCTACCGTGGGCCAAGTCCTGAAGCAAATACCTCCATCTGCCATTCTTCCTCCAGGCCTGGTTTTTGGCACTTGCTGTGTTTGAATCAGTGCAGATTGACCTCACTTCGTCAACGCTTGTTAATTTGTCACCTGTAGTTATTAGGTCCTTTAGAGATGGCATCAAGCGCCTGGCATAATGATTGTCAGAACTGATTCTGTTTGGGCCCATTTTGCCCTTGAAAAGCTTGACGTTCGACTCCTTGAGACTGTAAATGTTTGCTTTGGCTTCAGTCCTAGGGATTTTGGCATTGATGGTAGGAGCTGTGTATCCTTCTCTTCCAGTTTCTGTCTGTTTATCATTGGTGCCAATTCCAGTGTAGCCAGATATTTCAGCAGACTCATGGATGCAGAAGAGTATGACTCCATGTGACTCTGTGCTTATAGCTGCAGCAACACTGATGTTAAGGAGTCTAGACACTTGGGCAGGATATCACAGTTACTCTCATAGGACATGAGTATGTGTAGTCTAGAACTGGTGAGATCCAGGGTTTCCTCTTCCTCGAACAGATCTGGAAGATTGGCAGCTTACCCCCCCCCCACACACACACACACAGAAGAGGTAGGGAAAGAGGAAACATACACAGACTCCCCTTCTGAGTCTCCCACCCCCAGATAAAGATTTGGATGAAGGAGAGGTTTCTCCCAAGTCCCCTTCAGAAAGACCTTTCCTTTAGTAAAATATTAGAAATTATGAGGCAGAGGAGCTCATGGGCAGCAGACCCTACCTGTCTGTATGAACAAAATTTTCAGGAGGCCTGCAATTCCTCTCCTGACAGCATGGGCAGTGCCTCCTCCAGATAAGTCCAAACAGACTCAGGACCTCAGGCCGATATTGGATCTCAGCTAAGCAAACATGTAAAGGAGACTTTTCCTGATGGTCACAGTACATTCAGTTTTTCCATACCTACAGGCAGGGGACTAGATGTGCTCTGTGGACCTTCAGGATGCTATCACTCTGTTATCCAGAAGGTATTTTCATGTCGAAGTGGGAGGAAATAAGTTTCAATTTTGAGCCCTGCTATTTGGTCTCACCTCATCTCTGAAATGCATGGTGCCAGTCTCAACACACGTGCATTTGCTAAGGATATCATTTTCCTCCACTTGGTCATTTGGTTCTTGGCAGCCACTTCTCTGAAGCAATTAGTAGCTGTAAGGCAGTAGTTGCTCCATATCTGTCAGTCCTTGAGAATTACCAGCAGTATAGACAAGTTCCATCCTTTAGTCACCTCAGGACTTGGTATTCATATGTTGTTGCACCAACACATTGAATCAGATTGGAAGTCTACTAGAAGAGAGGGTTGCATCCATAGTACAAGAAGTGATGATATTTGATAGCTCAAGACAAACCTTCAGCAGGGAGCACCGTAAAGGTATTGCATCTGAAGGCTGCTTCCATTAAATGGTACCTCACGCCAAGCTCAGAATGAGGATTGTGTGTCTGACTCTGTGGGATCAAGCTTATCCGTCACTGTTTTGCACAATCACCTTAAAAAATGTACTGTCGAGAGAAGCCTACAGTGGTGGACTGATCCTCAGAATCTGTTAGTTGGATGCCTCTTTACCCAACTGATCCCAAGGGCAACAGTGACCACAATGCGTCTTCCTTGGGTTGGTAGGGATCTGAATGAACAAGACTATACAAGGTTCATGGACCACAGACGAGTCCTCCTTGCAACATAAATGTTCTTGAGATGAGAGCAGTCCTGCTAACTTTGAAGGCATTTCAGGAAATACTCCTTCGAGGTGTAGTTGTCATATAATCAGACACCATGGTAGTTGTGTATGGTACATCACCAAGTAAAGAGGAACCTGATCCTATCCATTTTACAGAGAAGCAATGAGAGTATGGGAATGGGTGCTGGTTTTGCATCACTTTCTAAGAGCAATGCATATAATGGGGATGCCCACTGTGGTTGTGGACAAGTCGAGCAGCCAGATTCTGCTTCTCCCCAAATGGTCTGTCAGTACCCAAATAGTATCTTCAAGAAATTGGGACAGTTTGTTGTGGTCATTTTGCTTTCCCATTTAACACTAAGTGCCCCTTCTTTTTACAGCATAGTTCCTAGACAAGAACAGTCACAAAAGGATGCATCTCCCTATGATTGCCCACCCCAGTCTCCTTTAGGCCTTCCCTCAGACTCCATTGATCTTGAGATTCCTAAAGAAAGCCAAAGAGTGCAAGGCGAAGTTCATTCTGTTATCACCATTCTGGCCTCATCGGGTATGGTTTTCCTTGTCATTGCCTTATCTAATGAAGAGACCATGGTCTTTTCCTCAGTACTTGCTCTGTTGTCTCACCTGTCTGGGATTCCTCACCAAGACATTCCTTTCCTCATATATATATATATATATATATATATATATATATATATATATATATATATATACACATATATGTATATAAATTTTTTTTTTTTTTAAACTTAGTCACCCATCCATTACTGTCAGTTCCCATGTGACTTCTGTAGTGACCATTTTAAACTCTTTTCACCAGTCAGAGTTTACTGGGCAAGTAAGAAACAAAAGTAGATTGCCAGGCCTTTCTTCCATGTCATACTTGTACCACACACGTACCTACATGCTGTTTAGTATCATCAGTCCACCTTCTCCTTACCTTTTGGACATGGGAGAAACCAGAGTTCTGGAGAGAGCCCATGGTAATACAGGGAGGACATGCAGAAGTCACACACAAGTTCTCAGCCAAGAACTGACTCAGTGAACTTCCACTGTGCTTACTCCTTACTTATAATACCATACTTATAATCTAACATAAACTGATTTTGTCCCAGCCATTATCGGAACAAATATTATGTCATAAGAGACAACCCACATGCTTCTACTTTTATATAAAAAATGTAAATGTTTGAAGTGAAAACTTATTTTAATGTTGGCTGTTTCACTATTCAAAGTGGTACAGATTGTCAGCAGATTCATCTTTATGTTCTAATGTATTGCCACATATTGTTTGTCATTTTCATTTGTACAGCAGTGCTTCCATATCAGTCTACTGTATTATGCTTAATAGACAAGTAAAGAAAACATTTCTGTGTATCATTCATGATATCTTAATTTGAAGCAGTGAAAGATATTTTAATAGTCTGTCCAAAGCTCACCCAAACATGTTGATTGTTTGAACTGTTGCATCCTTAAAACAAGCTAAATGGCAAATCATGATTTCCTTGCCAACCTTTTCAAATAACACTATGCCAGATGAAAGAAACCCAAATAATCATTGATGTCTGTGTTCATAGGTTTGTAGGAGGTTACTAGGCTATTGGATGTAGGGCATTTATAAGCCTAACCATGTTACAACCTTTTTCCCTTATTGATCAAGTTGTGTGGTCTATATTTACAGTGCGAGTCTATGATCAGCACCTACTGCCCTTATCCAAGAGGGACATAGGTGACACCTCAAGGGGTAAATTTACGGTCTCCCATCCAGTCGTCTAAGTTACGCTTACATTAAGGAGCTCTGGTTTAGGTGAATTGGGAGTTTGTTCCAGAGGAGTGGCAGTCTCTGGGAGACGCATCTGTCTCTCCAGCATGTCCTGTTAATGTTGCAGGCTAGGTAAAGATCATTAGAGTGAGTGAATCTTGTCCCATTTGACTTGAGGTTTGTATTAATGACCAAAAGGTCCATTCTTTGCATATTAACTTCATGTTCATTAGATATAATGTCTAATGGCCAAATTAATTAATTTCAGTCAGACAGAAAATTTGCCTTTTCTGGCCAGTGCTGACCACCCATTATACATCAGTAACTTTCCTTTTTCCATCGTGACCACCCTATTCTTTACATCTTCCTTCCATATCCACAGGACTTGTAGAATCAACTTTCTTAGATAAGCTGAGCTGCTAAGTTTCCTAACCATTATTATTAGGGAGGAAATTGCAAAAGTTATTTTAGTTTATTTATTGATGTCTTCACACTAGTAAATACCGGTCTACCCTCTGAGAAAAATTGTTTCAGGTTCACTGGTAAAATCAGTTTATACTTAATTTTCCTTTTTTCACATTCCTTGGTCAGCTCTGCAAATTGTAGTCTCTTTTGCAATGTAATTCCATTAAAGTTGGAGCCTGTAATGATTGACTTTCCTTCACTAGATACATAGTTCATGGCTGCTACAGTAGCCTCATAATGTGTTCCTTTTCATACCATGAAGTAAACTGTACAAGAATTATTCCTGGTTTGCCATGTTTTTGTTTAAAGTTAAAGGCAACGTGTACACCCTTTCAGTTCCCGGCAACTTGTTTATAAAGCAGCCAAGAGAACAATCTTTATAATGTTTTGCATGAAATAGTTGAAACAATCACCAACTTGTAGCATGGCCAACCACAATTCCTTACAAACTCCTCAGAGTGTTCTGAATTCCTTCTGAAGCTATTGCTGTGTCCTGCATATTAATTCTCATTAATTTTGTGATGAACAGGGGCTATGGGCTTATAAATTGCCATCAAATAATACATGACGAGTAGGGGTATGGTCTTGATTACACTACAACAAGCCATTTAATATATGAGGGACAACTGGCTTGTAGGGCACATGATAAATGTGTGCTAATACCTCAGGTAATAGCCAACACCTACCTCACAAATAAGTTTCAGTAGTAGAACTGGAGATCATAATCAGAACCAGTGGCTCCCCAAGATTTTACGCTTAAACCAAGTCTATTGCCTTTCATTGCTGTCTTACCAAAGGTAAATGAAACTTGTCCAGAAACCCACACACAGAGACTGATAACTGCCTGTCTTTTGAATCAAGATGAGCTTCTGAACACCTTTTCAACCATGTTACACATGCACCTGCTGCAGTATACAATATTACTAGTATATAGGGATATAAGAGCTGCTCATTAAGACCTACTTTACAACTGCAGTATAAAAGCTGTACGACTGAGTACACTTTGTCCTAGTTACAGTATGGGTATAAAGAAATGGGAATGTAAATGGATGCTTCAGAATATGTTTTGCTGTAATTAATCCAGTGATGTTATGTTGTCCATATCTCTCCTTCGTTCTTGCTGTTTGGGTTCGGCTCCGACTCGGCCGTATACTATAGCTCGAGAGCTTTTACCGAGATAGCATTTATAAAGCGTTAGTAATGCATCTTAATAATAGTCTTTCATTTATTCTTACCCTTCCATTAGACTGGGCAGTAATACAGCCAAACCTGGAACATAACATGGAGCAGAGATGACCAGAAAGAGAAGGCAATAGAGGGCCTTTGAATATGAGGAACGATTTACAGTCGAGACTTGTATTTGTTAGAGAAGAAACAGAAAGAAGAGTAGTAATGAGAGTGAATCATATTGCTGGCATGTGGGAGTGGAAGTAGACAAAGGATAGGGTGGATACTGGCAGCAGAAAGCCAGAGCATTTTCAGGATGAGTAGAGGAGAGTAGAGTAGCAGATAGAATTAGGAATACCAAGATAAGTAGAAGGGTGAGATGGGGAAGGGGCAGGTACCTAAAGGCCTGCATTTAGCACTTAACATAATCTTATTGAACCACAGTTCTTATTTTCATAGCTTTGCATGCAGTTTTATCACTAATTATGTATGCCCAAAGCAAATAAATGTGTTTTTGTGCCATATTGTCAAAATAATAGCATTTGGCTTTGTGACTCCAAGACTGTTACTTAGATTGCCTTTGGAGGCTAGTTGTCTGTAGAGATAGGATTATGAGACATAACTTCATGTTTGTCTAATTTCCCTGTTTGTTTTATTGTTTTTGCTGAAAGCTTCATATTTGTGGAAAGTTTTGAAACTGCAGAGGTCACTCTGGGACTGGCTCATGGTTTGCTTGGATTGTCTTTTAGATGTAGTCTGTGACTTCTTTTTCGTGACCACTCTTGTATTACCAAAGTTAAATGATGTTGTCTAAAGGAAACTTCTTTACATTATCATCTTCTTTTTAACTGCTTTATACAGCAGCTGATGCATGATTCCCTGAAATTTCTTGGGTGGATAAAGGAAAATTTTTACAACATAGATATTTTGCAAATTTCTAAGTGATGCAGGTTCCTTATCCCGTGATAGTCTCTGGAAATACAACAACATGTTAATAAGAGGAAGTATATCTTTTACTAAAATTTTCCATGTAATCTTTCTAGTCATCAACATTTGTTCATGATATTATATGAAAGAAAGAACTGAGTTCTTAGAGTGCCTAAATAACATTTGTTTCATTGCTGCAGTAACTAGTATTACTGCAAAATGCATGATTTGTAGATTATTGGTAAATTAGTGGCACTATTAGGGAGGGAATCTTTCAGTTAATCAGATTTAAGTAGCCCACAGCTTTTAATGACCTGCATTTGTTACTGGTAACTGCCCAAGAGAATGCTAATTGTTTTTAACAAGGTGGTACAGTTGTCTGTGTAAACTTTTAACAGTGGATGTTTGAATGATCATTGCTGCAGGAGCCTTAGCTATATGGGTTATATCCTGCCTAGAAAATAACCATCTAACTTCCAAAGCTTCAGAGCACTTTCCACTTGTCCAAACTGTCACTCAGCTTGAGCTGAGCTGACTAAAATGACAGGTTTGGACACCAAGCCTTAAAGAACTGTCATGCCAACACACAGGGAGAGAGAGAGGAAGCTGAGCCCTGAAGGACAATGCTAGAAACATAATTTTCTTTTTCAAGTCTGTTTGAATTGTCTTTCAGATGCAGTGTCTGACTCCTCCATTTTTGTGACCTTGCGTGCGTTACCAGAATTAAACCATATTGCTAAAGGAAACTACTTTCCTTTATCTTTTTCTTTTTAACTGCTTTGCACAGCAGCTGATGCATGATTACTTGAAATTTACTTACACAACTGTACAGTCAGTGCGCATCATATTGTCACTGCTGCAGCAGCCTTGGCCGTATGGGTAAATGACCCTAGCTTAGTACATTTGGGAAGTGGAAGGATTCAGGAACCCCTGGGAATGGTCCTTGCATGTCCCGATCTAGACCTAGTGGAGGAATTAAGTCTGTAACACTTTGTAAAAGTGTACATAGAGAACCAAGTTGCTGGTTCTAAAATACTTCTCGAATCCCATCCTTTCTAAAAAGCCATAGATGAAGCCAAGGTGGTAGAGTGGGCCTTGACCTTGCCTGGAATAGTTTTGTTGTGGTGAGTATAACAAAAGAAAATAGCTGGAGAAAATCATTTGGAAGTAGTCTGCTTTAACACCGGTTGTTCCCTTCCTCTTACCTTCAAAAGAAGTTAACAATTGATTTGATGATCTGAAAGGTTCTGTTCCGAGCTGTCTGTGGACATTGAAGTTATGTAGTAGTCTTTCTCCCTCATTTTTAAAAATGGAGTAGGGTTGACTCGCCGTAAGAGCTTGCAACTCATGTACTCTTCTTGCAGAGGTCAGAGCAATCAGTAAAACTATTTTCCATGTTAAGAACTGCAAGTCAACTAGGTTAGCTGATTCAAATGGAGCAAATGTTAGCTTCTCCATTACAAAATTATGATTGCAAGGAGTGACCACCAGTTTTCCTGGTGGCCTGTTATGCAAAACCCCTTTCAAAAACATGTTGACTTGAGAATCCATGGGCAGGCATGCTAAAATGAATGATAACTGAACCTTGATAGAGGAGTAAGAAAGGCCATAAGGTAGTCACTCACAAATATTGTACAAACAGAGATCATTTAGCCTTGAATGGGTGCTGGTTATGTTATTGACACCAACTGGAAACATTTTCCATTTGCTAATATATGATTTTGTAGTAGCAGACTTTCTTACCTCCGTTAGTACATGTTGCATGTCCTGAGTAAACAGGTGCCTAGTGTCAATTAAGACAGTATCATCCAGGCAGTTAGTTGACAGTTGCTGGGGACAGGGTGTATTAAACACCACTGACCTTATGTGAATAGATCCATTCTGTGAGGAAGCTTGTGGTAGTAGTCCCTGGCCATTTCCAAAAGAGGGAGAACTACTGTTGCCTAGGCCAGAAAAGAGTCACCACAATGATCTTGGGGGATTCCTTTTGCATCTTCAGAAGTAAGTTGAATGTCAGTGGAAAGGGTAAAAAAATACAAGAACATTCCTGTCCAAAGAAGAAAAAAAAGGCATCTCTCTCCCGTGGAGTCTTGGAGTAGAAACTTACCAGCTCATTGTTCAGAGAGGAGACAAATAGGTATACTTCAAGATCAAATCTTGGAAGACCCCCGATCGAGTTTCCATTCATGAGGGTCTGCAACACAGTTTTGCTCTGACGGAATGTGGGATGTATGTAGAGTGAGACTGTGCTGTGAAGCTATAGTCAAAGCTAACATGGCTAGTCTGCAAAGGTGGTACAATCTGGTTCTCCCTTGCTTGATGATGTACCACATAACTGGTATTGTCTGTAACAAGTTCAAGATGTTTCGAGGACCAAAGAAGATTCAGAGAGGTGAGTGCCTTGCTTAGGACAGGCATCTGTTTTGTATTTATGTGCTTGTATGTTTCCTTGGTGTAACACACACCTTGCACTTTTATCCCTCCTGAAACTGCCCTCCAAGCAAAGTCTGAGGCATCTGTGGTGAATGGGTGCTTTGGAGCAGAGAGAAGGAAGGGGGACCCAGATTTACAGATATTTGCTGTCTCCAGCAAAAGATTTCTCTTCTGACAAATCCCAGCACTGGGATTTGAAAGACAAAGAATTTTAGTGCTGGGATCAAAGACCAGAGAGACTTCAGATACTATTGTATTTGTCATGTGGAGTCTTGCTAGGGCTATAAGAATTGAATCATAGATGCCAAGAAACCCCAAATACTGAGACATACTCTTGGAGTGTCTGAAATCTGACTGGAAAACCGTAGAAATATATATTTAGATATAGATCTATGTTTTCTTGTGGAAGAAAAACTATTTGAATTAAGGTGTCTGTCTGACATCCCAGGAACACAGTCCTGTATGAGGGACTCAAAAAACATTTAGATTTTGCTAGTTCTTTCTCTCTTGTACTTCAGATAGCCTAATCACTTTGCACTTCAACAGGTTTTTGTAGCAATTATTGTAGCACACCTAAGTGCCATCAGCACTAGTCGGTCTTCACGAAAATAGCTCCAGTACTTAGTAGTTATGACCACCCTTCCTGGCATGATTAAAGGGCAGTTCACTGTGCTTTCTCCTATTAACCTGGTGCACTTGGGCATTCTGAGGCTCTGCAGCAACTGCCTCATGTACACAGACAACCCTCTCCTCTTACCTCCCAACACTCAGACTTGTGAGGGATGCACTTATATCACCAAATTAGAAGCTATGCACTCTCCAGCCAAGACTGGACTAGCTGGTCAAGAGGAGAAGGTCAACACTTGCACCACACCGCATAGAACACAGCCCTCCAGAACACCCACTGTCACAGCTCTCACATGAAAACACAAACCACACATCTACCTTCATGGAGGCTCTCAATAGAAATTTACCAAAACAGCAGAGACCTCCAAGACAGGAACACACTCGACCACAACACAGCACAAACCGCTGGACACATAGTCACCTCCACAGTGTGCCCCTCAACCTAAGCCCCTAAGGCTAAGCACCTTGCTCAATACACTAGTCATAGGTGACTCAGTAGTGAGGCACATAGATGTCCCACTCACTAGGTTAAATAAGGTGAAGGTAACAGTCAGCTGTCTATCAGGTGCCATAATCCGACATATAACATACGCACTCAGGTCACTCCACTACAAGTACAAGTATGACTCTGTCATTGTCCATGTGGGTGTGAATGACCTGAGAAACACCTCCCTGGTCTGCATGAAGAGAGACATTGTGAAGTTCTCAGATTATGTGGCCCAGGCAGGTGTGACCCTAGCCCTGAGCAGTATCCTACCATCACCCAGAATGATACCGCAGTACAAACAAAAAATGATAAGAGTTCAATAATTGGCTAAGTTTCTGGTGTCATTCTAAGGGGATCCAGTATCTGTCTGCTTGGGATGACATAATTGACAGACCTGGATGCTTTACCAGAGCTGGCATGCATCTGTCACCCCTGCGTTTCCGGGTACTGGCTAAAACTCTTGCCACCCCTATAGTGCCTTTTTTAGGCAGTGTTCCAAAGACCAAATTACCTCTGTAAAGCTATAAATATATGCAATCTGAAGGTCATGCTGCTCAATGCCAGAAGTCTAAATCTCAAGATGCACTCGCTCGAAGCACTCCTCAAAATGGAGTGCTGTAACGGAGACCTGGTTTAAAGCGTCAGAAAGCACCCCTGCATTACCAGGCTAGAACTCATTCCACACCTTTCGGCCCCGAAACATGGACCAAAGCTCCAAAGGCAGTGTCTCCATATTCATAAAGGAAATGCACATCTCCAGACTAGTAGCCCAGCATAACGCATCTGAGATACATCAGGTACAACTAACATTGGGTAAGATGGCAATCCAGGTCATAGCCTGCTATAGGTCCCCAATCATGTCCCTAGACACTCACTCCACATCCCTAAGCACCCTGGAATCTATCAAGGTCCAACCCAACACTCTCTTACTAGAAAACTTTAACTACCCGTCCAGCAACTGGGACGACTACTCAAGCACCAATACACTGGCCCATAGCTTCCTGGAATTCATTAATTCCAATGCCCTGGACCAGCTCATTCTGACCCCCACTAGAGGAAGCAACATCCTTGCTCTAGTTATTACTAACATGGATGACCATTGCTCTACACCAGTAGTCAAGCCCTCCCTGGTCAGATCCGACCATAAGCTAATCACCATAGAAATCCACATCTCACCCGAGCCCCCCCCCCGCAAAGGTAACTACCTTGAAAAACTTCTTCAAAGCTGACTTTGGACTCCTAAAAACAAAGGTGGCTAACTTCACGGCACCCATGCCAATGGAAAATAGCTGCATGATTGCTGAATCATACATCAGTACACTGTATGAACATGTACACAAATGCATGGAACTAGCCATACCCAACAGAACCAAGACGCTCTCCTCCAAAAAAAAGAAAGCCAATCTGGTGGTCCCCTGCCATTAATAAACTCTACAGCAGAAGGAAGAAACTGTTGGAGAAAAAGGTGAAGTCCCAAGACTGGAAACTCCCTTAATAGCCTCAACAAAAAATTGAGATCCCTCATCAGATCCTCTAACGCCAGCTATGAAGGCAGAATTGCAACAGATACTAAAAACAATCACAAAGGCTTCTATAGCTATATCAAGAACCTCCACGACAATACCCATATTTGCTCTGACATACTGCACAATGGGACCTCCTATACTCAGCCAACAGATATTGCCAACATACTGGCTGACAGATTCGGTGCCAAATTTACTCTCCCAAAGGGCCAGTCATAGTACCGCAAGAATGCCAGGCACCCAGTATTACTGCAGCACAGGTTAAAGCTGCAGTGTCCAAGGCCATGAATACAGCTTCCATGGGACCTGATAATACCCATGGCTGTGTTCTACATGAACTACAAAGTGAACTGGCACCACATCTGTGTGCCCTGTTCAGTCACAGCCTCACCTCAGGCTTTGTCCCTACCGAAATGGTGCATTGCTACAGTCATCTCTCTCCATAAAGAGGGAGCAACTACAGACCTTGGGAATTATCCCCACATTAGCCTGATGAGTCTGATATGTAAAGCTATGGAGCGCATCATCATGGACCTGATTAACAAAGATATAGGAAGTCTCCAAACTCTAGACCCCATGCAGTTTGGCTTTGTGAAAGGGAGATCATGCCTGCTCAACCTGGTTGACTTCTTTGAGTCAGTCACCAGGGCTGTGGATGAAGGAAAGGCAGTGTATACAGCCTACCTTGATCTGGCCAAGGCCTTTGATACCATCCCTCACTTGGGAATTATTGATAAACTCATCAAACTAGGCATCAACCCCTATATCACTAGGTGGGTTGCAAATTGGCTCACAGATAGAACACATAGTGTGAAAGTAGCGGACTCAAGTCAGACTGCTGACCAGTCACAAGTGGAGTCCCACAGGGATCAGTCCTGGGTCCTCTCCTGTTCGGCATCTACTTCTCAGAAGTTCAGGCCAACACAAAGGGACTCCGGCTGACCAAATTCACAAACGATTGCAAGCTGGGAGCCATTATTAACTCCCCAAGTGATGCAGACATCCTACAGAAAGGCCTCACTGTGACCAATGACTGGTGTCGAAACCATGCCTTAAAGGTTAAAGCCAAAAAATGCATCATCGCCTTTGGTAAAAACTGAGTTCCCACTAATTACCACATCAATGGGAGCCCACTGAACACTGAAGGCATTATAAGAGATCTGAGGACGCAAGTTGACAACCCCTGCTTTGACCACCACATTGCCACTGTGGTCAGAAAGTCGTCCTTTGTGGCACATCTCATTACCAAGGGTTTTGCATCCAGGAAGAAAGAGGTCATCGTCTCTCTCTACCCTTCACTCATTAGACCAGTCATAGAGTATAATGCCCTGTTTGGAATGTACCTCACTAGACACCTGCAACAGCTGGAGAGGCCGCGGAAGTATCTCATGAAGAGGATCCTAGGCATTAAGCACATGTCCTACATGGACAGACTCAAGATTCCAGCTATTCTCTGTCTCATATCGCCTACTTAGAGGCGATCTCTGCTTGACTTACAAAGCCATGTCTGGCCCAGCTCTGTTAAAAATGCTACATCTAAAGAAATCTCAGTCCCTCTGCCCCTTTTACTCCAGAGACCTCAACCTCATTACCACAATCAACAGAACATGCTGGAGGGACAGGTTCCTCACCCAGACACTGCCCATGCTCTGAAATAGACTTCCCATACATGTCAAGCAGAGCACCTCGCTGACCCTCTTCAAGAGAAATCGTGATGAGTGGATGGGTCACTCCAGTGGCTCTACTTGATAGAGGCACTGGGAATGAACGTTGGGCGGCATGATGCCAGGGCACATCTATGGGCTAGGCTTGTAAAGACTCCAGGGCCATTAGCCTAGTACACACCTGTGAACTTATGAATGTTTTCTTGCAACCTCATCTTCTGTAAGAGATCTCCCACCCAAGTGAAGATTCCTGACACTTTGAAAAAGACTCTTACAAGTCATCTACATATGGAAAAATATGGATGCCTTGCAGCCTACAGTGAGCCATAACTGGAGCTAGACATGTTGTGAACAGTCTTGGTGCAGTAGAATAGTCCACAGGGTAAGGTGGAGAACCGATGTGATGAGACATGCAACCTTAAGAAATGCCAGAAGTCTGGATGAATAAAGTTGTGATAAGCATCTTTTTAGTGTAGTGTTACCAGGAAGCTAGAATGGTAAAGAAGAGGTAACAGATTGTGAAGTAACATTTTAAGCCTGGGCACTATTCATACACAGGTTTAGGAAAGAAAGATCCAGAACTGGTATAAAAGCATTTTCATTCTTTGGCACTAAAACCATCTTTGACAAAAAAAAAAACTCCTCACCTGAAAATGAAGAACTGGTTCTGTCACACCATGGGGTAGCATGGGATGAAGGGCAGGTGGAAATAAGAGTATGGTGTCGTAGATGAGGAATTTCCTCCCACTGCTGTCTGTAAACTTGATGAATGATCTTCAGAACCCATTTATCTTGAAATTATCTTTTTCCAAAGAGAAACGTAGAGATTCATTCTGGAAAAGAAAGGGGGTTTCTGATTTGTTGGACTGTCCTTGGTTTTGGGAGTTTCCAGAATTCCTTTTGCACTCCACTTGACATTTCTTTCTGAATGCCTGCTATCTGCATTTTGCTGAGACTGTTTATTTTCATTTTTGCCAAAACTGGATGAGGGGTTAGAGAATCCCTCTGCAGCAGAGAAACCAAAAACTAAATTTCTTTTATTTTTTTACATCATCTGAGAGATTCTGAGAACACAGCCAGGCAGACCTCCTCAGAACAGTACCAGTGGCCATAGCCCTGGAAGACGCATCACATACTGTAAACAATGAGTAGTGATTTGCGTGTTTGAAGAAACTACATTATTTATAGCAGATTTTTCCTCACAAGGGGGAACTGCCGACAAAACATTCATCATTATAGTCAGAATAAACCTCAACATAGCCTGACACTTCAAAATTCTGAAAATCAAAGTTGATGAGGAATACACTTTTTTTCCATGGTTATCAACAATTTTCTTGTCCTTATCAGAAAGAGGAGGATTGGAATTAACTAAATATTTAGCAGCAGTAGGAATAACTAAAGCTATAGTTGCTGGAACAGATTTGGGAAGAGTGTATAAAAACTTAAGAGTGAGAAATTTCATACATTATATCTGCCTCTTTAGGGACAGGTGTCTGACTATTAGGAAAATTGGAGGCGACAGCACACAAATATCCTCCAAAACTGTCATAACTGGAGGAATGAGTGAAGTTTCGAGAAATTCCTTCTGTAGTAGCTCGTAGTGTTTTCTGCAGGACTAAGAAACCTCATTGTTCTCCTACTGAAAACACTGGCACATTCTGGAAATATTCTCAAGAGAATGAGAAACCCCCTACAGGGAGAATCAAACTGAGCTCTCCGCTGATTCTAAACCAGAAATCTGAGGAGAAAACCCTGTATCTATCCCATCATCTTCTTGCCCAGATCCAGAATCTTGAATGCTTTTAGGAAAAGAGGTATCTCCTGTTTCTTTTACCAGAAACCACATTACAAGAAAGATCAATAGTCTGAATTAAACCCTGAGCAAGACCCAGTAAACTACTCCTATCTAAGGAAATTTGAGGAGGGGGAGTAGACACATGTTTAGTTTTCTGTTTCTTTTTGACAGGAAAAATGAGGCCAGCAGTGTTGTTAATGGCAACAGCAACTTCGCTAGGGATGGGCACAACATTATGATAAAACAGGAAAGTCTTCTCTTTTGCCTCTCCCAGGGCTGACGAGAGTCGCGCTCTCTTGTGCACTGAGAGAACCCCAACAGATACAGAGGACATGATTAATCCCTAGTCCATAGTGGCTGTCGATTCTACAACATAGGGATTCAAGGTAAAGATGAGTGGTCAGAGGAACAAACAGTGGTCACAACAGAGTGATCCACCTGCTGGTGATGCAACTTGCTGTTTGGATTATTGAACTGACTGGTTGGATGCAACTTGCTAGCCTACTATGGTGACAAAAGGCTGTTTGCCTAACTTTTTCTTTTTGTGGCTGGAAAAAGGTCCAACCATCGAACCGGTAG
Source organism: Protopterus annectens (assembly GCF_019279795.1). Classification (NCBI taxonomy): domain Eukaryota; kingdom Metazoa; phylum Chordata; order Ceratodontiformes; family Protopteridae; genus Protopterus; species Protopterus annectens. Next base: position 1,156,638,313 of record NC_056725.1, on the reverse strand, counting down.
TTTGTTTGATGGTCAGGCTGAGAATGATGCCTCTTTCCTGCTGAAAACAAGCAACAAAACCCAGTAAAAATTTAAAAGTCACTTTTTATCACAAAAAAACACAGTAAAAAGCACTTTAAAACACTTTCCAGACCCAAAAAGTAAATGACCATTTTTCTGAGAAGAAATTGTGTTTTTCAGTTACTTTAAACAACTTTTAAACTGACAAGAAAATAAGTCTACTGTTAAAACACAAACTCCTAGCTTAACTTCCTTATTATGATAGTATTAAATAAATATGTATTTTTTTAATTGGAAGGTTTGTGCATAAACGGAACTTATCTTTCTAGAAAAGGAACAGCACAAGCTGACTTTTGATCCTCAAATGCCTTAGAGGAGCATATCCTTAAATGTCAGGAATGGCTCTGTAGGGCTTGGCACCCAAACCTGTCTTTTTAGTCAGCTCAGGTCAAGCTTTTTGACCTTTTCGATGCGTGGAAGGTTTGGAAGCTGGCCTGCTTTTGTTATATCCTATACAGAATATAACCCAGATAGCTAAGGCTACTGCAGCAGTGATTTGCAAAGCTTCAGTTGTAAGGCACCATACTGTAGAATACGTTTAGCAAAGAAGTGTACATTACCCAGATCAAGTAGAAAAGTGTAGGATAAACTGTTGTATGTTTTTTTTTTTTTTAATTTGTTAACTATGGTAGAGCACTGATTACGTAAGATCAATATCAGTTTCAGCCTGGACTGATAAAGATAACAGCATCTATTACATCAGCTGTCATGCAAAAAATAAGTAAAACAGAAACATATATGAAATAAGTATGCAAAGGAAACAAAATACAAAAAAATTCTACTTGTGTACAGTATGAACAAAATAAGAAAATTCAAACTTTTCTGGTGAAGATTAACTTAAACAGCATATTGTTGTAGAAGAAGGGAAGATAGTAAATCAAAATATGACCATGAAAGGGAGAAGGTAGAGTTAATAGGCGTACATGTCCTGATGGAGGGTAGTTGCAGTTATCTTGTCTTTGAAAGAGATTTTTTTAGTATTAATCGGAATTCTGGTCAGGAGGAAGCATCCTCAAGAAAGGATGGCAGAGATTCCCAGAGCATAAGTTCATATTTAGAGTTTATGTTTCACAGAGACCAGCCTAGTGGGGTCACAAAATGATTTTCATAGTAATATTTTGTGTGTATGTCACAAGATGGACGTCCAGAGGGGTTATTAAACTGAGTGTACCTTAACTATGTTTTTACAAAGTAAGGCATGCAGGTTAGAGAAAAATAAGAAACATTTCAAAATTTTGTTCACAGATATTTCAGACTAAGTAACAAGTAGCAGAGCTCGAAATCTCTTCATATAAAGAGGGCAGGTTGTTGCTGAGAACAGTTGTCAGTGTTAACACAAATTTTTGTAGGCCAGAAGCATCATCTGTGTAATTGCATATTATCAGGATCCCTTTACCTTAAATGAAGGCCATAACAATTGCCCCAGTGACAATTTGCTGACATTTATTTTCAGTCTTAACACTAGCCTTGCACCAAGACAATAGTTTTCTTTGCAGCTGACTTGGATATCTTCCTCACCATTTCTAGGAACAAGATTCATATAAGTTGAAAGAAACAAGACGCAACCATTTGATCACTCCGTGAACATGCAGTGGTCTGGTCTGACAATCAAAGGCCTGTTTTACTGAGTACTGTTAAGTGGTTGAATGTGCTGATTGAGCAGTATCTGTATTTATTGTAGCTAACTGGAATGGATATATTGTGAGAGATCATTCTAGTATGTAGTACAGAGAATAGTAGAATAGTTTGTATTTTTTGTGCTGTTTCTCCTTTCTTTCAGTGTCTCTATACTTAACAGAAGGTTCAGGGGTGAAGTGGTTCACGTCTTGAAAATGCTTTTGTTGGTGTTTAGAAGGAGTTTAAGTAACTATTGTATTTGTTTGAGTTTTCTTTTTTTATTATATATATATATATATATATATATGTGGCACTTAGTACAGTGTTTCAATATGTGTGGTTGTTGAATGACATCAAGGATTTTGAAGTGTAACCAATAAGTAGATTTGTGGTTTACTGAGTCTGGATGTCCTGATGTCTTTGAGATTAAGGTCTCGGACATTGAGTAGTTAGAAAAGGATTTAAGCCAAAAGTGATGCAGATCACTCATTTCATCATGGTTGTCCCTTTGTGCATACACACAAACACAGACATGTGCAAATGGAGATGTGCACACTGATGCACAGAATAATTAACTTGTTGTTGATTGGTCAAGTAAGCTGACTCTGAAGTCCTTTTCACTCATGACTTAGGCAAACAAGCACTTTCAGCAGTATAGTCACTGTAATACGACAGACATTTTATCAAAATATACTTACATATTTATAAGAAAGACAATAAGTGACATACATCTGCCAGCAGAACAGTAATTGCTTTCATAAAGAAAATACTTTTTTAAAGTTATGCTTATTAGATTGAAGCCAGCATGGAAAAATTAAAACTCAAATGTGTGGTAGTTGCTTTTGAGATCATCTTTTGATCACTGCTACAGTAGTCATAGCTATATGGGTTATGACCTGTATAAGATGTAATAGCTGGGCAGCTTACAGAGTTTAAAGGGTACCTTCCACACATGCAAACCATTGTCATCTTGGACAGAGCTGAAACAAATCAACAGTTTGGGCGCCAAGAGTTTTCCTGCAACTGAAGACCACTCCCCTTGTGGGCATTGGAGGATCTATGGTTTGCTAACAGTTTTCCATTGCTGGACAGGTAAGTTATGTTTGGGTCAAAAACATTCCACATTAATATTTGTTATCAGAAACATAACCTTTTTTTTTTACAAAAATAATTTAAGCTAAGAAAACTGTTTTAATGTTCTGTCACATAACTTTCATTCACTTTTCACCGTGAAGTATGTTTTTTTTTTTTAAACCTTTTGTGGAAAATTTATTAAGATTTAAGTTTGTGTCTCTGTTTTTCTGCTTAAAAATTGAGTTTAATTACTTTTGGGGGCTGGGATGAGTGTTTAAAGTGCTTTTTGCTGTATTATTTCAGTGTAAAATGCTACATTTTTAATACTTTCCTACTTTACAGATAATTGCTGTCAGCCCTAGCAGGGCTTCAGGCTTCATTTTCAGCTTCATCATGGAGCAATTTACTGGTTCCTCAGTTCTTTCTTCTCCAAACCACGAAAAAAAAAGACAATTTTCTAGATGACCTTTGCCTCTTCAGCAGGCTGCACATTTGCCTCATCTGCAGATGGTTGAGACTGCTTTTGCCATTTCTGGTTCCTCAGACCACTTATCTTTTACCTTAGCTCATGCTTGTGCAGTGGACTCAATGTTAGTCTCATCCTCTGCAACTAATGGAGTGCCCTTGGTGAACCAGTAAGAACCACTTGTCAGTATTGAAGTAGGGAATGCCTAGCTGCCAAGCCTGACTAGGTACCAGTCCACAAGGGTGATATGCCTGACAGGAATCAGTCTGCGTCTATGGAAATTCCTGTGAAAAATAAGCTGAAAATTAAACATTTATCTTCCCGTCTATTATTTTAGTCAGAAATTGACTTAGCTCAAGGTTTTGTTCAGGCTCTTGATCCTTAGGTTGCTGGTGCTACTGGTAAGAGAAAAAGGAATCATTCAATATATAGGGAATCTTCAAAAATATGAACAGGAAAATGATTTTGCTGGTATGTCATCTGCTTTCTTTCGTCAGGTGACTGATTCTGAGGAGGGTTTTTCTTCTGAGAGTCACTTAAAATAATTTCATTTTTCTAAAACCATATCGAGAACAAGACAGTTTTTTTTCAGTGGGAACATAATGATATTCTACTCTCCTTGAAAAAATATTATGATTTATTACCCTGAAATTTCCTGAACCCATTCCTGTTCCTCTTGTTCTTCCAGCACTGGAGGATATTTTTATTAAACTGTTAATTTGCCTGACAACTAGGCAGCTGCCTCTAAGAAAGCAGTGTCTGAAGTTGCTCAGTGATAAAAATTATTTTCTAATCCCACATCTGACCCTGGAGTGATTTCTCTGATAAATCTTGCTGCTAACCATCTGATACATGCTAATCTCTCCCCCTCTGATAAGGACAGGAAAGTCTTTGATAGAATTGGGAAAAACATGTATTCTTCTGCCACTAGAATTCTTAATTGTCAAGTTCATATGTTAAAATTTACGTTAGTATTTCAGAATATGAGTAACATTATATTCACATTTTCGTCTTCTGAGGAAAAATCTATGAATAATTTTATTACACCTGTATCTCAAGTGACTAAACATTATTGAAGTATGCTTATGATTCAGCTGATGCCTCTTCCAGAGCAGCTGCTACAGGAACCCTTTTATGAGAAGGTTTGCTTGGTTGCGTGTGTAAAATCTACCTGATGTTGTTAAAAGTCAAATTTTGAAGCCCTCTAGTTATTTTGTTTTTGGAACATTTGATGCTGAAGTCCTAAAAAAGTGTGATGAGAGAGGGAAATTGATTGAGGGGGATTACTCAGACTTTTCAGCTTTCCTTCTCCAAGTTTGTTAAAGGTCAGCTTTCCTTCTCCAAGTTTGTTAAAGATTTTACACCTGAGTCTACATCCTTTTACGAAAAGCAAAATAGACAAGCTTCTGGCAAGCAGACAGTTAAAGCAATGGCAAGGAGATTCTAAAAAAAAAAATGAGCCCCCTAGAAGTAAGGACAATCCAGCAAGTGGTTACAGATGACACCACGGTGATGTGGTGCATAAAGAAACGGGGAGCCAAATGTTTCTCTCTGTGCAGGCTAACCATGGTAAGCCGGGATATATGTTTTCATTACAAGCTCACTCTATTAATCTACAGGCCTCTTACATCCCATCATAGTAAACATTTGTGACAGAAAAGCTGAGCAGGACCAGCACAGACTTTCACAAATGGAAATTTAACCAAGGTTTTCCACAGGTTTATCCAGCTGTGAGGAACCCCACAGAAAGATCCATTTGCCTCCCTTCACAACTAACAGCTATCAAAATTCTGCTGCATGAATCCTTGCAGGCAGGCCTGGAAAGCAGACGCATTTCAATTTTCTTGGGCAGGAATGTTCTTGTATGCTTTCCACCTTACCTTAATACCCAGGGTCATCTGAAAGATTTGAAAATTCTCTTAAAGATCATTATGGTGATTTCTTTTTGCCCCAGGCAACAGTAGTTCTCCTTTTTTGGAAATGGCCAAGGGCAATTACCACAAGCTTCCTCACAAACTGAACCTACTCATATAAGGCAGGATTGTTTGATACACCCTAACCTGAAACATCTTCATCTAACTGTCTGGATGATTGAATTTTGATACCTTTTAATCATCTATTTTCTGATAATGTACAGCAGGTATTAATGGAGACAAAGAAACCTGCTCGTAGGAAGTCATATATTAGTAAATGGAAAAGATTTTCTAGGTGGTGCCAAGACAAGAACCAGGACCCTTTTAAGATAGTATTTCTCTGAGGTGCCAAGACAAGAACCAGGACCCTTTTAAGATAGTATTTCTCTGGTTCTTCAAATATTTGTGTGAAGTGTTATCCTCTGGTCTTTCTTACTAATCAGTCAGGGTGCAATTGTTGGCCATTTCAGCATGTCTACCCATGGATCTTCCCATTTCAATGCATTCCTAGGTTAAAATGTTCTTGAAATGGGTGCTGCATACCAGGCCACCTAGAAAACAGTTGCCTCCTCCTTAGGATCTCAACTTTGTTTTGGAAAAAAAATAATTCATGCTGCATCTGAACCATCCTATCAAGCTGATTTGAGGTTCATAAAACAACAGTTTTGCTTTTTTGCTGATTTTTTATTTAGGGTTGCCACCTTTCTGTGTGACGAAAACTGGAGTAAAGCCATACCCTTTTACATTTCCAGCAACCGTTCCTTTCTCTGCCCACCAACCCCACAGTCCTACCCATTATATAATGTAAATGCCTGTGTAATCTCAGAATGAACCACCTCCCTTTGTTCCTTTGCCCTTTTTCCCCTTATTTTAACAAGTCCCAGTTTTATGCATTTAAACTGAAGTTGGCTGCTGTTTTTACTCAAGCGTTCTGTTTTTGCACATATAAACAAGATACTGTGTTTTACACACTGTTTTCTGGACACCGGATTATGCCCATGCTGCGCTTACTTACTCCATGCTTTGTGCACATAAACAGAATACTGTGTTTGTACACTGTTTTCTGGACTACCGGAACAACATTCTGATTTCTGGGTAGTCTGGAAAAATACCCGATAGTTGACCATGCTAATTCTGCAAGAAGAGTTTCTTGAGTTCCAAGTTCTGATGGTGGGTCAACCTTACCACATTCTCCACAAAGATAGGGTTTCTTTGATATGTAATCCTTTTTTAAGCCTAAAGTGGTATCTAAGTTTACTTTAAGTCAAGCTCTCAGTCTCCCTGTCTTCTATCCAGAACCTAAAAGTGAAGGAGAAAGGATTCTTCATACTCTGGATATCCGCAGACAACCCTGTTATTATCTTGAGAGAAATTAAACCTTCAGAAACTCGGATCCATTATTTGTTTCTTAAAAAATTTAAGAAAAATGGACAACCTTTGTCAAAGCAGACTACCTCCACATGGTTGTCACATGCTGTTTCCTTTTGTTATACCCACCACAACAAACAATTTCAGGCAGGGTCAAGGCACACTCTACCAGGGCCTTGGCTTCTTCAGTGGCTTTTTAGAAGGGAATGCATTCTAGACGTATTATCTTACTCATAAGGCTCTGCTAAGCATGGTTCCAATGTTCCGTCTATGTTATGACATTAACTGCTTCTTGAAATAAATGTAGCATATTCTTGCATCTGTGTATATATATATATATATATATATATATATATATATATATATATATATTTTTTTTTTTTTTTTTGGCATATCCTTGCATCTGTAAATATGTTTTGTTCATGTCTTATGTCAGCGTATTCACCCAGGCTGTGCCTGCAAATGGTTCACTGAGATCAGTGTACTACCCCTGTAAACAAGTTCACACAAACACACGCACACATTTGTGTGTGTATATATATGTTTTCATATATATATATATATATATATATATATGTGTGTGTGTATGTGTGTTTGTGAGCTTGGTCTTTCTGTACATACCTTTACAGAACACTACAGAACACTACAAATTAGATTCATTTTCCAGCTCTAGAGTGGGCTTTGCTTGGGCCATTCTCCAGGGGTTACCAAACCCTCATCATCCATCAATCAGTACAAGCTAGGTTAATTAGCCCATATAAAAATAAGGTAAACAGATGCACCTTGATAACACAGTATATACATTTATTGAGAAAAACAAAAAGGAATAGTAAGCGCTTTCACAATTTCATGTTTCTTCCCCAGACAAACTGAAAAGAAATACTCTGCTTAAATATATACAAGTTAAATCAATTAACTAATCAACTAATCAGTTAGCTAATAGCTACTTAAAATATCTAACAGTGAATAGCTTAAATGCATGTAAAGTTGCAGGACTGACCATCATAAAAACAACATAATAAATATGACATTAAAAGCATCATTATATACATAAAAACGAGATAAAAATATTTAAGTTTATGGAAAGGATGAACCATCTGAAATATTATGAAAAATAATAATAAATAAAAAATGACAATTTAATGCTTAAGGTGCCTTGCCTTCAGAAAGGGGACTAAATAAGTAGTACCATTCAGACCAGGGTATCTTTCAGCATTTAATTTAAGTATCCACCTCTGTTCATGTCCTTCAGTAAGATTTTCTATGTCCCCTCCTCTACTATTTCTCTGTATGTGTTGTAAGACGAAGAATTTAAAGGAGTGGGACTGACTGGTATTCATAACATGATTAGCCAGTGCATTTGACTGTTATTATTAATATCCCTGATATGCTCTAAAATTCTCTCTTTAAACATCCTATTGGTTTTACCTACGTAAAACACTGGACATTGTTGGCAAAAACAAAAATAAACAACATCAGTGGTTCTACAGTCGTAATACTTTTTAGCATATAACGTAAAATGTCTGGTAGGATGAGTATACTTGTTCTTGCTGAAAACATACTGGCAGGCACTACAATTCCTACATTGAAAGGTACCACATCTAGTAGAGAAATTAAATGTATTATGTGTTTCACCATTGCAAAGGTGTTGCTTAAGCGATGTATTATTTCTAAAACTAAAATTTGGAACTTCACCAATATTAGTGGCCAGACCAGGTACCTCTTGTAGCAGGTGCCAATGTTTCTTAATAACATCTGTATATTGATTGATGTTGCTGGCAAATTAAAATACAACTCTAAAATCATTGCTTTTAAACATATTAGCCCATATAGCTAAGGCCACTGCAGATGTGATCAAATGATGAACATAATACAGCTGCACAAGTAAACTTACCATAGCAATAGACGTTCATATGATCACTACTGTAGTAGCTGTCTCTCCCGCAGCCGCCTTTACAAGTTTTTTTCATTTATTTTGCCAGGGTGTGGATGTCTATACCATTATACAGTAAACTCTCAGTTAACCAGAACTCAAGCAACCGGCACAAAAAAAATTGAAGAAATACAGTACAATTTTCATGTGTTGCACTTCCTGTTTACCCTTTGCAGAAACATGCTGTAAATTCCCTCTCCCCAACTGGAGAACAAGTCAAACCAAACAAATAGTATAGGGTACAGTATTAGTCAGGCATATTTTTAATAGCAACTCTCAAGCAACCAGAAACTACAGTTATCCGTCATCTACCAATCCCCATGGATGCCAGTTAACTGAGAGTTTACTGTATGTATATTTTACTGTTAGTTTTGTTTCCTATTTTCTAGTGTTATTGTTTCAAAGATCTTGCCTCTCTTTTTTTCTAGTCAAAAAAGCTCTAAAGAGATCTGTGCCCTTTTTAAGGAGCTCCTCTTGAGCTGCAGACAGAGCGTATGGAAGGTGTCCAAAAATCTTTGAAAAGTAGATTGTCTTGAGGGTGTAGGATGCAAATCGTTTACACTACTAAATCAGTGATCTCTTAGAACATCTACTGTTGTGATAAGTTTATTTACACTACTGTACGTTTCTTCTGTCTTCTGCTTCAAGAATGTTTCATCACTTAAATCACTTAATTGTTCATGTAGCAGAAAATTTGTCCCAGAGTGCCATGCATGGTGATTTTGTTTTATACCTACCCTTTGTTTGTTGAATTCCATGGTCCTTATAAAACATTTAAATAAGGAAACATGATTAAGATGATACAAAACCATCTTCCTAATGACTGAGGAAAGACTAAAAAGCTTAGGGATTAAAAAAATGTTCTACAAAGAATTAAAAGAAAACAGTAGAGATGGAAAATGAAAAAAAGTGATAAATCTGACAGGCATTCTAAAAAGAGGTATTGTGTAGTCAAAAAAGCAAAGTCCACCTGAAGTTCTTTAAAACGGGGTGTTTCCACTTTGAGGATTTCTACTGCAGGGGTTTTGAAACCTGTAACTAAACCAACCAGGCACCGTTCTTTAATTCTACTCCTAGAACTGGTGGAAAATAGAACTGCACCATCTGTAATTCCATCAGAACCTGCAGAAGTAATAATAAAAGTACAGAAACTTTACTGAAAGCTTGGCTTTGTAATTACAGAAACCACTAACACTTCTCAAATCCTTGCTCACTCTAGAAAAGAGCTTGTGGTCTTACTTGATATCTGTGGCTTTAACCCTAGCCGGCTATAGATTGTAAGTTGTTTGCAAAAGAATAAAGTTGTTTTCATCTCTCTGGCTCTGACTACAGCCTAGATGAACTCATTTTGATTAGTGGCTCAGGTCCAGAATAGGCAGGCTTGGGAGCATGGGAATAAGCAGTGACACTAAGAGGAAGCACTGGGTGTCTGAGTTTACTCAGCAGCAGAGTATGGGCCTACTGAGCACATGTTGCCTCTGTGAAGACACACTGCCTGGGGAGTCAGCATGTGGAGGCACACTTCCTGCAGCAGGCAGCATTCAGTGGCGCTCAAAAGAGCTGCTGCCAGGAGAGTTTGTGTTATGGGGTTAGGGTTAGCCGCTCCCATGAATCAGACAGCTAGCCTGCTTTCTACCATATGACTCTTGCCATAGAGGGAACAAATGAGTTATTTAGACACACTAAGCAGAAATAATTAGATTATAGGATTCTTGCCTAACCTGGGGATACTTGACTGTTACGACAGAGTAAATAGATCTGTTGGACGAATGTAGTGCAGCCACTGAACAAGGAAGGTGAAGGAGCAAAGAAAAAAAAGAATAAAGTTGTAGCAGGAGCTGCTTTGGCCCAACAGCAACCTTAATTCGGTCCCACAAGCAGACCACCCTCAGTCCTCATTTAGAGTATAAACCGGAGAACTTATGCCAGTGCCAGAGAAAGTCATTCAAGGAAAACGAAAAATATATCATACCACAGTGTTTCCAGATGAGGAAGATGACCTTTATATGTACTTATATGTACTTGACAGACTGACCCCAATAGCCAGATTGTAATCATGAAGAAATGTCTTTGCAGTCTTGCATCTTCTCCCATATGAACACCGTTTTCTGCAAGACTGTAAATTTATATCAGAAATTTTTTGGGAGGATGACCTATAGGGAATCCATCATCACTAGAAAGAAAGAAAAGTGAAAATGAAAAAGCTAAAAATGTGGATTAACCCTTCAGTTTTTTGGGTACTCATAAATGTCATGAAAGTGACTACCATATAGTTAGTGAGCCCTAACCACATCAGGAGCAGACGAGATTGTACAGGAATCCTGCTACAGATGAGATTTGTATAGTTGTTGTAAACACATTCAGCTTATTCTTTTATTAAAGTGTGGTTGGTAAAATATCTTACAATTCAACACCTTTTTAGAATGGTTTATTTAAACCAGGTTTGAAAAGGTCTTTTAAATTAATAATCTAGCGTTTTTACTTATCCAAAGGATCACTTTTTATTATTCATGAATCCCTTTTCTTCATCAGTTCCTATAAATGAAAACTATGCAGTAGAATGCACTTAATGTTTAATCAAGGCATGTCTACCACTTTGGCATCTTAAATTACTTAAATGTAATCCGATTCTCTGTTCCTAGGCAGAGATGTTAGACCCACATGAAAAAATATCCATATTTGTTTTATGTATCTTTTGCTGATTGAGTTAGTCCCATTAGGCTAGTAGCCTCTTTTCAAGGGAGACCCAATGTAATATCTGTGCTACTAGGAGAAATTTGGCCAGAACACTGGGGATCTTTCCCCTACTTTTTTCGATAAGTGTTGATCTTTTACATCTGCCTGCTCTCTCACCAACATAATCAGATAAGACCTTATTTTAATGTGTTATCTGAAGTAAGATGCCCACTTGAGTGTAGCACTCCCTAATACTGCACTTTAGTGTTACCAATTTGAAAATTAATCCAGTAAGCTAAAGTGGAATCTATAGATTTCTGATTATCTCACACCAAAGTTTGTTGAGTCACTGACACAACAATTGTCTGCATGCACATTTGCAAATGACCATGTAAATCTCTCGATCATTGTTTCTAGTAATCAGCCTTCAAATCTCAGGAGTTTTAAATGTGTAAATCTAAGTACATACCCTGGTACAGTAAACAAATGTTCATTAAATTGATCACTGCCACAGTAGCCTTAGCTGTATGGGTTATATCCTGCCAAGGATATAAGAGATGTCCAGCTTCCAAAGTTTCAGGGCACCTTACACATGCCCAGACCATTAGTCAGCTTAAGATGAGCTGACTAAAATGACAAGTTGGAGGCCAAGCCCTTCAGAGTTTTCCTACCATTGAAGAGAGCACTGCTTTGCAAGCTTTCAGTGGTGCAGTCAGCTTGTGCTGTTCCTTTGCTGGACAGTCCCATTGGGTAAAAACCCTCCACATTAAATAATTATTTTATTGTACTTGAATGTTTAAGAAAGTTTTTTAAAACACAATTATTAAATTATCACTTAAGAGACAGGCAAACATACATTAACAGAAAAGAAAACAAACCATTTTAACATTTTTCCATTTAAATACAGTATAAATCACATATATTTTCTTTGCTACTGTCATCAGTCCAACATTACAAAAACTTGCTGAATTCCTGTCTTCCCTTAAACCTCACTCCTCCTGTTCCTGAACATTATTATGCATGAATTGTTCCCACAATTTCATTTACTTATGTGTAATTTGTTCCTTCCCTTTTCTAAAGATCCGTCTTCCTGTTCTACTGTAGACTTTGATTTCCATTTTCTAGTAATTGCTTTTTTGGCATTTTGATCCTGTATCCCAGCTCAAAATAATCATTTCTTAGAGCCATTTGCTCTGCAACATTTCTGGAAGAATACTTTTTTTAAAACCTGCCAACTCATTACACTCCCAAAACATATGTTACCAGTTACCTGTGTCTTCTCTAGCACACATCCAAAATTTGCTATCTACCTGTGGAAAAATTCTTTGAATTCTTCGTGAGGTATAAAAATAATCAATTCCATGCAAATATCCTAAATCTTCTGGACTTGGTTGCATACTTGGAAGCTATAAAAATGCCTTCCCATTATTTTCTTTGCTCTTCCAGTCTTTTCTAAGCGCCTCTAATTGATTCTTGTAGTTATCATGCAATATTTTATATGCCCTACTAATTGTCCCCTTTTAACAGCTGCTTCTGTTCTATTTTCAACTAAATACTCTCCAAGAGCAGGTGTTTCTCTTAAAATTCTCCTATCCCCTTCTCTTTGTCTGCACTCTGAGATCAAGCCTTGGTAGGGAAGGCGGTCTCTAGCTTGCATTCTAAATGTCTTCTTGGCTTTATCCTATTGCATTACATTTCCTGCTTGATATATTTGCTCCCAGTGTCTTTGTTCCTTTGCCAGGTTTCTCCAGTAAATTCTATTCCCTCTTGCCTGTTTTCTATACCCCTACTTGCAGTAATCCCTATCGGCTGAATCTCCTCTCTCCATTCCCATGTTGGCTTAGTTTTTAGAACACATTCTGCTACTTTATGAATATAATATTCTGTATGGTGGTTGTTATTCTCTTTAAGGATCTGCATCCAAAATCCCATTATTTCTCTCTTTCTTGAACTTTCCCCATGCTTCATCATCATTCTATTCCACTTTGAATTATAACCTTCTGTTTGTGTTATGTATATGAGCCTTAACTGTATAGCTCTAAAATACCCTTTCAAATCAAGTAAATCAAAATCACCTTGTTCTATTGGAAGGATCATTATATCCCACTTAACTCTTGTCGTCCTTCCCTGTAAGATAAGTTTATCCAATTCATTATTAATTTTTGTCCACAACTTCTCCTCGGATTGATAAAAGTATGACTGACCCATATACAAGACTAAAAACAGTTTCACTGCTTGCAGTTTACTGTCCATATCCATAAATAAGTGTTATCTGTTTCTCAAATTTTGTATTGTCTTATGTTTAGACTCTTCCCACATATCCTTAGCTGCAATAACAGAAGCCATTTTAATCCATACTTCTATAGTCTTTCTTTTATCTTCATTAATTTCAAGTCTTTTTTGGGATATGAAATTGTCTCAGAATATTGTACAACACTAAGATTCCTTTTCTGGGTTAATCAGGTACAAAATAATATCATCTGCAAATAAAGCCAACTTTATTGATTACCATACCAATTAAACCCTTGTATTTCTAAGTCTCATATGTTCTTTACCAATGGCTCTAAATATAATGCAAGTAACAAAGGAGAAAGAGGACACTCCTGCTTGGTTGTTCACTTCAAACACAGTTTATCTGATAGGAACTCTCCCACGTTAATTCTTGGCTCCGATCTTTCATATATCCTAATTATTGTATCAGGCAATGCAAATGCTTCCAATGCCCTACTCGTAAAATCCCAGCTTACTTAGATGCTTTCTCTGCATGAAGACCCACCAATAACAGAGGTATTTTCTTACATTCTGCTTCCATGTGGATCATCTTTGTGCTGTCATGTTGTCAAATGTTTACCTCCACTCCACAAAACTACACCAAACAATATCTATAAATTTTGGTAACATCTTTGCCATTTAGGAAAATTGTTTTTAATCTAGAAATTTGTGTTTTAACCGATTATTAAATAGAACTGTACCACACTTTTTCCTGTCAGTTTAAAAGTTGTTTAAAGAAATTGAGTACCATTTTCTGTTGATAAATTGTATTTATTTTATTTTGTGGGGCTGACAGTGTTTTCATTTTTTTACTGTGTTTTTATGTGAAAAAAGTGACTTTTATTGACTTTAAATTTTTGCCAACTTTTGCTGCTTTTTTTACCAGGGAAAAAAGCATCATTTTCGGTTTGACCATGGAACAAACTACCAGTTTCCACGGTTAGTCCTTCTTCATGCCACAAAAAAGAAAAAGTGAAGAAAATGCTATTTGCCAATGGATCAGGCTAGCAATTTGCCCCAGCTTTTGCTGGTGACTCTGCTGTTAGATCCCTCTGACCTACCACCTACAGTCACTATGAACAAAGGGTCACCCATGTCCTCTTGGGCTATTGGGGTACTCTTACTGGGCAAGGGAGAGCCACTGCTGTCTGTCCTCATGACATCTATGATTCTCATAATACCCCTGGCACAACTCCACATGAGAAAGGTAGGGTACAATGGTATCTAAAGTCTCTGTGGTCCCAGCACTGACATCATTGTCTTTTCAAGTCCCAGTGCTGGGGTATGTCGGATGAGAAAACATTTGGTGGAGACACCAAATAACCCTAAATGCAGGACTCCTTACTCCAGAACAGTCAGTCACCACAGATACCTCAGACATTGCTTGGGAAGCAGTTTCAGGAGGAATTAAAGTGTAAGGTATGTTGGACACCAGGGACAGACATAAGCAAGTAAATATAAAAGAGATGATTGTGCTGATCCGAGGCACTTAACTCTCTGAATCATCTTTGGTCCTTGGGACCTCTTCAGGTTGGTACAGACAATACCACAGTGATGTGGTACATCAAGAAGTAAGGCAAGGTGTAAACATGTTGTAGTCCCTTTGCAGACTAGCCATTTTAGCTTGAGATATAGCTTAGCAGCATAGTCTCTCTCTACAGGCATCCTACATTTCATCAGAGCAAGATTGTGTGACAGACAAGCTGAGTAGGGCAAGGGCAGACCCTCATGATTGGAAACTAGATCGGGGGTCTTCAAAGATTTCATCCATCTCTGGGGAATTCCTCAAGTAGACCTATTTGCCCCCTCTCTCAACAGTCAGCTGGCAAGCTTCTGCTCCAAATTTCCATACAAGAAGACATAGAAGACTGATGCCTTTTTCATTCCTTGGACAGGATATTTCCTGAATGCTTTTCCACCAATATCCAGGGCACTTTTGAAGATTCAGAAGGAATCCCCCAAGATCATTGTGGTGTCTCCTTTTTGGCCCAAGCAACAGTGGTTCTACCTTCTTGTGGAAATTTTCATGGGCAATTATCCCAAGCTTCCTCACAGAATGATTCTACTCACACAAGATCAGGGATGTTTGATACACCCTCACCCCATTCAACTTCAACTTACTACCTGGATGATAGCATCTTAATTCCTTTAGAAACCTGTTTACTGAAGACATGCATCAGGTACTAATGGAGGCAAGAAAAATCCTGTTGCTAGAAAATCATATATTAATAAATGAAAAAGATTTTCTGGTTGGTGCCAACACCTTAACCAGCATCCACTCATGGCTAGTATTTCTGTAGATATCCTTCAAGGATGCATCTGCAGTCCTTACAAATGGGTTGTCCTGTCGTCAGGCAGCCCTTCGGTCGGCCGGATTCCAAAGTCTGGGTCTGGCCTCGGCTGGTGTCGCACTTCACCCGACGTCATCTCTGCTGGTCTTCGGGTATAAAGGCATCAGCCAACGCCATTTTCCTCAGTCTTTCTTGAAAGCAGAAGCTGTTCGCAAGTGCCGGTCGGTCAGATCCAGAGATTACTACTACCGAATACTAAAGACTTCTAAAAGCTACTCTTTCTTGCCTCAGCCGATGTCAGAAAAAGTGAATAACTGTTTAACTTGTGGGAAACAAATACCTCATAAAGATTTCCACTCTTACTGCTTACCTTGTTTAGGCCCAGACCACGACGTAGCAGCCTGTTTAGCCTGTGCTTCCTTCAACGTCCGAACGCTTAGGCATCGGTCGGAGTTTGCTGAACAGTTTTTCGGCTCAGATTTTGCGTACATTATGCCGCCGGATCCTCCGACTACTCAAATTGTTAAGAAAAAAGGACCGACACTCGCGGTCCGCGGTTTCGCCGAAACCACGGTAAAGCAAACCGCGAGTGTCTCTGTTTCGCCGAAACCGAGCAAACGGGTCAATCTTCAGCCGAATCCATGACTACTACCGAGGCCCCTGCTACCCTAGTTGAATCGGCCTCTGAAGTTTTGCCTACTAATGTGGTTTCTCTAGAATTATCGGACACCATCCTTTGGATGTCTCTACCCCAGCACGTGGTGCTGCTAGGCCTCCTGCAGCCATGTCTATAAAGGCCTTTGCCAGGGCTAAAGCAGCCAAAACTGCTAAGTCTGTGCCTGTTAAGCCACCCTCTCACAGGCCCAGTTCCAGTTCCCAAATGCTTACTCTGGCAGAGGATCTCATCTCTTTAATAAGGGGATCCCAATCTCACCCAGACAGGGCCTCTCAACCTCCAGAAAAGAGACCTAGAGTAGAGCCCCCTGAGCCAGTGTCCTCAGATGACTCTTCTGATGATACAGACAATACAGACCATCCAGAGGCTCCTTTTTCTACTTATGAAGATTCCGATGCTGAAGAATCTATCCCTTCTGCCTCTCCACCTGAGGAATTTTCCTTTGGGGAAACCTTACATGCCATGAGAGAGCAATTCCAATGGCAGGGACAAGATTTCTCAGATTCAAGAAAAAGGCTCAGGACCTTTCTACACTTACCGCAACATAGGCCCTTAGCTATACCTCCAGTTCTTCCTGTTGTGGATGATGCATTTAATGATGCGTGCACTGCTCCTGATACTTTACCTCCCCCAGGGGCCTAAGGCAGTAGCTTCGACCTCAGCGAAAAACCCTCTCCCTTCTGAAAGGGAATCCAGGTCCTTAGAGAGATGGGGTAAAAAAGTATACACCTCTGCCACTCCCACAGCTAGAGCTTTGAACTGTCAGTTTCACATGATCCAATACCAAGAGTTTATGCTTGATCAGTTAACTAAGAAACTGTCCTCTGATGATTCCTTAGATAAGAAATATGTTTTAGAAATGGTGAATAACATTCAGCAGGTTAGTAACCATTCTTTAAAATGTGGCTATGATGCACTGGAGGCTTCATTTAGATCAGCCATGACTGGCACAGTTATAAGAAGGCATGCATGGTTGAAAGAACAGGTCCTGCTGGATCACGTTAAAGCAAAGCTTTTAGATGCTCCTATGGATAAGGTCAGTCTATTTGGTACTCCTGCCCAACAAGTAATGAAGAAAATGGAAGAGAAGGCAAAATCTGTACAAACAGTTAAATATTTCTTACAGGTTCAGCCCCCAAGGTTTAGCAGGAACTGGCCTTCCAAAAATTGGTCCTTTCCAGACTCCTCTAAATCTCAGAGAGGCAGGAATAGACGTTCCAGAGGCAGAACTCAATCCAGAGGAGGTGCCTACAGGGGACGCCAGTGGCAAGGCAATAACCAACGAGGCACAGATACAACCACTACCACTGCAACAGGACAATCACAGTGACTTGGCTCTGACACCGCCTACCAGGGAACAACTAGCAGCACCCTTAGGCGGAAAGTTAGCCTTATTTTCAAAAAATTGGCACTATATCACAAGAGACAAATGGATTTTGCAAACTATAGACCAAGGTTACAGGTTTCATTTCCACACCTTACCAGTAAAAAGAGGAATGCCAAACCTACCACCAAATCAAAAGACAGAAGCTCTAAAACAAATAGCTCAATTAACAAAGATGAGAGCTGTGGAAAGGGTACCACCTACAGAAGAGGGCAAGGGATTTTACTCCAGACTCTTCCTAGTACCAAGAAAAGAGAAAAGTTGGAGACCTATTCTCGACCTGTCCGCTTTAAACACCTTCATCATTGTTCCAAAATTCAAAATGCTGACCCTACAGCAACTTCTTCCCATGCTGGGCAAGGAGTGTTGGCTGGTAACTCTAGATCTCAAGGAGGCATACCTGCACGTCCCCATACGACCAAATTGCAGAAGATACCTCAGATTTCTTGCAGGATCAGAGCATTATCAATTCTCAGCATTGCCCTTTGGCTTATCTACTGCGCCCAGTGTGTTCACGAAATGCCTGGCATCAGTAATCGCTCATTGCAGGCTACAGGGAATCCAAATTTATCCATACCTGGACGACTGCCTGATACAAGCGGACAACAAAAGCAAGCTGACACAAGACTTACAAAGAGTCATTTGCTTACTACAAGCCCTGGGATACACAGTCAATTTAAAAAAGTCAAGACTGATACCATCCCAAACAAGAACATTCTTGGGTGCAGAATTGGACACAGTAAAACAGATGGCATTCCTAACTGCAGAAAAACAAGAACAACTTCCTCCTTACTTCTTAGCATTAACAAAGCAGAACAAACTAACAGCAAGGAAAGTACTGCAGGCCTTGGGCTTCATGGCAACCTGCATAATCCTGGTCCCCCATGCCAGACTGCATATGAGAAAGCTACAGTGGTACCTAAAGAATTTATGGTCTCAGCACAGGCACAGCTTAGAAACCGAAATACCACTAATCGCATGCCTGAAACAAGAGTTCCTATGGTGGGCTCAGGCATGCCAGTCAAACCCAGGTTTGTCCTTCCACAACATTCAAACAAGCCAAACCATCACAACGGATGCCTCAGACCTAGGTTGGGGGGCCCACATGCTGGACAAGTGCATGCAAGGCTTATGGACTCCAGATCAGCTGCACCTGCACATAAATCAAAAGAAATGCTGGCAGTAAAACTAGCAATCCAGAATTTCAGACCATTCCTCAAAGAAGGCCAATTGATGATAAGGACAGACAACACCACTGTCATGTGGTACATCAACAAACAGGGAGGCACTCATTCATACCCCTATGCCGAATGGCTCTGGACCTATGGAATATGGCTCTGAGCTACAACATTCAGTTACAGGCAATATTTGTACCGGGAAAAGAAAACATCCTAGCAGACATGTTAAGCAGAACTACCTCGGATGCTCACGAATGGATGCTACACCCGGACATCTTCAAGGCCATCACAAAGAAATGGGGAATGCCACAAATAGACCTATTCGCATCCCCACTCAATCACCAGCTCAAGAAATTCTGCACAAGGTCATACCACCCACTTGCTTGGAAGGTGGACTCTCTATCCTTCAGTTGGAAAGGCCTGTCAGCATATGCATTTCCACCTCTTCCTTTGATACACAAGGTACTACTGAAAATCAGAGAGGAACGTCCAAGGATAATTCTGATAGCTCCAAATTGGCCAAGACAACATTGGTATCCATTGCTGAGGAGCATGTCTCGGGGGGGGAAATGTGGTCACTACCCCTGATTCCCTTGATGTTAACTCAGAGCGACTACAACATCCTGCATCCATACCTGAAAACTCTGCAACTGACTGCCTGGAACATTACATAAGAGCAACTAACCCAGATTTATCCCAAAGGGTTAAAGACATTATCCTTGAGGCCCGCAGACCTTCAACAAGAAGGAACTATGCAGGAAAATGGAAAAGGTTTGTCATTTGGAGTACTGAAAGAGGAAAAGATGTGTCAAAGATAGATATTGCCAACATCCTGGAGTATTTGGCAGAGCTTCTCCATACAGGCCTGTCCTATTCCTCCATCAAGATACATGCATCAGCTATTTCTGCAGAATACAGCTTCGATCCCCCTGTCTTCTCACATCTTCTACTCAGGCAGTTCCTCAGAGGAATTAAGAATGTAAAACCTCCAAGGAAACCACCATTACCAGCATGGGACTTGAACTTTGTGCTAGAAAAATTGACACTCCCTCCATTCGAACCAGCAGCAACAGCAGATCTTCAACACCTATCCTGGAAAACTGCTTTCCTACTGGCAATTACTTCAGCAAGAAGGGTTTCGGAACTACAGGCTTTAATGGAAGTACAACCCTTCCTAATCTTCCATCAAGATAGAGTGTCCATGAGAACTAATCCTACATTTATGCCTAAGGTGGTATCCAGAGTGTCTCTAAACCAGGCAATCCACCTACCTACCTTCTTTCCCAATCCACAGAACAGGGGGGAAAGACTGCTGCATACTTTGGATGTACATAGACAGTTGCGCTACTACCTGGACAGAACCAAGGGCAATAGAAAACTGACCAGCTTCTAGTAGCTTATGCAACAGGAAGGGAAGGAAAAGCAATTTCCAAACAGACAATCTCCAAGTGGATAGGAAATTGCATAAGATTCTGTTACTCCTACCATGGAAAGCAAATTCCACAGAACATAAGGCCTCATTCTACAAGGGCTACAGCCACTACCACAGCTTTCTTACGAGGAGTGGCTACCAAGGACATTATTGAGGCTGCTACTTGGACCTCCGTGCATACATTTGCCAAGCATTATAACTTACCTCTATACTCTAGATCCCAAGCAGGGTTTGCCACTGCTGTTTTGCAAGGGATCCTTACTACGCCATAATTCTTCTTCCTCCTCCCCTAGTTTGGCTATGGTATTCTACCCATTTGTAAGGACTGAGATGCATCCTTGAAGGACATAGTACAGTTTTGTACCTACCATAAATGTAGATGTCCGAACAGGATAGCATCTGCAGTCAGGATTACCCACCCTCCTTCCCCTCTGTGGTACTCCTAGGGTATTTACCCACCTAATAGCTAGCTGGGGGGGGGGATCTCTTATGGTGTATTTGTTTGTATATATGTACATACATGCTTACTTTTTGTGTTTGCCTTCTACTTTTTTGGAAACATTGGCATTTACCCAAAAATTTAGCTTTCCAAGAGGGCAACTGGCATCTGGGGCAAGAAACACTGAGGAAAATGGCGTCGGCTGGTGGCTTTATACCCGAAGACCAGCAGAGATGACGTCGGGTGAAGTGCGACACCAGCCGAGGCCAGACCCAGACTTTGGAATCCAGCCGACCGAAGGGCTGCCTGACGACAGGACAACCCATTTGTAAGGACTGCAGATGCTATCCTGTTCGGACATCTACATTTATGGTAGGTACAAAACTGTACTTTTTACAGTGTTTGTGTGCATCACTATCTTTTCACCTTTCTTACTCCTCTGTCAAGGTTTATTTATCGGCCATTTCAGCACGTTTGCCAGCGGATCCTCCTCTTTCAATAACATTCTTATTTTAAAATGTTTCTGAAAGGGATTTTGCACAAGAGGCCTCCAAGAAAACTGGTGGCTCCTCCTCGGATTTTACTTCACCTGTTCCATTTGAATCACCTAAGCTGGCTGCCTTGAAGTTCTTAACATGGAAAACTAATTTACTGATTGCTCTTATGGTGAGTCACTGTTATCTCATTTCCCACACTTGTAGGGTTTCTTTGAGAACTAATGCTTCTTTTATGCATAAAGTGGTTTTCAAGTTTACTTTAAGCCAAAGTATCCATCTCCCCATTTTCTTTCCTGAACCTAAAAATGAGTGAGAAAGGATACTCCATACCCTGGATGTCCACATGTCCACAAGAAGAAACAAACTGTTGGCCTGTACTTTTGTCCATATGGTACCTAAAATTGCATTCCCAACAATTTTCTGAAAGAAACTATTATTTGATATATGAGACACCAGTACTTCTGAATGGTTCTTTTTATTAAAAAACTCTTATGTAGTAGCAAAGCTCATCTGTGAGTTATTCAACACATTGGTATGTTTTCAGTAGATTAAGAGATTATCTCTGTTAGCACCACTAGCAAACTATCTACCCTGTGTTAACTAATTTGGTGTTGCAGCCTATTTTCAGAAATCCTTAACTATGTTAGTCTCCTAGGTAAATTCTTCTGTATTACCACAGATCCTCCTAGCTTGTAAAACCTGAGGTTTGGGAATATTTTGAATAGTGTATTTTGGGTGACAGGAAGTTGGTAGATCAGGGAAGTTCTTGTGAAGGATTTGTAATAGACCATAGTATAAATGATTCCATCAATCAGCTTGATTACAAGTACATCAAAAAAGTGTATCATAAACAAATCCATTCCGACTGTAAAACTAATCCCCCAAATCATTGTCATCTAAGAATTTTTCAAAATCTTGTAGTTTGTTTACATTCCCTGTCAACATTAACCAGTTGCCATCCCGAAAGCTTCGCCACATACTAATTTGTTTAACAAACTCATGATTGGGAACCATACAAAATGTATATCAGATGTTATCATTTCTGTTCATTTCAACCTGTGGGTTATTGGATCTTCAATGTCTTCAGTCCTGGAGTTCCATCTCCTCTGCCGATAACTTCCTGCTCTAAATGCCTCTCGCTAAATCCTGTTTACCTCCATCAACTTTAAATCAAAGTCCAAGAGCTCTGTCAAGAAATATCTTTTTTTCTTGTAATTTTTGCAGTTTTTCTGCTGTGGTCGGTTGCCTCCCTGTACCTTATATATATAGTTTAGCTTAGTGTTTTAGTCTGTCTGGTTAGGATTGTAGTGCTTTTTTTCTGTTAGGTAGATTGGTAGAATTTAAGTTTGCCTTTCGTTTCAAAAAAGTTTCTTTTTCGTCTTGCTAGTGTGTTACAGTTGTAGTTGGTGGTGGTAATAAACTTAGGGTGATAGTCTTTTTATAGTGATTATACTTACTATAATTCTTATAGTAATTATACTTAACATTATCCTTGTGGTGGTTGTCGTCATCATTGTTAACACAGAATGCAGTGTGTTTCTTTCTCTTTGCAGTACAAATGGGTAACGCTTCAGGGTTCAAGAAGTGTGTTGCTTCTAGGCACTAACCACCCCTTTAGGATATCCATGATAAGTGTTTGTACTGTTTGGGTACGACATACTTGGACATTGATTGCCAGGCCTGCACCTCGTTTTGTGCCAGAGTTCTGACAGAAAAAAGAGCTAAGTTGGTTATGAAAGGCCTTCCCCATTCCTTAGCTGCTTCTATTTTTTCTCCGTAGCCGACTAAGAAGTTAGAAGGAATGAAGAGAGAGAAAGCAAAAGAAAATGAGTCATCCAAGTCTAAGGCTAAAGATAGGGAAGCGCACAAATGCTATTCCTGTTCTACGGATGGCCAGCCGAATACAAAAAAAAGATTCATTGGCATTCATCTCCTCCAGCTCCTGCTCTGATGGAACTACCAGTGCTGTCTTGGCCCTGATCCCTGTAATAGCAGTCTCAGACCCAGGGACCTCAAGGTCTCTGACTCTTCGCATTCCCAGCTGTTTCCTCTCCAAGGATGTGTCTGTGACTTTGGACAGGGTTCACTCCCCCTTTTTGCCCGATTACCCCCACAGAATTTTCTTAGGGATCTTTTTCTCCCCACCCAAATCCGAGCATTGTCTTTTCAGAACAGGACCTTGGGTCCAACATCTAGAAGATTGTCTAAGTCACTTTCCACAACTTCTTCCAAGTTCATTGCTTCAGTCAGGAACCTTCAGTCATCCAATTTAGACCTAGGAATTATCCCTGCCTCTGAGGGCTTGAGGCCCGAGTCTATGGCTCCTTCGGTTCTGAATCTTATAGTCCCCCCCTCCCCCAAGTTCCATTGGTTCCAGGGATGCCTGGTCTGATGGTTCAGCTGCCCTCACCTCTGTCAGTACCAACGGCTTGGCCACACCTGACCTAGACTTCATCCTTGGTGTACTCTGGGTCAGCCTTCTGGGTTTTGGAGTTGTCCTTTCCCCTGGGTACTTCTCCCCTCAATAGCTTGACACAGATCTCAACATCAGAGCAGACTGAGTCCGCACCAAGCACTGGTTTCTCCCTTTGGTCTTTGTATCCAAGGTATGCTGGGCCTGGTCGTCTAGCTTTGGTCTCAGCTTTTTGATGTTGCAGAGATGATCAGCTCCTCTTTTGAGACAGGAGCCTCAGCAGCAGCATCATATCCATGCCAATCCCTTCCCTGTTCTGCACCTTTGGTTACATATCATCTGACTTTAGGATAGTCCTTATCATTAGGTCTCGAGCTCTCACTGCATTTAGGAGCCTCCACTTCTTCCATATCTCCTCCAACATCTCCACTCAGGGTGATGCATAGGAGGAGTAAATGCAAGCAGAAATACGTGGATTCTCCTGAGAAATCCCTCACCGAAGATGCCAACCTTGATGAAAGTGAAGACTCCCCCATATCCCCCTCTAAGACACCTCCTTTGGTGATTTGCTCATTTTTTTTCCTGAGGCTGTGAGCATGTGTCCATCCACATCCTGGGTAGTACCACCTCCAGTCCATTATAGACCTGATTTTTTTGTAAGACCTGGAGAGAACCCAAGATGATGAAGCCAGTACCCAGGGACTCCAGCAAAGTTTTGGTTCCCCCCACGAAAGACAGGCCGTACTAAAGCAAGGTTCCAGCTGTGGACACCATTGTGGTTGTGGCATCTACTAAGAAGAACATCTCGGAAGAGAGCTCTTCAGTCCATCCATGCAACAGAGAGTATCCAGCTCTTGATCATTTGGGAAGGAGAGGAAACACTTCAGCCACATTCACTTTGTGCACTGAATTACCTTGCCCATTTGACAAGACATCCGAAAGACCTTATCTCGAAAGTCTCAAAAGTTGGGAAGACTCAGTAGCCCCTGGACGCTCAGTTGTCAGTGATGTAGTCTCTATCTAATGTTTCCATGAGGCTGTTGTCCAGTGCAGCAGATAGAACATCCCATGCAGCAGGCACAGGTATCGCCATGAATGGTCACACCTGGATGAGTTTATCCAATTTTGCAAAGTGCTTCAAGGCATTCGTTATCTGCTCTCTACTTGATGGTACATTTTTCCCAAATAATGCCCATGCTTTTGGTTATTATTGCTTACTTATAACCATTCTGGAATGGAAACCGGACAGTGATAGTCCTGTACTGCTGAAACAAAAGCCAACATCAGATAAAGCCACAAACCATCAACAAAGGAAAAAACTAACAGACACCACTGTTCCCAGTATGTATTGCAATAACATTCATTACAAAATCAGAATAACATTTTATATACACCACAATAGTTTCTTCTGTCTTTAAAGCATTTTTAGTGAAAAATAGAAGCACGATTTAAAAAAAAAAATGTTGTTCTCTACAGAGCACTTTGCTAGAAATATTGGATGCTCTAATGTCTGTAACGAAGGAAATGCTTTTTTTGAGCTGGGTCACAGGATCTGAATTACTGCAGTGGTGAGTGTTGTAGCGTTATTAAGCCCTCACAGTAAGGCGTCCTGTTCGATTCTCAGCTAGAGCGTCTTCTATGTGGAGATATGCGTGAATGGGCGTACCTTCATTGAAGGTTGTGCATCAGAGCTGGCAACTCGGCACGTAAAAATCTACTGCCAATCATTAGCGACCCCTAACCGGGAAAAGCTGAAAGACACAACAACAACACAGGATCTGAATTGCTTAGACATAATAAGGCATTTTTAAGTTTAATTCTTTTGACTGCCAAAAGGGCAAATACTAGAAAATGGAAATCGAAGTCTAAACCAACTGTATGCAAAGCAGTGAATATTTCAAAAGTGATGCAAGAACTGGAAAAGGGATCTTTAGAAAAGGGGAGCAGCAAATTACATGAAAATAAATGGAATTTGTGGGAACAATACATACATAATATTCAGGAGGCGGACGAGTGAGGTTTAAGTGAAGGAATTCAGCAATTTAGGTAATGTTGGACCGATGATGATTACAAAGAAAGAAAAGATATGTGATGTATAATGTATGTAAATGTTAAAAAAAATGTTAATACGTTTTTTCTTTGTTAATGTATGTTCGCCTGTGTCTTAAGTAATAGTTTAATAAAGGTGTTTACATCTTAACATTACATGGCTGAAGGCAGTATTGCATAGCTCCCAAAATGATTGCTGATCAGAATTACAAAATTCACGTTCATACCGTGCAGAGAATTTTGCAAATATATGTAATATGCTTATGTGAGTACTACAGAAAAAGTAATATGAATGGAGGGGAAATGTGATGCAGTATAGAAGTAATACTCCAGTGTACCCCAAACATTGTTTTCTGTTTGTGTGTCTCTTTGTGTTTGCATGTAGGTACTACAGAAGTACTACAAAATCATTTTAAGAACAGTAATTTTACAGTCTTTTACACTCTTCAAAAATAATACAATAAAAATGAAAAAATCTACAGATTAAACAATTATACCAAATTAGACATAGTGTGAAAACATTGGATCTGATGTTGTCATTTTCATTCATTTATCAACGAATGGGTTTGGATCTGATCTACGGATCTGACTCAGCCACTTTCTCTAGATTCTCGAGCTCCTCTCTTACCCATAATGCCCCTGACTACTGTGTTACCCCAGATCTCATTTGCCACTCTTCAGATTCAGATGGCATTGTGATCTCTCGAGCTCATTGTGGGTTTAATGAGTGCAAACATGTATATTTTTTCTTTTTAAATATTTTTTCTTTGGTATTATTAAAAGCATTTCCCTTGCATCTCTTCTAAACTTCTACATACCAAATGAAGATATTTTTCTTTGGTAATCTTTGTTACCATTGTTGATAACCTTCTTCCTCTGTTACTTCGCTTTGAGGTATTTTTTAGTCATACCATTGTTGGTATAAATCTTTTCTACTTGTAACTGTTTAACAACAACAAAAAAAAAAATTCCTTTTTCTCCCTTGTTTTGTAGGCTTCAGTTGCGGATTGCCTACTGGATTCAGAAAGTGCACTTCCTGTGGGCATAAGCTCCCCAACTCTTGATGCCCACACTTTGACACCTCCTGTTCCATTTGTGTGCCATTTAATGTCAGAGCCATTAGTGATGGAAGGAACAAGCTCATTTCAAAAACCCTCCTTCCAGCTTCTGCTCCTTCCATGGGTACTTTATCAGGGGGTCAAACCAAATCTCATAAATCCAAGGAGCACCGAAATTGCTCCCCTGTATGGTCTGATAATTCAGTACTTATATTGGAGCCACCAAAGAAGGTTTTGAAGAGTACGGATCCAAAGACTTCAAATACAATGCCTGCTGTTGCCAAGCCTCCTCAGTTCCATAGTCTAAGGTTTTCCTAGGAGCCTGTATCTCCGAGGTTGAGGTCTTCCTTTATTCAGGAGACTCCTAAAAAGACTTCCAGACCCCGTCTACTTCTTCCTCCATTAGGTCCTTCTGAAGTTTTTCTGAGGCAGAGATGGATAGGATGAGAAAATTCCTCAGAACAGAGATCCAGATGGGGGTCTTGCTGTCTCCATCTCCCATCGAATCCATGAGCCATAAACTTTCTTTCCAGCCTGTTATCGCTCCTTCTCTGATCTGACGTACTGTTTCGGAGTTCTTGGGACCGAGTTTCCCGAAAGTCAAACCATCGGATGCGAAGATTATCTTCCACTCCAGTGACTTCCCTGATCTGATTGGCTCTTACCTTTCTGGAGCATGATGGTTCTCGGAGCCAAAGCATTGGCGCCTGATCCGAGGGGTTGACTTTGGCTCCAAAGCTTTCAAAGCGGTTGCTTCCCCTCGTGGCTTTGGTGTTGGACAGCTTGGCTCCGACTCTTCTCTTGAAGTGGAGAGTCGGGGAAGGCCTGGGATTGTCTGTTGCAAGAGTCTCTGCCCCAGTCGAATTGTCCTGTGCTTCTCCTAGCCCTTCCGCCTTCAAGGTGATGGAGAGGGTATTCTCTCCCCACAGAGCAATTTCAACTCTTGTGCCTTTGGATCTTTTCCTGTCCCCTCTTCGGATCCTGTGTCTGTCTCTACTCATCCTACACCTCTGGGACAGCCAGCCTGTGTGAGCTTACAAGCAGTTCTTGCCAGGGAACTCCCTGCTTCTTCCAACACCTTTCCAGTGCACCCCACTAAAGAGGTTCCTTGCAAGAGGTCGTGCAAGGGGAGGCATTTGGATTCCCTGCAGGAATCCCTCATAAGAGACAGATTTTGATGAAGGGGAAGGGTCCCCTAGATCTCCCCCAGTGTGTTGTGTTGAGATCAAAAAATCCAAATTTACAAACACTCTTTACAAGAATAATCTTGAATGCCCAGGTTATAATAGGTTTTTGTTATTTGTTATTGAAAGAGATTGTATCTCTGAATGTGGAGGTAATAGTGAACTATTACTTGAACAAAAGAGTAAAAGTGGCAAATACGGTTGAATGCCACTATAAAGCCAGGGCTTAATGAAATACTTTCTCTAAATAGTGTTTTAAAATGTAGAGCTGCATTGTTGGGTTGACAAGATTGTATAGGTTATTCTATTTGCACATCTCTATAGTATGCATATTATATTAATTAGATGAACTGATGAATTGTTTTAATGTTTTATTTAGATAATCTATTTATATCATTTTAGTTTTTAATGTTAGGGACCCTTTAAAAACTTATTAGAGTATTTAATGAATTATTTAATAAATGAATGTGTTTCATTGGTGGAAGTTTATTATAGTATGAGTTTATGCTATGCTACTATTCAATTCTGATGAAGTATTTTGCAAATAAGACTAAAGCGCTTAGATCGATTAAAGTGTATTTTGGTGCCATTTACAGTGAGCCGTGTCTTTTGTTATTCATTCTCACATGGTTCGCTGGAGGAGCACAGTGTTTTTTTTACTGTTTTGGCCCTTTAATGTTCTTAGCAACAGGTACGAGGTTATATGTGTCCAAACCATATAAAGGTTGATAGATGTGCTCCATATGTCATTTCACTTAATTTTAATTGATGTGTATGCTTATGTGACTTGGGAGTGTTTGAATCTAGTCTTCTAGGAAGGTTACTTCAAGTTGCTTTCTCTAGCAACACAATGCATAGTGTCACACAACTATTACTATGATGACAGATGTTTCCATGCTGCAGAGCACTGAATGCAGAGGCCTAGTTCTAGGCGTGCTGTTTTTATATTCATTGGTTTGCTGCATGGCAGTACTTGTACTATTGTACCAGTGTACAAAGCTGTGAATGATTTATAAAACATTTTACAAATTAGGGAAAGACCTTGTGCACGGTCTTACTGATTGTGTAAGTGTTCTGCATCATGCCTGGAGTACATATGCAAAGAACCCACCTTCTGATCAACTACACTTAACCCAGAAACATTGAAGTACTGGCTAGTCCCAACAGGGTAACCTACAGGACCGCAACCTTATGATGCTGTACTTGTCAGTGCAGCAAGTCCCCCTTTTCTGCTAGTATGTTGCTTAGTATGTAGTGCTGTCAAAATAAAAAAAAAATGTAATGCTTAGCAGGAAGATCCCTGCCATCAGCTGAGCCCCCTGTGGTGCACTACCTGCTACCATGCACAAATGTGCCTTCCCCAGCCACACAGTGATGCTGGCAAGCTCCTTGTAATGGAAGCTAACACCACCAGATCTCTTCATTACTGTAGGAATGAGCCTGCTTCTGCTATCATGCCTAATAACTACTATTTTATGAATTTGGCTCAGGAGTGAGCTGTATGCCATTATTTATATTGTGTTCGTGTACGCAACTCATAGACACAAGTGAATTGTACATCACTGTTGTAGAATACAGTTTTTGTGTTTGAGTTATGGTGGCTTAACAGACGTAATGTGCAGAGGCTTATACACCACTGTGCATGGTGTCTGTTAATCACCAGGGTAGATAATTATTATAGTGACAGGAAAATTAATACTCTTTCAAAAAGAAAAGTTCAAGGTGCTAGTATTCTCGATTGATACAGTTAAAATAGTCCGTTTTTATTCCATTTCAATCACAGTAGGTATCTTTTGATATTATTTCATAATGGGGTGTCATGTAAAAATCACAGTGCCTGTGCTTCAGTTCATGTAAACACTATGTTCAGGAATATTTTATTTATTTATTATATTTGTTGACCGGGAAATTCCACTGGGCCAAGAAGAGCTCATTTTCAGTGGAGGCCCAGGGAGAAAAGCTCCACAGAATTATGTAATTAAAATTCAACAGTAATACATACACAAGTTAAAGAAACAATCTTGATACATAGAATGAGTAAAAGATAATTTGAGAAGAAAAAAATAAGACATTGTCTTTGCAATAATTACATTATTAAAAAGAATTTGTGTAAAAAAAGGACATAGTAATTGCAGTAATTACATACAAAAATTCCTACTATTTGTGATAGTTAAACTGTGTAAAGTTTGGGAAGGAAGTTATGTGCTGGGAAATTATGGCGGAGTACAAACAGAAAAATCCTTAGCTATTTGCAACAGTAAAATATACATAAAAATATACACCCATTACAGCAACATGACAGCATGCTATATGAGGTCCTCTGGAAATTTTGCTGAAGTAATTCACTAGACAGTAGAACCCATTTCTTTGAAATTCTGAAGTTCAGCCATTTCTTATGAAGCAAGATTGTTTTTACATTGCAACAGCAGGTCCTTTTGCTCATCAGTTACTTGGTTTTTGTTGCTGAAATGGCATAAAACAGATTGCAAACAAAAGTTAATTTATCTTATTTATTTATTATTTATTTTATTTTATATTTGTTGACTGGGAAAGCCCGACTGGATGCATCTCCATTTTCGGCAGAGGCCTGGGGAGGAAAAACTCCACAGTTAAATTCAAGAAAATTATAAGATGTATACAGAAGCATTCAAATTTACATAGATAGTGGCAGACTTAACACTGACAAATAACATGGTATTCAAACTTATTTCAGATTAACATAGCTAGTACTAAAGTTAACATAGACCAGTAACAAAGCAAAGAAGCTTACATTTTAACATAGTTACATAGACTAAACACGTATTTTCAGTTTTAGGTTGAAGCATTACATAATGGTGAACATAAGGGTAGCATTAATCTTTTATACAGTAGAATTGTGAACACGGCCAACTAGGTCAGTAGGGAGTATAGTAACAGGAGAAGGGACAGAGTTGGTTAATTGGATAGCAAGTTAGGTCTGAGAAGCAGGAAAGTGTAGTAGCTAAAGTATGTAGTAAGAGCGAGAATAAAAGTTTAGTGGATAGCGTGATCTAGCAGTGATATGTGAGTATTAAACTAAGGGGTAGTATTAGAGTTGGAACTGGGAGGAAGCTAGAAAAGCTGCATTTGTTCGAGATGAAGCTGAAGTTAATGGGCAGGAGGAAGCAGGAAGGGGGAGGCAGGAAGGTCAGCCAGGTGGGGGAAATGTGCTAATCCATGTGCGTTTCAGGTGTTCTTTCAGGAGTCTTTTAAATGTAGTCTTTGAGACTGCTGAGGTAATAGAGGTGAGTAGGGCGTTCCAAATTTTGCCTATGTAGTTAGGAGAGATGGAGTCCCCTGCTGTGTTGTTGGTTTTTGTGACCTTGGTTACTTTTTTTGTCACTAGAGTGAAGTTGTCTGGTTTTAGCTTGTGGTACTAGTAGATTAGCCAGTGATGCAGTTTTGTCTGGGAATATTAGGAGATTGTGGGAAGAGGAGAGTTGATAGTTTAGGAGATTATGGAATTTAAGCCAGTCAAGTTTTTTTAGGGAATAGCATTGGTGGACACGGTAGGGGTCACTGGTTGCAAATTTTGCAATTTGTAACAAGTGTTGCATTTGGCAATTTCAGTTTTGGATAAGTTGATGAGAATGGGTTAGGCATAGAATAGAGTGGAAAGAAGGTGAGTCTGAGCAATTTTTATCCTAGCAGGTTGTGTTAGAAAAGGCTTAGTTTTATATAGCCTGCCCAGTTTTTTGTGGATATATGTAATAGTTTGATTTATATGCTGATCAAATTTGAGGTTATTATCAATGGTAACTCCTAGCAATTTAGTGAGAGTGTCAGGGTAGATGATGCTGCCGTCTGTGGCAACTGTATTAAATTGGATGGGTATTGTGGTAGATTTGTTAGGTGTAAAAAGCAATAGTTTTTTTTTTCTTTTGGGGGGGGGTAGTATTAGGTTTTTATTAAGAAACCAGTTTTCGGTGGTATGGAAGGCTTTTTGGGTTATAGAGAGAAGTTTCTGAGAGTCATTGGCTGAACAGACAAGTGTTGAGTCGTCGGCATATTGTATAACTGCTGCATCTTGACAGATGGTGTGGAGATTATTAGTGAAAATGGAGAATAGGAGGGGACCTAAAATGGAACCTTGTGGGACTCCTGTGGTAATGGGTAACAGTGAGTATAGGTTGTTGTCCCACCGTACTGCTTGTTGTCTTCCTTCTACATAGTTCTGAAACGAAGCTAATGCTTGGTTACAAAGGCCAAGGTCAGTAAGGGCTTGTAATAGTATAAGATGGTTGGCCATATCAAAGGCCTTAGGTCCAGGAATATGGCAGAGGTTAGATTGCCTCTGTGTTTGTTTTGGTTGATGAGGTTTGTGAAGGAGAGTAGGGCAGTTGTTGTGCTATGAGCTGGCCTAAATCCATGCTGGGTAGGAGAGAGAAATTGGTTGTTAAGTAGGTATGGCATAAGTTGGTGGTGTATGCATTTCTCAAGTATTTTAGCTAGTAGAGACAGGATGGCTATGGGGCAATAGTTAGTGAGGTCGGTGGAGGTTCCGCCTTTTTGGAGGGGGATAATATAGGAGGTCTTCCAGATGGGTGGTATTAAGGTTTCTGAGATACGTCTGTTTAGTAGGATGGAGATGGGGAAGGCAAGTTCATTGACAGCCAACTGAAGGTATTCAGCAGGTAACCCATCAGATGCTAGTGTGGTAGGTTTAAGTTTGGTTAGCAGCCTTTTGACATAGTTGGTAGGGATGGGGTGAAACTGAAAGGTAGTTTTGGGTCAATCTACAGATTCTGAATAATTAGTGCTGGCAGTTGGCTGTTTTTGAACAAGATTAGAAATAGTTTCAATGAAGACTTTGTTAAATGTGCCTGGTATATTTGTGATTTTGCTAGTGGAGGTAGGAGATGGTGTGGAGCGTCATTTAATATGAACAGTACAATACTTATGACTACCTTTTTTGCTTAGAATGTGCTGCTTCTATCATAATTAAGACTTCATAAAATTGATAACATAGCTAAACCAGTGACACATTCTGTATGTATCAATGCCTGGATATGCTGAGGCTTCTCGTAACCATAAATAAGATGTAAGCATTGGAAAATGAAGTAATATAAAAATAAATTATTTTACAACAGTTCTCAGCAAAATCTGCACATCTGCTTTCACAAGCTGTAGGATTTTTGTTTTCTAGAGTTACATAGAGGCCCTGTTATGTATGGTAGCCTTTGGGGCTACTACTTATTGTTACTTTAATAAAGCTGTTTTACACTTGATATATGCTTGTGCAGCAAAAAATCTCAGTGGCTACTGAAAGGCTGACTTGTACAAGAAATTGATATAGACTGTGTGTGTGTGTGTGTGTGTGTGTGTGTGTGTGTGTGTGTGTGTGTGTGTGTAAGCACACACAGCTATATACACACATAATTGCTTAATTTTAAGGATATATGTAGACATACACAAACAGTTACTTAACCACATGAGGATGGAAGAAAGTTTTGTACAGGTAATCTTACATTAGTTATTTGTAATAATACTGAACTGCAGACTTTGCTGGTCTGAAAATGTTGCGTATTTCTGAGAGAGGATATAAAAAAGGACAGAAGTCGTTGCATACATCTAATTAGAAGAAAAATGTTTTAACTATTCCAGGGCCCAGGCTTTTCAATAACATCAGTCTAGACACTACTGTAATGCACTACATAATAAAACACATGGGAAAACCGGATCTACAAATTACACTAATGGAGTTTTCATTTAACCACAAACCTTGAGAAGGTGTGTGTGGGTGATCTCTAGTGTAAATAACATTGACTCTCTTTAATACAAACCTAGACTTAATGACAGCATTTTGTCAAATAACAGAGCCCAGTGGAGGCAGACTTCCATCAAGGTCAATGTCTTTCTTACCCTACCATTAGACCTTTATCCTTGTACTTAATTTTTTGGTTGTTTTTAACCATATTAATTGGCCTTAAGAAAAGTAAAAGGTTATACTGACTGAAAAGCTTCGGACTATATTGAAAGCATCTGAACAGTTTGCATTTCCGTCATCTGTTGTCCCAAGCAGACCACTAATTTAAAAACCTTTTAGGTATTAATAGCCAGAATGTTATAGCTGTGTAATTTGTAATGTCAGTAATTGCTTGCAAATGATTTGATGTGTTTTTTTCAAACTTTGTATTCTGATTTTGGAGTAAACCTGTGTTTTGCAGTCTTGTGAGTTGTCTTAAATTGATGAACTTCAGAACTTATATTCTACTTGCATTTGTTTTTAACAGTTAATGGTATAGTATTTTGATCTGGGATTCTTTTTATTTGTTATGCTACAGTTTTATATTCGGTATTGCTTTTATTAATGAAGAAAAATGTAGCCATTCTTGGAAATGCCATGGAAAAAAGATGACATTTTCTGGATTTGCTTTTTTTTTCAAAAATCTTAAGATATTTTGAGGTAGAACTCAGAATACAAATTTAAAAGCAGTGTTATATTCATAAGCTGATATTTATTTGCAGAATTCTTGTCATGTAAGCCTACTTTTGAGTTCAGTGTCAGGGTTGCTATATTAGCTTTGTTTCT
The DNA here is from genome assembly GCF_019279795.1 of Protopterus annectens. NCBI lineage: Eukaryota > Metazoa > Chordata > Ceratodontiformes > Protopteridae > Protopterus > Protopterus annectens. The sequence goes on along the minus strand of NC_056725.1, from coordinate 1,156,603,784 downwards.
TGCTGTAGATTAGAACTCGGTCATCTGCTTACAGGTGACAAATGATCATTTTTCATTCTGTGACCCAGATGTTCCAGGACTAGCCAGGTTGGTGTAATGGTTAAGGTGTGTACCTTACAAATGCAAGGTGCAGCGTTCGATTCTCACATGGGGTAAATGACTAAGCTTAAAATGGCTCACAAGAGAAGTTAGCCTGGTACTAATCTAGTGGATGGATGGATGTGACCTGTGTACTGTCGAAGCTGGTGAGATAGGGTGGAAGGGAGTGGCTCCCAACGTATCCCATCCTGGGGTGTAAAGAGGACGTTTGCCCTCTTCAGTACTAGTACCTTATGAAGAAGATATGCATGATATCTAGTGCATAGGCCAGGAATGCGTGTTTACCCTTGTCAAACTGCACGCACCTTGCATCCTTTTTTCTGCATGTGCATGAAGGGCATTCATTGGGGAAGACTTTGTAGGATTTAGTGTCTGCAAAGGTACATAGCATAGCAGCTGCTGAGGAATGAGTCTGGATCAGAAACAGATAACCCTGATAGCTGTCTGACTGGAAGCCTTCTGTAATTAGCTGTTCACAGCTATGAAACAAAATAAGCCAGATGAGAAATGTGTGCGCGTGTGTGTGTGTGTGGGGGGGGCTTTAACAGGCAAAAGGAGAAAATGAAACTAGAACTAAAAGAAATTTTTCATTCTACTTCAAGCTGTATTATTGTAAGTGTCATTAAAAAAACTAAAACTATGAATGGGAAAAGCGGTTGAAGATGGATGGATGAAGTTCTCATTAATCAGCATTGCATTAACATTTAAGTTAGCATCCTGCGCCTGCCAAAATTCTGTCTTAAGAAGGGAGCAGCAGTAGGCTTTGGATAGAAATACTGAAATTGTGTATTTGCATAATTGTTAGACATTTAAATATCATAAAGCTGTGCAAAACAATTTTCCTTAAGGACAGTAATTTTGGTAAACGGCTTGGTCATATTCAGAGCAGTATGGCTATTTACTAACACACAGAATGGCCACATAAGGAGCACGAGTGGAGACAACATGCAGTAACTGCTATTTTTGTTAAGTACAGGAGTTGTACATAAACCTATCATGAATAATGCATGCTATTTATTACTTGTATTGTAATAGTAATGTAGTAATTCTGAGATATGATCACTGACAATTTGGATATTAAAATGTACTGGGATGAGGTTTTTACCATGGTTACTATTAGAAATAAAAGAATGGTGACACAAGTAAATTACAGATTACAAGTGAAACAGGACTCGGGAGTTGTTTGTGAATTATAAGGGCATCAGTACTGGGGAAAGGGAAATACTGGTAATTTTAACATGTAGTGGGAGAAGCAAGAGAGTTGTGAGAAGGCATTTCTTCAGTAGAGTTGGCTGATTCCTGGAACCATTCTTCAAAAGGCTAAAACAGTAGGAGGCTTCAGGGACCGATATAAAATACTTGGTAATGTATTAGAAAGGTGTGGGTGTGGGTTATGTGCTTGTATGGAGTGGGGTGAGGGTAGTGGCTTGAGTTACTGTATCACTGATGATGCTTGCCCAGTATTAATCAGGAAGCATTTGTGACACTGCTGGTGGACCAGAGTCAGTATAGTTTTCTAACAGGTTATTTCAAGTGGCATCATTTTCTTAACTTTGAACTGAACAGAAGCAGCTGAACCATTTAATTGGCTTTGTGCACTCTGCATTCAGGTTCATACTGTGAAATCTCAGCAGTGTTCGTCTTCCAGGTCATTTACTAGTATACAGTATTGGTCAACTGTACCACTTCAGCAGGTACAAAAATGTTTTTGCTTCCTTTTCCTGTAGTGTTTAGGGGTTTATTATTAGTCTGAAGTGCAGCTGTTCTTAACATGCGAATAGAGAATATGTTTTCTTTCTTCAAGGGAGAAACTGTTTCAGCAGCATCAAAGCCATCAGGTGTCTATTAATTGTTAGCTGTCATCAGGCCTGTATTCTTCATCCATTGTTTCCCTAACTTGTTACAAAAAGTGCTAGTCCACCAGCATTAGCTTGCACATGCCCCATAAAAAGCAGTTACCCCAAAATATCTTCAATTCTCATCTATTTCTGTATTACATCACCTGGGTTCCACTTCTTTCTTTAGCCGCCTCACTTTTCATTAGTCAGAGATTTATCAGTTGTTTTGACTTGATTTTCAGTCGATAGATATAAAATATTTTAATAATTTTTTTATAACTTGAGGAATTATTGGTGTCACTCTTCTTTGTGGAATTTTTGGAGAGTTATGTCATTCCCACTTAAAGTAGATGACTAAGTGATTATTAAGTGTGCCTTTGTAAGTCAAGCCCAAAAACATTATTGTTATTATCATCATTATTATTTTTAGAGCTTTGCAGGACAATAATTGATAACGCTGTACTAGACTGAACAAAAGACTTAAAGCAGCCTTGAAAGCTTTTATTGTTTTGACAGAAGTTGTAGGAAACAGTAAAGAACCTGATTGGAAATATTTGAGATTTACCCAAGTATGAAGTCTGAGGCAAAGAAAGAAAGAAGTAGGTATGGAAAGTTGCTGTAGTACAACTTCTAATGCCTGCTTATGCATATATTGCACATGAATTGTTTGCATACTTAGTGTTTTGTACCTGGAATTTAATATCATGTATAATGTTACCATGGAAGAAATATCAGTTTTATCTTTGTACAGTGTCACAACAGAAAAATTGCCTGTCTGTATCTAGATGTCATAAGAACTAACTATATAATGTATCTCTGTACAAAATTATTTTATCATAATTATCTGAAATGTGTCTGCTGGAGCTTTTCTGCCCAGGCTTCTACTGAAAATGGCCTTTGCCTAGACAGAATTTCCTGGTAAAGAAAGATAAAGAAATAAGTTAATTAATTAATTTATCCGTTCATTCTTTCAGCAAGGAATGGCACAGCCTTTTTGTCAGAAAAGGCGGTGAAACTGTAAACTCATTGGTTTCAGAGAAGAAAAGCCTGATTGCCATATCACTAATGAAGGTCCTGGGATAAACACTCATCTGTTAAAGTTGTTGTTTGTCTCTCAGCTTTTCCTGGTAAGGGGTCTCCACAGCAGAACTCTGGTCCGCTAATGATTGGCAGTAGATTTTTACGAAACGCCGAGGTGCCAGCTCGGCACTCAACCTTCAACGAACGCACGCCCATTTACGCACGCATGTCTTTTGAACGCTACCCAACCGTGGGGAAGGACATGCAGACTCCACACAGAAGGCACTCCCAAGCCCAGACTAGAATCGAATGGGAGAACCTCTTGCTGTGAGGTAACAACGCTACCACCGTAGCACTGCAGCATCCATACACTTATCTGTTAAATAAATATTCATATTTAGGGTTGTTTTGGCTTCTGAGCTTGAATTTGAATGTACTTAGAAAGAGGAAACCTTGAAAATAGTGTCTTCCTGCACTGCACATTTGAAATTTAGATCTTTAGAGGTGGACCTGCCCATTTTGAAATGTGTCTTGAAACGATTACTAATTTTACCAAAAATTGTTTAGTTGAGTTTTCTACATTTTGGGTAATCACAATGGTCATTCCCATCTATCTTTGGTGGAAGAGCTTTGTGTAGGGAAACAATCATTAGGATTATGGTATTTTCCCCCTGCTAGGAAAGTGTCAGTGACTCAACTTTTGTAGTGCACTAGCCTTTGATGTGGTGGGGGGATGCATTACCTCAGTAATGTGTGCTAACTCTAACCCTGCCCCCACACCGTACCTTACAAAAAGAAGAAACTTTTCACTAACCAAGACTAATACACACAAACACACACTACAAACATAAAATTTAACCCCTTATCCAATTCCAGCCTTAACTCAAAAACATGCACACTTGCATGCAAACACGTAACACCTATACTTTACCTAACCCTACCCCTAACCTCCAGACACACACAATCACATTTTAACCCCTCCCAATCCCTACTGTCCTGTTTCAAAGAAATGTTGGTTTGAGATATCAGACATTTGAGTATCCGAATGTTTGACATTCTTAGCCATTGTTTGATGAACATGAGCCTGACTCTCACACAGCTTTATCCTGGGGTAATGTAATAGAGTTGTGTTTGCTGCTTACTCAGGCTGCAGTGATGCATTTGGGAGATTTAGAACCTGTACATGCTTCAAATATTTGTTTGCAAAGTCCTTTTGAAACATTTTTTTGGAAGACTATTTTCACTGCAGCAGTTCCATTTAGTATTAGCAAGAGGATACTGAGAAGCAAGAAAGAACTGTGCTTCTGTGTTCTTATGCAGCCATTGTGGCCAGAAGGTTCAGGCACCAGTAAAATATGATCACTTGTTAATACTAGAAAAAAACACGATGCTAGAATGCATCATTGTATTCCATGAGATGCACTGGTTCAGCTTTTAAGGTTTTGTACAGAGGATGTCCATTCTTTATTGATGGGAAAAGAAGACTTTTGCAATGTTACTTCTGAATTGTTGCTATTAAAGGATGCATTTTTTTTTGTTGTTGCCTGGGCACAAAACAAAAACTTTGGTGATATACTTTGTCACTTAATTTTATTACTAACAGAAGAAAAATGTGCAATTTAAGACCAATGGTTTTTAAGAAACTGTAATAAGATTACTTTATTCTTATTTATCATGATGTTTTCTCAGTTAAGAAAGTTAGGGATGAATAATGTTTTTGGATTGTTTGGGAAAATGTGGAATCTGTAAAAGCAGACAACTAAAACCTTTTGCATCTACTAAGTGCTGGGCTGTTAATGAGGTCTGAGATATCTTACCCTCCTGGAGAGAGCTAAAGATTGCTATTATTGTGGGGATGATACTCATCTCCTTCATGCTTGTAATAAGCAGCAATTCCAGTAGTGTGGAGAAACTAGGCACAGACTGCAGCAAATTGTAAACAGATTTACATTTTTGGTCTAACTGTCCTTTAAATAATAATGAAATTATTGATATAGAAAGTATGTCAGATACAGATGCTAATTAAGAGTTGTGCTCTGCTGATTCTGTTCCAGTGAATGCTATTACTGGCAATATGAATATATCAGTTGTTACTTCTTCTTCTTTTGGCTTTTCCCAGTTAGGGGTCGCCACAGTGGATCACCTGTCCGCTCATGATTGGCAGTGGAGTTTTACGGTGTCGAGTTGCCAGCCCAACCTTCCACACACACCTAGAGCCAATTTAGAGTGCCCAATCCACCTACAGCATGTCTTTGGGATGTGGGAGGAAACTGGAGCACCCGAAGGAAACCCACGCAACCACAGGGAGGACATGCAGATTCCGCACAGAAGGCACCCCAACTGAGGATCGAACCAGAGAACCTCTTGCTGTGAGGCGGCAACACTAGCCGTTGCAAAACCGTGGCCGCCCCTTGCTACTGACAGCATATAAATGCTCAAAATTCTTGACTCCGCTATTTAAATACATAAACGAGTCCACAGGTGTTTCATTTAATAATTAGAGTATAAGTTAAAAGGGATCAGAACACAAGGCATGAACTGTCAAAGTCATCCTAGAACAGGCAATAGCGACTAAAAGGAGTCATTTCCAAATTTTTATCTCTGCAGAAGCAGGCTCAAAGGGAGGCAAAAACAAAGTAAATGCCCACAGAGGAACCAGAGTTACAAATTCTATTAAAATTTTACCTGTTGTTAATGTATCTGTATTTACTGAGAAGAAGTACTAAACATTAGAGTTAGAAGATGCTGATATGGAGAATGTACATAACTTCCTCTGATATACAAAGTATTGTTTCTGTAGTACGAAAAGTACAATATTAGAAAAGAAAAATGGAAAACAAGTTCAGTACAAGATATAAACAGCTAGCAAAGATAATTTTGTTTCCCTGAATGTTAACCGTATTAAGAATGATGTGACATTGGACTCTATTGCAATACTTTTAACATGTATCAGCAGATTTTTTTTTTTTTTGGTCTATTGGACATTAGGATGCTCCTGTCTTTGGCAAACAGCAGACTGAAACATTATGGGTGACTTAAAATGGTCTGATTTTTTTAGACCAAACAGATGATTGTTCTGTAATTTAAATGTAATCGTATATTGTTTGGTTGTATAGCTTCCAAACCCCGAAGATTACGTATTTCAGGCATTGGCATTTTGATAAAATTATTAATTTATTAGTACTGTATGCATATACCTACTGTTAATGAAAGTGAAGAATTGTTTGCAGAAGTGCAGCAATACTTGTTAGTAAATTAACACAGTGTTGTTATTAGGGTAGGAGATTTTGACTGTAATCCCAGAAAGTTGAAAGGCATGGTTTCCAGTGATGTAAAAATGTGTAAAGAATTATTAAAAGGTGGAAATTAATAACAGGATGTATAAATAAGTTTTCTTACTTTAGAGGTTCTAGTAAAACAGAAACAAGCCCTTTTTCAGATGTTATAGGAATTGTATGAGGGCAGCTGGGTTTACACACCACCTAACTGTTTTAGGAAACATTTGGAACCCTAAGTAACAGCATTAGACCAACAAAAGGGCTAAAACAGTTAAGAAGTCATTGTATGAAATCTAAAAGAAAGTGGTGGAAAGGTCACTTACATATGCACCTTTCTATGATTCCTAGACTGTATGGTGAACTATATGTAAAGAAAAGTATAAACAAATATACATGGAAGCAGAACATAACTCATTCTTGTAAGAGGATAGCACAGCATAAAGCAAGTTAATAAAGATTATAAAATGTTATTAAAATGTAGTAATTTGGAACTTTTAAAGTTAGAAATAAATATTTATGAGTTTGATTAAAACAGAACAAAAATTAAAACTGCATAAGCAACACACCATTTTCTAAATGACCATAAAGAAGAGTGTTTTATTTAATGGATAAACATATTAAATGAAGAATGCTGTATGACAGAAACAGATTGACAATTAAGAAGTATTTATGCAAGATCAGATTATGACAGTGGTAACACAGTGTATCATATTTTTATATAAGAATTATGCAAAACTAAAACTGTTATAGCACATCTCTGTTGGATGATTATGCTAGGTCTGTAATAAGTAACACAGTGTCAGTTAAAGAAATGACTAATATTCTGAGGCATGTAAGAGAACATAGTTTTCGAAGTACTGACTGCAGAGAATATACAATGTGAAGTTGTTCAGTTTTGCCATTCATTCTTCACTGATGGGGTTCGGAGCTGATCCTCGGCTCCGACACGGCCGACTAGCAAGCTCAAAGTTTTCCAGTAGCTCGAGACCCAACCCTTATCCCACAATGCACTGCTGGAATTACCTCAGATCTAGTTTGCTGCAACAGGGTTCTCTTGGTTTCCAGTGTTGCTCGAGACTATTGTGGGAATTTTCAACTTTCAGCAAGTTTTTCTATTGCATTTTTATATCTTTCTACTATTATGTTTACGTAGTAGTACCTAGTTTAGCAGATTTTTCCTTTTTCCCCCTTTTCCCAGTAAATCTCTAGTGCTTGCCTTCGGCCTGTTGGCCTTGGGGCCTTTTCTTACAGCTATTAGATTAGAGTTGCCCTTTTTGGGCTTTTTGATATTTGGATTATTCTTGTTACTAGTTACCTTTTTGGGCTGTTTGTGCTGTCTTTTTGCATTGCTGTTTGTAGTGATTTAGATTACTCATTTCTGAGTTAAACTATTTTTATATAGTTAAATAGTATTATTTTTTTATCTTGTGTTTTTTTTTTCAGGAAGTTAGTTGCTATGTCTGAAGAAAGGGAAAAGCATCCTAAGTCTGGGTTCAAAAAGTGCCCAGACTGCGGACAAAATATGTCCGTTACGGATGCCCATGTGCAGTGTGTGTACTGTTTGGGTGAGGTCCACCTGCAGGAGTCATGTAGTATCTGCCACTTTTTTCTACTTGAGTGCTTGTAGAAAGGAAGATGAAGTTAGTTGACAGGGGTATTATTAAACACCCTTTCTCAGAGGCATTGTCTGACCAGGATGGGGCCAGCAAATCGTCCAAATCTTCCTCAGAATCCAGGACAAAAAAGGGAAGAAGTTGGAAAGTGTTGTGACTTCGGCTCCACTGGCTTCAGAGCCGACAGTCTGTTCTTTTAGGACCCGGGACACTGCTTTGGAACTGGTTGCCGAAAAAACTCCCTCTCTACTTCTCCATTCGGCTCCATCTGTTCACTCCTCCAGGTCTTTGGTCAACCTGTCCGATCTGGATATTGACAGGCTGGTTCAGAAGCTCTTAAAGGCACCAGGCCTAGCTAAATTGCTGTCTGCTCAGACCCAACCGTCTGAGCCGAAGACCATTACTCCTGAATTGTCTGCTCCTCCTCTGAGCCATACCGGACCTTCGGAGCTGGAGGAGGCCGACCTGATGATTGTGGATCCCTTGGAGCCGACACCTGTTCCAGTGTCGTCGGCTGCATCTGCTCAGACGTCCTAGGAGCTGACACTCTCCAGTCGGGTCCGGGGAGGATAGTCGCACTGACTTTTTGGTGCCAACTCTTCCTCTCGGGGGTTCGGCTCAGGTGAGCTCAGCTCCTACCTTGGGCTCGGAGCCCACGGCTTTGGTGTGGGAGGGGATTGCAGCTCCTCCTGATCCGTCGACTCCTTCTCATCGGAGCTGTGGTGCATTTGAAGCCATGAGGCGAGTGTTGTCACCTAAGACTTCCTCATCTCCCAGGTCTGGCCTCTTCCTCCCCTAAAGTGCCTGTGTCAGTTTCTGTTTCCTCCGGTCATCCCAAGGTTAGAGGCCCAGAGCCTCAGGTAGCCCCACAGGGTGCTCCCTGTTCTTCTGAGACCTCTCCAGAGGCTCATCCTGAAGAAGTTCCCAGGAAGAGATTATGCAAGAGGAGGCATTTGGACTCCCCACACGAGTGTCTAACATCAGACACTGACTTGGATGAATCAGAAGGGTCCCCTAGATCCCCCTCTGAGGACATCTCCTTTGCGGAGATTCTTGAAATTCTTAGGCAGAGGGGTGATTGGCAGTCCAAGAGCCCTACTGAGGATGAGTCAGTTCTCCTGAAGGCGTTCGGGTCTCAACCTTCCACCTCTTGGGTGTCTCCGCCCTACGATGAGCTTATGGATCCGGTCTCTCGTAGGGCCTGGGAGTCACCAGAATCTATGGAAAGTGTCCCTAGGAGGCCTAATAAGTATATTTCTGCCACCGTAGACAAGTCCTTTTTGAACAAGGGTGTCCCTGTTGATACCATGGTGGTGGCGGCAGCCACCAAAAAGGAAATGTCCGAGACTTCCTCTTCTATCCATCCTCCTAACAGAGAATCCAGGATCATGGATAGATATGGGAAATGCATGTTTAGTTCAACGACTTTCTCACTCTGATCACTGAACTACTTGACCCTTTTTACCAGATTGCAGAGAGATCTCCTTAAGGAGTTGGGAGATGCTCTTCAGGGTGCTGTAGCTACGAGTGTATCCGACAAAGTTGCTACCCAGCTTGCTATCCTTAATTCAATAGTTAACTCGTCCATGCGTCTCGTATCTTATGCAGCTGATGGTTCGAGTAGAGCTGCAGGTACAGGAATTGCTCTTCGTAGGCATGCCTGGATGCGACTCTGTTCCTTCGTGGAACCCTTCACGTCTTCCTTTATGAATACCCCGTTTGACGGCTCATCCTTGTTTGGGCCAAAGGTGAAGGAGACTTTGACCAGGTGTAAACAAGAGGAAAGACTCTGCCTGCCGTCGGAGTCCGTTTTTCCATCCCCACTCGACCCTTTCCTAAAGGTCAGAGGGGAGGAAAGATGTGGTTCCAGAAAGCCCAAGGAGCCTTTCAAGACACACGTGGAGAGCCCCCCTCCAGAGGCAGAGGATGGGGTTACAATGGAAGACGCCGCCAACGCGGCAGAGGGGGTCCGCAACACCAGGGTGACAGAGATCACTTCTCTGGTCAGTCCTACCAGCGCTCCTGAAGGGAGGCCCAGCTGTCCTACTCTGGAGACAGTCGGGGGTCGCTTGTCATTGTACCCAGAAGCCTGACTAGAGATAAACGACAATTGGATACAAAGTATAATTTCCAGAGGGTATTTCATACCGTTCTCCACCCAGCCCCTTCCCGTCAAAAAAATCCTGGACGTTCCACCCAGTCACAGGGAACAAGCAACAATAGAGGTACGCTGATTGCTAGAAAAAAATAGTCATCCAGCCAGTTCCGGCAGACCAAACAGGATTCGGAACTTACTCAAGATTCTTTTTGGCTCCAAAGAAAACAGGGGACTGGAGACTCATTTTGGATCTCAGCAGACATAACCAATTTGTGAGGAAAGAGAAGTTCTGAATGGTCACGCTACAGTCCATACTTCCAATTTTAGGGAAAGACAATTGGAAGTGCTCGATCAATCTCAAGGATGCGTATTACCACATAAAGATGGCCAGACCATCCAGGGATCACCTGCGTTTCCGGCTGGGAGCCAATCATTATCAATTCCGAGCTCTGCCCTTTGGTCTCACTATAGCCCCCAGTGTGTTCACCAAGTGCATGGCAGTAGTTACGGCTCACCTGAGGCATCTAGGATTCCAGGTGTTTCCGTACTTGGACGATTGGCTCCTTACCTCCACCACCAGGCATCAACTTCAAGCGAGAGAGGCTATTCTGACACGCTGCAATCGGCTAGGCATTAAAGTCAACTTCGAAAAGTCTGCCTTGTTGCCATCACAGCATATCGTTTTTATAGGGACAGAATTAGACACATCAACCACCACTCTTCTTCTTCCACCAGAAAGGGTTTGTATTCTTTGCCAACACATCACGTCCTTGGAATCAAAGAACAGAGCACCAGCTGCAGAGGTATTGAAAGTACTAGGATTGATGGCAGCAGCAATCTTGGCAATCCCGTTAGCAAGGATGCATATGAGGATTCTTCAGTGGCTCCTATTCACGCAATGGTCTTACCAAGAACTTTCAGTGAATCACACAATCCTGATAACGCATTCTTGCAAGAAGGATCTTCAGTGATGGTTGACATCTCTTCATGTCACAATAGGACGTCCCTTCATGCTACCCCCTCCAGTTGCCACTGTGACCACGGACACTTCCCTGACAGGGTGGTGGGGGCATTTTCAGGGAAAGACTGCCCAAGGCAAATGGACAGATCAAGAATCACATCTGCATATCAATGTCCTGGAGATGAGAGCAGTACTTCTAGCGTTGCAAAACCTTCAGGACTCTCTTCCTCTAGGGACAATTGCAATACAGACAGACAACATGTCAGTGGTCTGGTACCTGAACAAGCAAGGCGGGACCAAGTCTTACCCCCTTTGCCAAGAAGCTCTCAGAGTATGGCAGTGGGCAGTGTCATCCCAGTGCTTTCTGTTAGCAACGCACATCCTGGGCAAATCCAACGTCATAGCAGACGAACTGAGCAGGGCAATTTTACTGACCCAGGAATGGTCCCTCAAACAAGAGATTGTAGACAGGATTTTCCGCAAATGGGGCCAGCCTTCCTGCCTCCTGTTTGCCAGTCATATCAACAACAAATGCTGAAGCTATTCTGCCCTGATTCCCCCGCCAGGTCAGTCCCCAAGGGATGCTCTTGTCCACAATTGGCCCCTTCTGCGCATTTCCCCCAATTCCTCTGATACCCAGATTTTTACAGAAAGCAAAGTCGTGGGACGGACAGTCATCCTTATAGCCCCTCATTGGCCTCGGCAGATTTGGTTTCCGTTTCTTTACCATCACATTCTGGAAGACCCGTGGATCCTGGATCCAGTTCCGGACTTATTGACACATCTGTCAGGGGATCTCCATCCTTCATTGCAGACACTGAAGCTAACCGCTTGGCTGCTCCAATTCCCCGCATAGCCAGGCTTTATAATCTTTCCCATGACACTAGTCAAATTTTGTTGGCTTCCCATAAGCCTTCCACTAGAAAGTTGTATCGTAGTAAGTGGAAGAGATTTTCCATTTGGGCTTCCTACCATAACATTGACCCTTACCAAGTACCATTGTCTTCTATTTTACAATTCTTGACAGAAATTTTCAACAAAGGAGTAGCGGCTGCTACGGTGCGTGTACAACTAGCTGCTATATCTAATTTCCATCTAGGGATTGATGGATTGAATATTATGGCACACCAATTGTCTAAAGCTTTTCTTTCACATGAGGCCTCCAGTGAAGACTCCTCATTCTCCCTGGAATTTGAATTTTATGTTATCTCGCATCATTCTTCCTCCCTTTGAGCCTGCATCTTCTTGTGAGCTAAAATTTCTATCGTGGAAAACTATCTTCCTAGTAGCCATCACTTCAGCCCGCAGAGTGTCAGAGCTCCAAGCCCTATCCATCAAGCCTCCTTATATGGTCTTTCATGCTGACAGAGTATCTCTCAGGACAAACCCATCCTTTTTGCCTAAAGTATGTTCAGAGATTAACATCAATCAAGTAATTGAGTTGCTTGTTTTCTTCCCTAATCACACCAACAAATTGGAATATATGTTGCACAAACTTGATGTTCACAGACAAATTAGATTTTATTTAGACAGGACAAAAGAGATTAGGAAATCAGATCACCTTTTTGTGTATTTTTCTGAGGCCAGGAAAGGTAAACCAGTCGCCAAAACAACTCTAGGTGGCTGTCGGATTGTATCACTTACACCTATTCTTGTCATATCATGAACTTGCCTAGTAAGGTGATGGCTCATTCAACCAGAGCAGTTTCTACCTCTTCAACCTTTCAAGCCAAATTACCTCTAGACAACATCTCTGCTGCAGCCACATGGTCTAAACCTCACACTTTTATAACTCATTACGAAGTGGATAAGGCCTCCAGGGACAGGGCTTCATTTGGTTTTACGGTTCTGAAGAGTGTACTTCCGTGAGCCATCCAGGGTTAGGGTGCTAGGGACGCTACCCATCAGTGAAGAATGAACAGCGAGATTGTACAATTTCACATAAAGAAGTTATGTACTCATCACCAAAACGTTCCATGTGAGTTGTTCCATCTCGCCTTCATTCTCACGTCCCTCCCTCCTTCCCCCTCCTGGCTGGCAGTTGACCTGGAGGCTGTCTTCATCCTGGTCTCTCAATGTGTCTTCCTTCCTAGGCAGAATTATTATAGTATCCCTGTATGGTACGCAGCAAACAAGATCTGAGGTAATTTCAGCAGTGCATTGTGGGATAAGGGGTTGGGTCTCGAGCTACTGGAAAATTTTGAGCTTGCTAGTCGGCTGTGTCGGAGCCGAGGATCGGCTCCGAACCCCATCAGTGAAGAATGAAGGCGAGATGGAACAACTCACATGGAATGTTATGGTGAGTACATAACTTCGTTTTTCATAACCAGATGAATCTTAAAGAGGAACTGTTTTCTTAATTTTTGTTGAATCTTACAGAGGACCTGTTTTCTTATCGTGTTATTCATGAAAAAAACTGTTAAGAGTTATGATGTTTATATTGGAAAAATGGGATAAAAAAGAAACCAGAAAATGGACATCCTGTTAAAATGTGCTCTGAGTTATTGGTAAAAATTATAGATATTAATTTTGTAGTAGTAAAGAATATGCTAGCAGAGGGAGATAATTATGCGAAAGGTACAGATTTTGAATTCATGTTAATATTAAAATAGTAGAAAGAATATAAACAAGACTGCTAAAGGGAAACTGGTTTCATGTGATGTTGCAAAGGCATTTGCTATGGTTAATCATGAGCTACTATGGAATATTTTGAAAAATTATGGTTTTAGAATGAAACACTACAATTAGTATTGTCAGTTAATGGGCATAACAAAGCTAGGATGTTACTAAATGGTGGCATACAGAGTCTGTACGGATATAGAGTGTTGGCTGGCAAGTCTGCCCTGTGTGTAGTAAACTACTTATATTAATAACGAATGCTGTGACAGTGAACTGTTCACATTCTTTAGTAATATCGGTTAATAGGATATTTTACAACTAATTTTGTGTTATGCAAATGACATAGTTTGTACTACTAAAAAATAAAGTTTGGTTACAGTAATTTATAATACAGTATGAATTTTAATTACCTGCAGTAGAATTGGCTTTAAACAAAGGTGATATTAAAGATTCAGTGGAAAGAACTAAGATAAATGGAATTTACTTTTGTGGGACAAAATTATCTAACTTGAGGATTCATTTTGGTTCTAATACAATTACTTCAGAACAATTTTGGTAGACAAGGAAATATAGTGGCATTATGGATAACATTTAGATTATCTTTTGGAAATAAAGTATAGTTAATTCTATAATTATAGGTAAACTATTGTACATTGGTAATGTTTTCATGTATCCTGCAAACACAGAAAAGGACCTACTTGAAATATTTTTATAAGTTTTGAGAGATTGACATTAAAGTCCTGCAAGAGAGGAATTAATTGCAGTTCAAGTGATAAGGGCAGTTTAAGGTTTTTTAATCCAGCAGGTATTTTGGATATTGAGAGCTAATCTGTGATTAAAGTCTGAATTATTAGGTCAGTTAATGCTATATTAATAAAGTCATTTTGGAAATATACTGAGCAACAAAAAAGTAAAATTTTAAATAATAAGACTTATGAGAATACCAGAAAAGGTTTCTAGAAAGTAGCACAGCACAGGATAGACAGAGCTGGTACAGGGTGATTATGTCAGAGTACTGCTTCATAGATCTGTGGTAGGAAACAGACATTCGAATAGTAAAGGTGATTTTAAAAGAAGACTCAAGAGGACTTGCATTATTGAAGTTACCTTCAGCAACCACAGTATTCTCAGATTTCACTGGTCTTCTCTTGTCCATAGTTGGACTGCCCACAGACCGAAGGGTGTCAACACAGTGACTATCCAAGTATTTGGAAACTTGAGTATTATTACATTTGAGTGATGTTCTTCATGTTTAACTGTTGCAGTCATCACACTTGGGTTATCTGCCTGCCAGGTAGCCCTCAGTCGGCCCGAATACTAGAGTCTAGGGATTTCTGCGTCAGATGCTGTCACCTCTTCCATGACGTCAGGGGTATAAAACATGCAGCTGATGCCATTACATCAGCTTTTCTTGCCGTGCGGGAGCCCGAAGCAGAAGCAGTTTGCAAGTGCTGGTCGGCCGCAACCTGAAATTTTCGTTTTTCGAGTTTCAAACTTGAAGTCTTCTAAAGCTAAGTACCCTGTTGGGACCCTTTTTTCTTGCTCTAACTGATGTCAGAAAAAGTTAACTATTGTCTTGCTTGTGGAAAGCAAATACCTCTCAGAGATTTTCATTCTTACTCCGTCACCTGTTTAGGCCCAGACAACGACGTCCCTTGCTGCCGGCTTTGTGCCTTGTTCAACGGCCGAACTATTCGTTGTCAGGCTATTTTTGTCTTTAAATTCTTTCGCTCTCATTCTCTGTATTCTGAAATGGCTTCGATAAGCCATCTGACTACCGATCTTCCAACATAAGCAAAATAAGCAAGGATAAAGACAGAACGCATAGGTCCAAAGCTGCCGACAACACTTCCGTTAAGCTAGTCGCCAGTCCACCGGTACTCAGTGAGGCACTTTTGCAGCCCCTGTTACCTGCTTCTACAGATTCGCAGGCCTCTACTGAGACCCATTCGGAGTCCAGTATGCCACGGGATGCTTCTTCGACTGTGGAACCTGCGGATGTCCCTACCTTGGATGGGTCCGGTGCCGCTGTGCAGTCACCGGCTTCTGAGGGTGTATTCAGACCTTCCAATATTCGTATTAAACCAACTACTTCATTAATGACTATAACTAACGAATTTCTCAGGCCGAGAGTTCACACTACGCCTAGGAAACTAACGACCAAAGTTCATTCTCAAGCTCCCATGCCACAGAAACAAATGTTTAGAATGGCTGAAGACCTTATTACTTTAATTAGGGGAAGCCAGCCCTCCCCCTCTAAAAGACAAATAATTGATTTTCCTTCTGATTCTACAGACCATGAGTCCGATGACTCTGACCCCTGTGATTACCAGGACATAGCCTTATCTACCTATGAGGATTCAGATGCAGAGGATTCCATTTCCTCTGCCTCCTCCCCAAGACGACTTTTCTTTCGGTGAAAACTTGCATACCCTAAGAGAGCATTTCTGCTGGGAATGCCAAGACTACCCACAGTCCAAAAAGAGACTGAGGGAATTTTTAGACTTGCCTCAGCATAGGCCTCTAGCTATACCCCCTGTACTGGATATTATAGATGATGTCTTCATGGAATCCAGTCTTTCCGCTGATACTTTGCCACCAGCTTCTAGAAAGCCTGACAGGTACTACAGAGTACCTGCCTCTGTCAAATTTATCTTTAAAAATCCCACTGTGGATCCAGAGACCATTTCCCAGGGACCTAAAGGTATTAAGGCTACTACAGCCAAAAACCCTACCCCTTTGGACAGGGATTCTAGGGCTCTAGACAGATGGGATAAGAAGGTATATACCTCTGGAACTGTTGCCATCAGGGCTTTAAATTGCCAGTTTCACATGTTGAAGTACAAGCAGCATATTATGGAACTAATTAAACAAAAAATATTGTTAATTCCTGATTGTGCAGAAAATAGACTTACAAGAGTTAATGCATTCTGCAAACCAAGTTGGTAAACATACTTTGCAGTGTGATTTTGATGGCTTAGAAGCATCTTGTAGGGCTGCTGTCACTGGGTCTGTTCTGAGAAGGCATGCTTGGCTGAAGGAACAAATCTTGCTAGACCATGTCAAAGCAAAATTACTAGATGCTCCATTAAACCAAGAATGTTTGTTTGGCTCAAAAGCAGAAGTTGTTCTTAAAAAGATTGAGGAAAAAGCTAAATCTATGCAAACTGTTAAAGATTTCTTACAGGTACAGCCACCTGGATTCAGTAGGCATTAGCCTTCAAAAAAGTGGTTCTTTCCAGTCCCTCCCAGACCTTCTCAGTCCAAACCCAAGGGCAACAGACCACAACGTCTACAGTCTCAGGGTATGCACAGATCTAAACAATGGAGTGCTCCCTCCTCAAAAACAGAGAGTGGTAAACCCACCCCCTTATGGAAAAAGTTCACAATGACTTGTCCTTCATCCTTCCCAGCCATGCCCAAATACTTGCACCCCTAGGAAGAAAACTCACCCCTCATGCAAAACATTGGGAGTATATTACCCAGGACCAATGGGTCTTAAACATTGTATCCCAGGGATACAGATTCTACTTCCACTCACTGCCAACCCCAAGTGGATTGCCAGACCTTCCTCCAAACCAGTGGGCAGAGGCCCAAAAGCAAGTACTTTCTCAGTATCAGGGCTATTCATCCTGTTCCAACAGAGCAAAGGGGACAGGGTTTCTACTCCAGACTGTTCCTGGTGCCCAGAAAAGAGAACTCTTGGCCCCCTATTCTGGATCTGTCAACTCTCAACATCTTCCTGGTGGTACCAAAATTCAAAATGCTTACTCTCTAGCAGCTACTTCCTATGCTAGCCAAGGACTCCTGGCTAGTCACCCTAGACTTAAAAGAAGCTTATCTGCACATCCCATAAGGGAATCTTGCAGAAAATATCTACGTTTCAGGGCAGACTCTATGCACTGTCAGTTCTCTGCACTTCCCTTTGGCTTATCTACTGTGCCCAGGGTATTCACAAAGTGCCTGGCTCCAGCCATTCCATACTGCAGGCAATATTCAGATTTACCCATACTTGGACGATTGGCTGATTCAGGCGGACAGTCAGGAATTGCTACTTCAGCACCTGACGTTTGTAAAGAGACCCCTAACGTCTCTGGGGTATACCATCAATGAAAAGACATCACATCTGGTACCCAGCCAAAGGATTGTATTCCTGGGAGCAAGCTTGAACACAACTTCCCAGATGGCATTCCTCACTCCAGAAAAGTAGGTTTATTTGACAAATTACTTCAAGCTACTGGCCACCCAAACCCAGCAATCTGCAAGAAAAATACTGCAAGCCCTAGGGTTCATGGCCTCATGCATTCTACTAATTCCATATGCAAGATTGCATATGAGGAAACTTCAGTGGTACTTAAAAAGTTCCTGGTGTCAACATTCTCAGTATCTGGAAAAAGTGATTCCTATCATTCCTTGCCTATGGACAGAGTTCCTTTGGTGGGCAGAGGCTTGCAACCACAACAGGGGATTCCCCTTCACCCACCCCCTGCCATCCAAACCCTGACAACAGGCATCAGACTATGCATGGGGGGCTCACATGGCAGGCAAATGCATTCAAGGCAAATGGAGCCCAGGACAAATTCACCTGCATATCAATTAAAAAGAAATGTTAGCTGTACAGAGTGCACTGTGACAGCTTTCAAATACCGTATCCTGCCAGGACAACTCTTGATAACGACAGACAATACCACAGTTATGTCAACCAGGGGGGAACTCATTCCTACCCACTCTGTAAGTTAGCCATGGCTCTGTGGAACACAGCTTTGAGCAATCAAGTGCACCTGCAAGCTCAATTCCTGCCAGGCAAACAAAATTCACTGGCAGACGACTTAAGCAGAAATCTAATGGATCCACATGAGTGGAAACTGGAATCCAGCTCATTCAAACTTGTAATACACAGGTGGGGTACACCAGAGGTGGACCTCTGTTTCCCCCCAAAACCATCAACTGAGCAAATTTTGCATCAGAAATCCCCACAACCAAGCATGGAAAGTGGATGCCCTATCCTTTACATGGGAAAACCTCTCAATCTATGCCTTTCTTCCTCTGCCCCTCCTTTACTACTCAAGATCAAACAGGACAGGTCAAGGACAATCCTTATTGCAACAGGCTGGCCACGCCAGCACTGGTACCCACTCCTAAGCAGTCTGACAGCAGTGCCTCCCTGGCACCTACATCAAACCCCCCCCTCTCTGCTGTCCCAGCAGTAGGGACAGATTTTGCATCCTCAGCTGCAAACCCTGAACCTGGCTGCCTGGCTTATTCCGTGAATACATCACCCGCAATCCTCAGCTGCAAACCCTGAACCTGGCTGCCTGGCTTATTCCGTGAATACATCACCCGCAATCCTCAGCAAACAGGTGCTGGATGTTATCCTTGAGGCCAGGAGGCCTGTTACTAGGAAATCCTATTCAGAAAAGTGGAAAAAGTACTGTTCATGGAGCCAGTCACAAGGAAGGGACACAGCCATGCCCACCTTTCCTCAAATCCTAGATTGTCTAGCAGAGCTGCTCCACAAAGGCCTATCCTTCTCATCAATTACGATTCATGCCTCTGACATCTCAGCTCATTACAATACTGAGCCACCCCTCTTCTCTCACCCTCTGATCAAACAGTTCCTGTGAGGAGCTAACAATTTAAGACCCCCAAGGAGAGCACCCACTCCTGCCTGGGACCTTAACTTTGTACTAGAGAAGTTTATGCTCCCCCCTTTTGAGCCTGCTGCGACAGCAGAGTTAAAATTCCTCTCTTGGAAAACAGCCTTACTTCTAGCCATCACTTCAGCAAGAAGAGTGTTTGAGTTACAGGCCTTTATGGCTGTGGAACCCTTCATTATCTTCCATGCGGATAGGGTTTCCCTCAGGACTAAACCATCATTTATGCCCAAGGTGGTATCCAGTGTGGGTTTAAACCAATCCATCTATTTACCAACCTTTTTTCCTAATCCGCAGAATAAAAGGGAAAGGATCCTGCACTCCTTGGACGTGCACAGACAGTTCAGGTTCTACCTTGACAAGGACGAAACCTTTCAGAAAATCTGATCAGTTGCTAGTCAGCTTTGCTACAGGGGCAGAGGATAAGGCCATTTTAAAGCAAACCATTTCTAAATGGATAGCACACTGCATCCATTTTTGCTACAGACACCATGGAAAACCTACTCCACAGGGGATCAGACCTCATTTCAGGGGAGTCCCTACCAGGGACATCCTGAAAGCTGCAACCTGGAGTTCTGTACACACCTTCACCAAGCATTAGCACTTCCCTATCTTTTCTAAATCCAGTCCTGCTAGCCAGCCCTAATACTTCTTGACTGCCTCCACCCTTCCTCAGCTTTGGGAATCAACCCAAGTGTGATGACTGCAACAGTGAAACATGAAGAACATAGTACAGTTGTGTACACTTACCATAAATGTAGATGTTCGAGTGTATTCACTGTTACAGTCCTGGTTACCCTCCCTCCAGCCCCGTGTTTTCTATACCTTCTACCTATCCTCTTTTTTGGCCATATCTTATGGAAATAGTATTTACTTTTTACTGGAGGTGTTCCACACCATGAATTTGCTTCCTATTTTGGGGGCTCCTGACATCTGGGGCAAGAAAAACTGATGTAATGGCGTCTGCTGCATGTTTTATACCCCCTGACGACCTGACGTCATGGGAGAGGCGACAGCATCCGACGCAGAAATCCCAAGACTCTGGTATGGGCCGACTGAGGGCTACCTGCAGGCAGATAACCCAAGTGTGATGACTGCAACAGTGAATACACTCGAACATCTACATTTATGGTAAGTGTACACAACTGTACTTTCCTTTCTCTGGTAGAACCCTATTCATGGGACTATCTTTGTTTCAGTTGAATTATCATTATGCAACCATTGTAGTTATTCTTTTTCATTAGGATTGTAGTAAACTTGGAAAAAAGCAGGCAGGTCCAAAGGACTGTGTTATTTTGATCAGGTCTATACTTTGCTGCCATCACTATGATTTCCCCCAGCAGAAGAAAATTAAATTTTTCATCTTATTAACCATATGGAAAGCCTTCCTGCAGCACCAACAAAACAGCATCTTGGGTGAATGGAGTTCATGTTGGCTGTTGCAAGATTCCACATAGACATGTTCACAGTATCTTAAAAAAACTTTCTGAACCATGCAGTGAATTTCTCACAACATCGTATTGTAGTAGTAGTGTTAGCCACAGCCTTACAGCCTGAATGTATGCATGCTTGTCTCATCTCCTATGTTGTTTCTGACATTAACAGTTTACCCCAGAATATGCTGGGGGAGGGGGGCTCAACTGCTGTCTTTAATGATTTGAACATTTTGGTCACTAGAGAAGTGCTGTTTTCTTATAAACTTTAAGGAAATGAGGGAAGTTTTAATAAAAAACATTCAAACAGATATTCTATCAGACATCTTTTAAATAAACTAGTTGTATGATAGATCAGCAGTTGGTGAGGAGTGCATTCTTACCTGCTGTCCCAGAAAGCAGTGAACATATGAGAAAAGACACTTGATCATAGCACTGCATTTATTCTTCCCTACGAAGCAGATGTTATTTTGGCAAATATCTTCAGCACATCGATACCATTTCATATGTAGCAGCTGAAGAGATTTTTTTTTTTTCTTCTTCACATATCTTCCTTGAACACCCTGATTGGATCTTCTTGCTGCTTGCTTGCTTGTTTATTCATTTGTGGGTAAGTGGGCTAGGCCTAGGGACTCTTTTTCAACCATGACCTGGGCACAAGGCCAGGTACTGCAGTTTAGTGTAGATCACAGTAGATGTACCCACAAAGCAGTGGGTATGGATTAGTTTAGACTTGCTAGGCAATAATGTAATATCAAATAATCTTAAATAAAAAAACAGTAGAAACTGAAGACAGAAAATATGTGAGATATTTACAGTTGTACAGAGTTATTAGTATAGTTGTGTGCTATAGGAGAAATTGTAGACACCAGAATGTTATTTTGTTCACCGTTATAATTAAGTCTGGAAGATGGAGGCCTTTTGTTCCACTTGAATGTATACTAGTTTTACTTTTCCACCCTTCCCTCTTATCTTTCAAGGCCAAGAGAGACTTTAAGGTTCAGTTCTAAAGTGAGCAATACAACAGTGGTTTATACTTGTCATATAAGTTATGCATTGTCCTGCTACACTTGGGACGTTGAAGACAACGGTGTTGTCTCTGCATGAAGGGATTTAGTTCAGCCATGCCTCAGCGTCCTCTGCCTTCTTGACTGGAGGATATGCACTTAATTCCCGTCAGTTTATCATTTGTAGCAGAAGTTCATCTTAAAAGAAGACAGAAGACCTTTGACTTGAAAGCGCAACCCCTGGGGTATAAGCACTTATATAGTGAAGATCATTGCATGATTTTCTGTTTTCTGCATTCCCTGCTATGATGGTACCTTTATTTGACATGCTTTTTTTTTAATTTCAACAAGCCACTCAGCTTAATGATTACCTTTCCATAGTTCTGTATACGAGTTAAGAAATCATATGTTAAAATCAGAAATGCAATCTACTGTCAGTCCTCAGTGTTTGGACTCATTAACTTAAGTATTACTTCTTGTATCTCAAGGGTAAAGGCAAAACTTGACATTCAAACTACTGGGTTTGTGTTACTGAAAATCCATTTGAGGTGCAGGCCTTGATACCAGGTGGGTTATATGATCCCAAGTGAGACAGTACATGTTTGAATAGTTTCATAGGATGGGCTAGTTTTAAATCTTTTTGCCGCATGCAGTGCCAATAATCAAACCAGGAAAACTGGTAATGGTTCTGCAAAATACGAGGTGAGAAATCCTTCTACCCCCTTTCAGCTGTTTTAGCCATTAACATTCTAACCTTATCTAATATGACCGTGGGATTGCTTTTCCAATTTCTTGGTATGATTTTCCTTGAACAAGAATAACTGTTTTACTTAATCCAGCCTCATAGCACAGAGGGCTGAAGGCCTTACTGCTCCCCAGATAACTCATTTTCGACTAGTGGCATGGGAGATGGAGGGGCTTGCTCTCTGGAAGTGGGGGGTGAGGGTGGGAGTGAGTGACCAGTGTCTACTCATGCCTCATATGGGAGGGGGAGAGCTTGTGTCTGCTGCAGTAGCAAGATCCATGCTGCAAGTTGTATGCCTTTTCATCAGGAAAAGTTGCTCATGTGCTGAAGAACACAGGTGCCTCCCAAAGACAGCAATCGCATAGCTCACAAGGCTGCCACAGGTTGATATGGATTAGGGCATACTTCCCATCCACAGTTTGACACTGACTGCACCACTGTCCTTCATCTCACCCACCCAGGATGGGGCTTGGGTTGACCCTGGAGGAGGCTAAAGGTGAGTCCAGTGGACTTTATGAGCAAGGAGAGGAGTTGATGGCAGGTGATGGTCTGCTGCAGGTGTGGGGGATGATAAAAAATAAATAAACAGGTTTTCTGGATTTTTAATTAGACCCCGAAAATGCATTGTACATGAAAAGAAGGAGAGGAGTGATGAGACTTTGCCAACTTGCATCAACTTAGAGGGAGGTTGTGGGGGTGCATGTCCTGGGCACATGATGTCCTTCAAGGATGCGTCTGCAGTCTTTACAAATGGGTTGTCCTGTCGTCAGGCAGCCCTTCGGTCGGCCGGATTCCAAAGTCTGGGTCTGGCTTCGGCTGGTGTCGCACTTCACCCGACGTCATTGCGGCAGTTATTCGGGTATAAAGGCATCAGCCGACACCATTTTCCTCGGTCTTCTGCTGCAGGTGTGGGGGATGATAAAAAATAAATAAACAGGTTTTCTGGATTTTTAATTAGACCCCGAAAATGCATTGTACATGAAAAGAAGGAGAGGAGTGATGAGACTTTGCCAACTTGCATCAGCTTGGAGGGAGGTTGTGGGGGTGCATGTCCTGGGCACATGTTCATGTGGTTGAATCCCTGGTGGAGATCAGAGATCTCAAAGGAGCACTGACTTCAGTTGCGAGGGGGGCATGGAGACCGTGAAGGGTTATGTCATTTGTGGAAGTGAGTGACATACCCTCACTGACACCAACTGTACATCAAACCTTGGGCATTTTACTAGGCATGCACTGTGGGGTTAATACAATACAAGGTAAAAAAAATGTGATGGCCGCTTAAATGATGACCTGTCTTAATTATCTGTTGCTGTGGTGATGGGGAACAAATGGGACAGTTGATTGAGTTGGGGGGGGCTGCTGGTTAGCAGGCAGCAGGGGATAAAAAAATATTCTGGATGATCTTTTGCTTTCAGTTAACCAGAATGGTTTTCCCATTTAACTTCCTGTTTGTATACTCTATAGGAATCACATTAGTTACCCAGAGTAACAATTTTTCTTTCATAAACAGTTTGCTTAATGTAACATGCTACCTTATTCTGCCAAGTGAGTTCTGAAATATAGCAACTTAAATTATTTTTTTTAACTTAACATAGCTCTTTTTAGATAAAATAGACATAGGTAAGCTCTGTCTGTCTCATCTTCTGGGATAACTTTCTTGGGAGATTAAAGGAAGCATAAACAGATGTTTGTACTCACATTGCTGTTACAAGTCTTAAGTGAACAGATGTTTGTACTCACATTGATCTTACAAGTCTTAAGTGTCATAAGACATTTTGTTCAGATGAGCATAACACCTTTGAAGTGTCTTAATCTTCTCCAGTTTCTGTTTCCCCACCCACCTTGGCATCCATTTAAATATTAAATCTTTGCTAAGCCTCACTTTGGATTTGTCAACCCTTTATTTGTGTTCCATAATATATGAATCTGTACATAACTCTTCATTTATATTACAGTGACAACATTCTATAAAAAGTGACCATCCTCAAACACACAGCTGTCCTTTTATTTCCATTAATGCAGCTAACTATACTGACACTAATTATTGTTTGTACAGACTAGGCAGACGGCTTTTTCTCTCTTGGCTGCTACTACATTAATACCCAGAATACTCAAGACTGGGACTTTCTGCCATGACAGTAATGGAAAGTGTACATGAAACAATAATTGTGGTTAAGTAAAATGCACATTTGAATTTCTACTATTCTAACAGAATGGCACCTCCTATCTAAAATCATTACAAATATGTGGGCTGCTGTTATTTCTTACTCAGACTACTTCAGGCATGTGGTATAAACTTCAATCCTAGCACTGACTCTAGTAGACTTGTGTTTACTTAATAGTAATAGCATAGATAACAAGTGGGTCACACTGTAGGCATATCTGTTAATTGAAGACCCAAATGTGTTAGCTGTAACATAATCACAGTTAAAGAATAATTTCTTTGTATCACTGTGCAGTCAGCAAAATTACACTAATGCCATTGACAATCAGACAAGTCCCACTGTTACTCTCTGGTGGATACACATGGAACGTACCCTAAGAGAAGATATGTATACCATATTGCTTACTAGAGTAATTCATTATATGCAATCACAACAGATTCTGTCTAGGTTCAGTCTCCTACCACCAACTACCTGTTTACTCATCAGACATCATTTAAAATATCCTTTGTCTCTACCATTGAAGGAGATGGATCATAATGGGGGACATCAACCTCAACCAGTTACTCTTCTCTTAAAGTATTGCATCATACATCTTCCCAGTAACAACCTTCCTAAATTGCTAGTGAACCTGTAATGCTTAGCACAATTTGAAGTGTGTATCTTCCCTTCTTGGTGGTATTTTAACCAACATCCCAGAGTGATTTTCCAGTATCACAGTTCTTCCAAATAACCCAAGTGACCACTGCATCACTGCATCATTCACTCCATTCTTTTGTATAATAGGCCCCCTATACCTCCAGAGCTTTTCTCATGTAGACCATTTCCTGGAATTACTGAGATCCTTTCTTACTGAACTAGATATAGTCCATTAGAGTTCAGTACATAGCAAATCTAACCCTACCAGAGCTGTATAGGAGTTCCTTCCTATCATCACAGTTAAACATGGCAGGTTATTCGCTTGTATACAACATTGACTAAATCATTCAGAATGCATCTGGTTCATTTGTTGAATTCTGGGGTACACTACAGAACAAAGTTAAAAGCATAAAAAAAGATACAAGGCCAACCCACTAGACAAATGTCTGGGTGTTAGTTGTCCCTCAGATTAGCCCAAACAGCAACAGATACTGCTAAGACCCTATACCTCAAAAAGAATGATAATCTTTTGGTAAGACTGCCCAAGTCATTCTTTAAACCCTCTTTCTAAACATTCTTTAAGTTTAAAGAATTAACATCCAACACAAATTACAACATAAATTATTTTTAAAACCATTTGTTTCTTCCATAAAGGACTACATTGTTGCCACAGTTCCTTCTCCTTGCATATCACATCCTAGTCATAATATTGGTCATCTCACTTGAAAAATTCTAAACAAATATTTTTTCCACATTGCAGCTTGCATTTCTGAATATGGATGGATCAATGTTTGCCATACTGCTTTATGGCAAAGCATACTTCTGTCATCCATTAATTATGCTTTCATAAATCCTCTTCCAGGAGGTGTCTCACTCAGAAGACCCCATGACTTTTTTCCTGTCAGTAACCTTTGTGTATTGAGCAAAATTCTCAAAATTATTTACAAACAGATTGAACACAAATACAGATCATTTACCTGTAGGCAACCTCAGAAATAGGTTTATACTTGTATGGACTTAAATGATATTATTAACTCTTATGCTCAGTAATGTGGAAATACAAACCAAATGTAAAAAGCTCACACAGACAAACCACATAGTAAAGACTCTGCAAAGCTAAAGTCTTCACTGGCCTGAATGCACCAGTAAAGACTTAAAGTGAAAGCAAAAAATCACAGGCATTCTGAAGCCATGTAGGTGAAACACTGGTATGTGTAAGGGATCATTTGCATATAACCCATGGGCCTCAACTGCAGGAGGTGTAAGGTACTACACAGAGAAGACTTTTACTTTGTTTGCATAATATTTTTTTCAGCTGTTGCGCATTAGGGCTGGCAACTCAGCACGTAAAAATCAACTGCCAATCATTAGCGGACCGGAGTTCCGCTGTGGCGACCCCTAACCGAGAAAAAGCCGAAAGACTGCATATATATCGAGGGAAAAATCCAAAACAAATGGTGTATATTGTCTTTTTATTACTAATGCCATTTTTTCTTCCTTATCAGGAGTATTAGCAATAAATAATATATGTACCTGTACTGCCATACAGAACTTACTGTGTGTATATAATTGTATTTTTATATCCCCTCTCCATATATTTGTAATATCTGCGAAGATTCTTGCTAACATAATGTCATCTGTAGTCAGCTAAGAGGCCCTGACTGGTTGTGATTTTTATTGTAATATACTTATTTACATGTGTAAAGCCTAACCCTAAACCGCTTCTTACAAAGACTAAAAAGAAACTACAGAACTCCACAGTACAGCAGTCACTTGATTTGCATAATCCTCTAGCATCTCAGTTTAACACAGCCTTCAAGGAAGTCGGAGTTTACAACATGTGCAGGAGATTTGTATAAGTCTATTTGAGAGCGCTGGTCTCTTATTTCTCAGGACAAGGAAAGTAAAAATGTCATCCCTAGAAGATAATTTTTACACCCAAGGTACCAGTATACAGGATATACTGGTACTTAGTGATTTCAAATGACCAGCTTCTAGACTACTTAGCACAGGTGGTTAGAAAGTAATATAGTTGTATCTGTACTTTGATGGGAAAAGATTCAGTAACCCTGATTAATAATCAAAAAATAAATTCCTGTAATGCTATTTTTTTAAGACCAGTAAAGTGGTTTGTGTAATACAATGTATATATGGTAAGGCATATTTTGTCAAAACTAAAAGAAAGTTTTCACTAAGATTAAAAGAGCATTGTATGTAAAAAATGGATTTTAGGAGTACTTTGACAGAGCACTTTTATTACTGCCAAAATTCAGAATATATAAATATAAAGGTAGGTATTGTTTACAATTTTGCTAATTCAGAAAGGATAGTGATGTTAAACACATTTTAGCATACAAAGAAATGCGTTATATATTGCAGTATAACACATTGATTCTACTGATTTAAATCAAGAAATAAATTGGAACTCAAGATGTTCATTGTGTTACACTGCTGCAGTCATCACACTTGGGTTATCCTGCCGTCAGGCGGTCCCGCAGTCGGCCAGAGTTCCAAAGTCTTGGTCCGGCGTCGGTTGCTGTCACTTCTTCCCTGACGTCAGTGCGCCTGGGGTATATAAGAGGCATCTGACGCCATTTTCTTCAGTCTTTCTTGCCGCGCGGTGCCCGAAACAGAAGCAGTTCGCAAGTGCCGGTCGACCGACTCCTGAGATTTTCAAATCGAATTTCAGACCAAAGTCTTCAATAAAGCTAAGTACCCCATTGGGGAACCTTTTCTTGCCTCAGTCCGATGTCAGAAAAAGTTAACAATTGCATTTCTTGTGGGAAGCAAATACCTCACAGGGACTTTCATTCTTATTGTGTTCCTTGCCTAGGCCCAGACCACAACATCACAGGTTGTCGGTTTTGTGCTAGTTTTAACAAACGAACTATAAAACGTCTGTTTGATTTCGCCCAACATTATTTTGGTAGGAAATTTAATTATACCATGCCGTCGGAGCAACAGACGACCAGAATGCATAAAAAGCGCAAAGATAAGGACAGGCAGCCGAGACCCAAACTAGACTCAGAGCCTCTGCTAGGCCAGTCGCCGGTTCTCCAGTTTTCAGTGAGGCGCCTACGCAGCCCCTGACGACCGCTGATTTAGAACCCCAGGCGGCATCCGATTCCCAAGCGGAGATTGCTAGGCCTCCACAGCCTTTATCTTTAGGCCCTTCCGACTCCATGGCTGAAGGAGATTCTGGTGCAGTTGAAACGCCTTCAGTTGCAGAAGGTGTCTATTGACCGACTACACTCACTATTAAATCCTATGCAAAGCTGAAAACTCCTTTAAAAGCAAAGAAGACTGTACAGCAGTCTCCAGTACAAGGCCCCATGCCTAAGAAACAGATGCTTAAGATGGCTGAAGACTTAATTACCCTAATCAGGGGTTCCCATCCCCCTCCTGATAAAAGGCCTAGACAGGAGGAGGACTACACTTCCTCTGACCAGGTTTCAATTTCCTCAGATTCCTCTGAGGAACAGGAATATTCTTTTCCCCCTTATGAAGACTCTGATGCTGAAGAGTCTATTCCTTCAGCATCTCCCCCAGAAGACTACTCTTTTGGGGAAACTTTACATACCATGAGGGAACATTTCCACTGGGAAAGGTCAGGATTACTCTGATTCTAAGAAAAGGCTCCGAGAGTTCCTTTTACTACCCCAGCACAGACCACTTGCTATTCACCCGTGTTAGACATTGTGGATGATGTTTATTCAGAATCTAGCCTTAACCCAGATTCACTACCTCCTGCACCAGCCAAACCAGACAGATACTACAGAGTCCCTGACTCACACAAATTCCTATATAAAAGCCCTATTGCTAACCCAGAAACCATTTCCCAGGGTCCCAAAGGGGTTAAGGCCTCTATTGCTAGAAATCCTGTACCCTCTGAAAGGGATTCTAGAGCACTAGACAGATGGGGAAAGAAAGTATATACCTCAGCTACTCTAGCTATGAGTTCCTTAAATTGCCAGTTTCACATGCTGAAATATCAACAATATTTGATGTCTCAATTAAAACAAAAAATGATCACACATACAGAGCAGCCTGATTACAAGGAAATGCAAGATTTGTTGCATGCAGCTGAACAAGTGGGAAAACATACTTTGCAATGTGGATTTGATTCATTGGAAGCTTCTTGTAGAGCAGCAGTGACAGGGTCTGTCATACGTAGACATGCTTGGTTAAAAGAACAAACTTTACCTGATCATGTTAAAGCAAAGTTATTGGATGCACCTTTACAGCAGGATGTTTTATTTGGTGTAAAAGCAGAAGAGGATTTAAAGAAAATGGAGGATAAGGCAAAATCTATGCAGACTGTCAAGGATTTTTTACAGGTTCAACCCCCTCGTTTCAGCAGAAATTGGCCAACCAAAAACTGGTCCTTTCCAGCTTCTGACAGACCACAGAGGGGCAAATACAGACGCCCAAGGGGCAGAGGTCAGTCACAAGGCTCTTACAAGCCTCGACAATGGGGTGCCACAACACAGAAAGGAGGAGAAGACAAGTCTCAAACTATCAGAAGACAAACGCAATGACTTACCCCTCAGACTGCCAAGCAAATCCCTCTTGGCAGCTCCTTTGGGAGGAAAACTAGCACTTTTTGCAGACAACTGGCACATCATCACAAAAGACAAATGGGTCCTAAATACTGTATCTCAGGGATGCAGATTCCACTTTCACACTTTACCAAGGATAAAAGGAATGCCAAACCTGCCACCAAATCAATGGGCAGAGGCTCAAAAACAAATTATAGCTCTCATGAACATGAGAGCCATTCAACAGGTTCCTACACAGGAGCAAGGACAAGGATTTTACTCAAGACTCTTTTTAGTTCCCCGAAAGGACAAAGCCTGGAGACCCATTCTGGACCTCTCAATTCTAAACACATATCTGGAAGTACCCAAATTCAAGATGCTAACACTACAGCAACTTCTTCCCGTGCTGGGAAAGAAGGCTTAGCTAGTAACGTTGGACCTCAAGGAGGCATACCTACATGTCCCTTTCAGACAAAATTGCAGAAGATACCTCCGATTTATAGCAGGTTCAACCCATTGCCAATTCTCTGCACTGCCCTATGGCTTATCTACTGTGCCCAGGGTCTTCACAAAATGTCCGGCACCAGTAATTGCATACTGCAGACAAAGAGGAATTCAAATATATCCATACCTGGGTGACTGCCTTATTCAAGCAGAAAGCAAGGACATTCTTTCAAAGCATCTGGCGTTTGTCAAAAACCTATTAAGTTGCCTAGGGTACACAGTAAACGAAAAGAAGTCAAAACTAGTGCCCTCACAAGACATAATATTCCTGGGTGCCAGCTTAAATACAATGGCCTAGATGGCTTATCTCACGCCAGACAAGCAAGGACAACTGACTCATTACTTCAAAATGATGCCAACAAAGACCCAACTCCCTGCAAGAAAAATTCTGCAGGCCTTGGGATTCATGGCATCTTGCATACTACTAATACCATATGCAAAACTGCATATGAGGAAATTACAATGGTACCTGTAAAGCCTAACCCTAAACCGCTTCTTACAAAGACTAAAAAGAAACTACAGAACTCCACAGTACAGCAGTCACTTGATTTGCATAATCCTCTAGCATCTCAGTTTAACACAGCCTTCAAGGAAGTCGGAGTTTACAACATGTGCAGGAGATTTGTATAAGTCTATTTGAGAGCGCTGGTCTCTTATTTCTCAGGACAAGAAAGTAAAAATGTCATCCCTAGAAGATAATTTTTACACCCAAGGTACCAGTATACAGGATATACTGGTACTTAGTGATTTCAAATGACCAGCTTCTAGACTACTTAGCACAGGTGGTTAGAAAGTAATATAGTTGTATCTGTACTTTGATGGGAAAAGATTCAGTAACCCTGACTAATAATCAAAAAATAAATTCCTGTAATGCTATTTTTTTAAGACCAGTAAAGTGGTTTGTGTAATACAATGTATATATGGTAAGGCATATTTTGTCAAAACTAAAAGAAAGTTTTCACTAAGATTAAAAGAGCATTGTATGTAAAAAATGGATTTTAGGAGTACTTTGACAGAGCACTTTTATTACTGCCAAAATTCAGAATATATAAATATAAAGGTAGGTATTGTTTACAATTTTGCTAATTCAGAAAGGATAGTGATGTTAAACACAGTTTAGCATACAAAGAAATGTGTTATATATTGCAGTATAACACATTGATTCTACTGATTTAAATCAAGAAATAAATTGGAACTCAAGATGTTCATCGTGTTACACTGCTGCAGTCATCACACTTGGGTTATCCTGCCATCAGGCGGTCCCGCAGTCGGCCAGAGTTCCAAAGTCTTGGTCCGGCATCGGTTGCTGTCACTTCTTCCCTGACGCCAGTGCGCCAGGGGTATATAAGAGGCATCTGACGCCATTTTCTTCAGTCTTTCTTGCCGCGCGGTGCCCGAAGCAGAAGCAGTTCGCAAGTGTCGGTCGGCCGACTCCTGAGATTTTCAAATCGAATTTCAGACCAAAGTCTTCAATAAAGCTAAGTACCCCATTGGGGAACCTTTTCTTGCCTCAGTCCGATGTCAGAAAAAGTTAACAATTGCATTTCTTGTGGGAAGCAAATACCTCACAGGGACTTTCATTCTTATTGTGTTCCTTGCCTAGGCCCAGACCACAACGTCACAGGTTGTCGGTTTTGTGCTAGGTTTAACAAACGAACTATAAAACGTCGGTTTGATTTCGCCCAACATTATTTTGGTATGAAATTTAATTATACCATGCCGTCGGAGCAACCGACTACTAGAATGCATAAAAAGCACAAAGATAAGGACAGGCAGCTGAGGCCCAAACCAGACTCCGAGCCTCTGCTAGGCCAGTCGCCGGTTCTCCAGTTTTCAGTGAGGCACCTACGCAGCCCCTGACGACCGCTGATTTAGAACCCCAGGTGGCATCCGATTCCCAAGTGGAGATTGCTAGGCCTCCACAGCCTTTATCTTTAGGCCCTTCCGACTCCATGGCTGAAGGAGATTCTGGTGCAGTTGAAACGCCTTCAGTTGCAGAAGGTGTCTTTTGACCGACCACTCACTATTAAATCCTATGCAAAGCTGAAAACTCCTTTAAAAGCAAAGAAGACTGTACAGCAGTCTCCAGTACAAGGCCCCATGCCTAAGAAACAGATGCTTAAGATGGCTGAAGACTTAATTACCCTAATCAGGGGTTCCCATCCCCCTCCTGATAAAAGGCCTAGACAGGAGGAGGACTACACTTCCTCTGACCAGGTTTCAATTTCCTCAGATTCCTCTGAGGAACAGGAATATTCTTTTCCCCCTTATGAAGACTCTGATGCTGAAGAGTCTATTCCTTCAGCATCTCCCCCAGAAGACTACTCTTTTGGGGAAACTTTACATACCGTGAGGGAACATTTCCACTGGGAAGGTCAGGATTACTCTGATTCTAAGAAAAGGCTCCGAGAGTTCCTTTTACTACCCCAGCACAGACCACTTGCTATTCACCCGTGTTAGACATTGTGGATGATGTTTATTCAGAATCTAGCCTTAACCCAGATTCACTACCTCCTGCACCAGCCAAACCAGACAGATACTACAGAGTCCCTGACTCACACAAATTCCTATATAAAAGCCCTATTGCTGACCCAGAAACCATTTCCCAGGGTCCCAAAGGGATTAAGGCCTCTATTGCTAGAAATCCTGTACCCTCTGAAAGGGATTCTAGAGCACTAGACAGATGGGGAAAGAAAGTATATACCTCAGCTACTCTAGCTATGAGGGCCTTAAATTGCCAGTTTCACATGCTGAAATATCAACAATATTTGATGTCTCAATTAAAACAAAAAATGATCACACATACAGAGCAGCCTGATTACAAGGAAATGCAAGATTTGTTGCATGCAGCTGAACAAGTGGGAAAACATACTTTGCAATGTGGATTTGATTCATTGGAAGCTTCTTGTAGAGCAGCAGTGACAGGGTCTGTCATACATAGGCATGCTTGGTTAAAAGAACAAACTTTACCTGATCATGTTAAAGCAAAGTTATTGGATGCACCTTTACAGCAGGATGTTTTATTTGGTGTAAAAGCAGAAGAGGTTTTAAAGAAAATGGAGGATAAGGCAAAATCTATGCAGACTGTCAATGATTTTTTACAGGTTCAACCCCCTCGTTTCAGCAGAAATTGGCCAACCAAAAACTGGTCCTTTCCAGCTTCTGACAGACCACAGAGGGGCAAATACAGACGCCCAAGGGGCAGAGGTCAGTCACAAGGCTCTTACAAGCCTCGACAATGGGGTGCCACAACACAGAAAGGAGGAGAAGACAAGTCTCAAACTATCAGAAGACAAACGCAATGACTTACCCCTCAGACTGCCAAGCAAATCCCTCTTGGCAGCTCCTTTGGGAGGAAAACTAGCACTTTTTGCAGACAACTGGCACATCATCACAAAAGACAAATGGGTCCTAAATACTGTATCTCAGGGATGCAGATTCCACTTTCACACTTTACCAAGGATAAAAGGAATGCCAAACCTGCCACCAAATCAATGGGCAGAGGCTCAAAAACAAATTACAGCTCTCATGAACATGAGAGCCATTCAACAGGTTCCTACACAGGAGCAAGGACAAGGATTTTACTCAAGACTCTTTCTAGTTCCCCGAATGGACAAAGCCTGGAGACCCATTCTGGACCTCTCAATTCTAAACACATATCTGGAAGTACCCAAATTCAAGATGCTAACACTACAGCAACTTCTTCCCGTGCTGGGAAAGAAGGCTTGGCTAGTAACGTTGGACCTCAAGGAGGCATACCTACATGTCCCTATCAGACAAAATTGCAGAAGATACCTCCGATTTATAGCAGGTTCAACCCATTGCCAATTCTCTGCACTGCCCTATGGCTTATCTACTGTGCCCAGGGTCTTCACAAAATGCCCGGCACCAGTAATTGCATACTGCAGACAAAGAGGAATTCAAATATATCCATACCTGGGTGACTGCCTTATTCAAGCAGAAAGCAAGGACATTCTTTCAAAGCATCTGGCGTTTGTCAAAAACCTATTAAGTTGCCTAGGGTACACAGTAAATGAAAAGAAGTCAAAACTAGTGCCCTCACAAGACATAATATTCCTGGGTGCCAGCTTAAATACAATGGCCCAGATGGCTTATCTCACGCCAGACAAGCAAGGACAACTGACTCAATACTTCAAAATGATGCCAACAAAGACCCAACTCCCTGCAAGAAAAATTCTGCAGGCCTTGGGATTCATGGCATCTTGCATACTACTAATACCATATGCAAAACTGCATATGAGGAAATTACAATGGTACCTGAAAAGCGTATGGACTCAACACAGCCACAGCTTGGAAACAATAATACCACTCATTCCCTGCCTTCAACAGGAGTTTCTATGGTGGGCTCAGGCATGTCACCTCAACAAGGGTCAGCCTTTTACCTTACCCACAGCCAGGCAAACTATAACAACAGATGCATCGGATTATGCATGGGGAGCACACATGGCAGGACAGTGTATTCAGGGCAAATGGTCTGCAAATCAAAGGCATCTACAAATCAATCAAAAAGAGATGCTAGCTGTACAAAATGCCCTAACAGCTTTCAAGGACCTCCTACATCCAGGACAACTCCTAATAAAGACGGACAACACCACAGTGATGTGGTACATAAGCAAGAGGGCACACATTCCTACCCCCTACACAGGCAAGCAATGACCTTGTGGAACACAGCACTGACCTACCAAGTTCAACTACAAGCACAATTCCTGCCAGGAAAGAAAAACACATTGGCAGACGATCTAAGCAGAAACATCATAGATCCTCATGAGTGGAAACTAGATCCACAAGTATTCGCAATGATAACTCAAAAATGGGGGAGCCCAGACATAGATCTGTTTTCCTCCCCCCAAAACTACCAACTATGGAAATTTTGCACAAGGACATACCACACACTAGCTTGGAAAGTGGGCGCCCTCTCATTCTGTTGGAAAACATTAACAGTGTATGCCTTTCCTCCACTGCCTCTTCTGGCAAAGGTGCTGCTGAAAGCCAGATTAGAGAGGCCACAAATGATACTCATTGCTCCAGACTGGCCACGCCAACACTGGTATCCAATACTAAGGAACATGGCTCAAGGCCCACCATGGATTTTACCTCAAATTCCTCACCTGCCAGATTCTACACAGCCAGCTCAAGACTTTAAATCTGGCTGCATGGCAAATTACCTAAACAACCAGTCAACACTTCTCTCTAAAGCTGTTATGGATGTCATTCTGGATGCCAGGAGGCCCAGCACCAGGAAAGACTATTCAGACAAATGGAAAAGATTCTGCGCCGAGAACCAGGCTAAAGGCCAAAATCCCCTTGTCCCAAATATTCCTCAGATTCTACAATATTTAACTGAGATGTTGCACAAAGGAATTTCCTTTTCATCTATTAAGATCCACACCTCAGCTATTTCAGCTCAATACAACACAGATCCTCCAATATTTTCACATCCATTGCTAAGACAGTACCTCAGAGGGGCTAAGAACATAAGACCGCCCCGGAGAGCACCAACACCAACTTGGGATCTCAACTTTGTTTTGGAAAAACTTACACTACCGCCCTTTGAACCAGCTTTTACAGTTGATTTACAGTTTCGATCAAGGAAAACTGCCCTGCTGCTAGCAATAACTTCAGCACGAAGAGTCTCAGAGCTACAGGCCCTAATGGCAGTGGAGCCTTTCATCATTTTTCATCAAGACAAAGTCGCTTTACGAACTAACCCTTCCTTTTTGCCAAAGGTGGTATCCAGTGTGGCCCTAAACCAAACCATTCATTTGCCCACCTTTTATCCAAACCCCCAGAACAAAGAGGAAAGGCTGCTACACTCTTTGGACATTCACAGGCAATTACGTTACTACTTGGATAAAACTAAGGCTTTCAGAAAATCTGACCAGCTCTTTGTATCCTATGCTGCAAGATCACAAGGAAAGGCTATCTCAAAACAGACCATTTCAAAATGGATAGGACATTGTATCCTTTTCTGCTACACACACCATGGGAAACCTGTACCTGGTAACATTAGGCCCCATTCCACCAGGGTACAGCAACATCAATAGCCTTCCTCAGAGGGGTACCAACCAAGGATATTTTGGAGGCTGCAACTTGGAGTTCAGTGCACACCTTCACCAAGCACTATCACTCTATACTCTAAAACCAGAGCTGGCTTTGCCACTGCAGTTCTGCAGGGCCTACTAGCTTCTCCAAACCCTGCTTAGTTTCACCGCCCATCCTTAGCTTTGGGATTCAACCCAAGTGTAATGACTGCAGCAGTGAAACACGATGAACATAGTACAGTTTTGTACCTACCATAAATGTAGATGTTCGAGTGTTCACACTGCTGCAGTCCAGGTTAACCTCCCTCCATCCCCTCTGACCTAGCTGAACTTTTCTATACCTTTCTATCCTGTACAACCTTTGTGGTGTATTTACTTGTAACTGAAGGTATTCCTTTTATTTCTTTTATTTGTTTTATTAGCAATATGTATTGCCTACCTACTTGGGGGCACCTGACATCTGGGGCAAGAAAAACTGAAGAAAATGGCGTTGGATGCCTCTCATATACCCCTGGCGCACTGATGTCAGGGAAGAAGCGACAGCAACCGATGTCGGACCAAGACTTTGGAACTCTGGCCGACTGCGGGACCGCCTGACGGCAGGTTATCCCAAGTGTGATGACTGCAGCAGTGTGAACACTCAAACATCTACATTTATGGTAGGTACAAAACTGTACTTTATTCATTAGTCGAGTTTTTTATTTCTCTTTTTGCATTACATTATCATGATGTATTTTCTGATCGGTGTCTGTTTTTGACAGGAGGTTCTGAGTATTAGTGAGATTCATAATTTTTTTTGATGGCTGTATTACGCTGAGGCACTAGAGGATTAAACAAAATAAACTAACCCTCATTTTATTAAGTGTTTTTTTAAACCAGATATATTATAAATACTGTTGTGTTACATACCATGTTGTTTGTAAACAGTGATAGGAAATTAATACTTGATGTGAAGTACAATAATCTACTGGAAGTGTTAATGTACTCCAGAAATTGTGTATATTCAGCTCCTTTCCAAAAAAGAAAAAATGTAATCAAATATAAAATAACAAAATGTCCAGTTAGTATTCTGAGTCCTAGACAAATTATGTTTCCTGTTTGTCCGTATAAAAAGTGGCATACCAGGGGAGAATTGCTGCACCCATAACTTTGCCTTTAACCTGGTGGTATATTTCTTTGCCAAACACAAGTCCATTGTTGTGTAGATCAGTGTCTAATAATTCACTGATTGTTTTGTTAGTCATTACTTTACACACTGTATGACTGCGGTGGTGGTGCTGCGGTAGTGTTGTCGCCTCACAGTTAGACGTTGTCCGTTCGATTCTCAGAGCGTCTTCTGTGTGGCGACATGCGTGAATGGGCATTCCTTCGTTGAAGGTTGTGCGTTAGGCCCGGCAAGCCAGCACGTAAAAATCTACTGCCAATCATTAGCAGACCGGACTTCCGCTGTGGCGACCCCTAACTGGGAAAAGCCGAAAGACACAAACAAACTTTACACACTGTAGCTTATCAAGCATTGTCCTGAGTCTGTCCTACCCTCATGAGGTATGTTGTGATTGCACAGCGATAGTAAATAGAATGGTTTCTTGCAGAGTTCTCTTGTATTCATTCATTGTTCTGTTTAATTTTCTTAAAAAGTCAGCACTGCCTTTTATACAAGGATTCAGTTTACTGGTTCTGGCAGTTAGCTCAGAGAATTAATGCCATTAGTGGTTAACAATCCACTTCTTGTAGTTAGCGGGTATTATTCCCTTAGCTTCCATTTGCATACCGAGTGACTCTGACCAAGTCACTTAACCAGGCAAGTGCTGTGGGGAGATTCGGCTAGGCTTATCAGTGGTCATCTGAAGTGCATGCCTAGTAACTACCTATGAACCAATATTATGAGGTTTTAACTTATGTTCCACATAACTAGCTGTAGGCTTTATTATCCAGTCATAAATGCTTACAGTAGGTTCTAGGTTTTTATGGATTTTTGGTTTCCAAAATATAATAGATACAGATGGTTCTGCAATTACAAAACATGAGGTTAAAGAGTCACTTATATAGTTAAGAGACAGCATCTTGTATAGTATTATATTTGCTTGCGTTATCATATTGTTCAGCTGATATTTTGCTCTATTTTATATCTTATCTGTATCTGACAGCATATTATTCATGGTGTTTATATAGCATTCTGTATCCATTTCTAAATGTTGCTTCACCTTTGTCAGCTTTTAGTACTATATTATTCCTTCTCAGCACTTGTAAGTCTAGCATTTTCTGATGTTTTATACTCACACAGCTCATGCTTATTCTGAAGCACCCTTTATCTCTTTGGTGCATATATTTTCTGCGGTATTATCAATGTTTGCAATAGGTACAAAACAGCTAGGTTCCACAAACATAGTGGTGGTGGTGCTCTGCATATCATAACCTGGAATTTAGCCATCTGTAAACCACTGTAAGCGATCAGGAATTCTACTTAAATCAGTTCCTTGTGCTAGAATGAATGACAGTTCCTTATGTAGTTCTTACATTTCTGCTGCATCCAAACACTATTTAAAGATGTTTGTAGCTATGGATTCTACTACATTTGGTTCTGTTGTTGAAGTGGTCACTTGGGGGGGGGGGGGGCGTTGTTCTTTTGTCTGTACAGCTTTTATAGTCCTTTTGAAATGCATTGTGTATTTCCTGTTTAAATTTACATCAGAAAGTCCTGATTCTCTGGTCTCACTGCTTCTGCTTTTTGGTTTGGAGTGTTTTAATTGTCTGCTGCCTTGGTCATGCCCACTTTTTTACTGATTGTGTGTGTGTGTGTGTGTGTGTGTAAAGAAGCTGTCTTTGTCTGCATATGGTCATTTTGTTGCATATTGTAGTAGTTGCTCTACTGTTTGAATGTGTTCCTATTTATTGTAAATGGTATAACCATTGTTCCAATACAAATACACATTTCTTGCTTTTCTTTTTATGAAGTATTGAACTGTTATCCATAGAAGTAAGACTGGTTTTATTAGGAACATTCCCTTTGTTATTCCAAGCATATATTCTCATGGTCATAGTCATTGATTCCCTAATATGTTTGTATTCTTTAGTCATTCTGAGTTTATTTTCATATAGTTTAAGTGTTACAGTTTTATTATTTTTAATATGTTAATTATTGGTAGTTAAACAATAAGGAGTTCTTCACACTGAAATCAATTAAAAAGTTATTTTTCTTCTGGAATTGAATATTTGAGGAATACGTCATTGTATTTCAATCTGTCTGCTCATTGAAAGCTGCCAGTTTTGTGTACAGTTCTGGAGTAGCCCTATCTTGAATTGGGAATTTAGTGTCCCTGAGCCCCCTTGTACAGTTTGGCTGTTAAATATGTCTCAAAATGTAGGGCCAGATTCAATAAAGCCTACACTAAGTGCACACAGTATGTATTCAAGAACATTCTTATCACATTTTTGTGCTTTCTAGTTACTCAGAAAGATTGCAGTAAGTTTTTATGAAGTCTACACTTTGTGGTAACCTTTATGAATCCCTGTCAATATTTAAAGCTGCAAGAATGTCAGGAGGAAAAAGGTGTGAGTTATGTCTGTGTTGTATGTTCACTCAGAACAGTGTACACTTATTGAATCCCAGGATTAGTCTCTTTCACTGAAGACAGTGGAATTTTTTTGATTTGTATTTGAAATCCACAATTGTCCTAGATATTACTGTTCTGGTGTTGGAATTTGTGGCACTGATTTTCACTCTTAATACCTGTTGGTTCCTTCACTGGTGAATGGATTGTCAAGGCACTTTGAGTGCACTGTATCAACCAAATGTAATAAGTTAAAATGACTAGCTACTTGCTGTAATGATGGTATAAATAAAGTAAAAAGTATACTTGACTATGAAACTTTATTAAAACTTCAAATATAAAAATAATAAATAGCAATAAGTTAACATAAACTATTTTACATATGAAGATGTCATCAAGTCAAACCAGTATTACATTCTCAGCAGACTTTTATATCTTTCCTTGCATAGCAACATAACTTGAGCAGTATAACTAATTGGTATCTTAAATGTCTGTGCTTTAGAATGGTCCTAAAGCTCATGTTATTAAAAAAAAGGCTCTGTCCATCAAAGGAGGTGTAAGAGCACTTTGCTAAGGATAAAGGAGTATCCACTGGCAGCTACTTTTAGAAGCAGACTGCCGTGCTGGTGTGAATGATACTAAAGGGCAGATCTATAATACACTAATTGGTTCCTCGGTTAACAATGTCATACAGGAAGGGTTAAGGCTGCTGAGAATGTAAATCTGTTCTGATATCAAACGTTCATACGTGAAATTGCTTATAACCCGTTTTAGTTAACTTCTTGCCATTTATTGTTTCATACACACCATTTTAATACAGTGTCAGAGTTTTAAGTGTTCTTTTTTCACTTTATTTGGTTACAGGAAGTGACCTGTCAGTTTAAGTAAAGCAAAACCAGTATTCAGGACCAAAAAATGCCTCTGCAAGATCAAGACGGGTATGCATAGCCTCATAAGAGGGTATTTCCACAAAATCAATGCATATCTTCAAGTGTTTGGGGGGTCAGATTGAACCCAGCAGTGATCTTTTCAAACCATAGTCTTAAAATTGTAAATAAAACACTTTTACTCACTGTGTTACTGAAGTAGGAGCCTTTACAAAAATAAATAACTATTGCAGAGGGTATTATAGTGTCCACACTGGAATGCATCTTTTCAGTTATATCAGTAATATCTGCAAACAATTTAAACAGACTGCTCTATCATTATACTGTCATGCACTATCACTCTAATCAGCACAAACGGTCTGGCTGTCCATCAGCTTGAGAGCTGAACTCTACATTAGTACATGAATTTGTAAGGTGTGCATTCTGGGTCACTGTAGATCCATCTATCCATCCACAACCCCTTTTTTGAATTTTTCATATGAGGTTGGGGTGTCACTTCAACAGTGACAATCATCTAGAGCCAAGGTCTACATCCAATCCACGTACAGCATATCTTTGGAATGTATCTATGTATATAATTTTAAGACTAAAATCCTTCCCTAGGGACCAATGATTAATCATATCCTTCAGAAACTGCATTGCTCTTTCCATCACTTGCTGTTGTATACTTCAAGAGCATTTTCCATTCTCTGCTCAAAAATACAGAACGCCTGTTTTAGCTTCATTTACCAAAGAACACAGCATTTTACTGACTGTATAAATCCCATGTTGTTGAAGTAGTGCTGTCTTACATTGTTTTGTTGTTGAATATATGAGAGGCATGTTATTGAGTGTAACAGAATTAAGATGACTTTTTATAACATAATATCAAGCTGTACATAATACATTTTGTACCGACTGATGTTGCTTTTTATTTGGAAATTACGTCATGACTGAAGAAAGACCTCAGTAATCAAGTTTACTTACTTGCAAACTAAAAATGATATCTGGATAAGTTAAATATTCACTTACTTGTTAGCTGAGCATTATGTTGATTTTAAAATGCCACCCAACTCCAAGACTACTGAATGAGCTGTGTAACAAGACAGGTTTTACTATCCTTCTGTTTAAGTGAAACTTTCAGCATTCTATCTGCGTCCGTGTCATAACAATGGTCTCCCTGAATCCTGTTGTTAAAGCTGTCAGAAAGGGAGTTGAGGCCCCTTTAGCATTTACATTGTGTTGAATTGTACTTAAATGTTATGATAGGGCACTTACCATGTTGAACTTGTATGAATTTCAGGTTTCTTTTAATGGAGCCGACTCTTCTATGCGCAGTAACTTCTGCTAGAAGTTTTCAGACTACTACAAGTTGTGGAGCGAAGCTAAACATGTAGAGTCTTTTATGAGTAGTAGAGTAGCTATAAGTCATAATCCAGATTTTATTAGTAAAGGAATTTTTGTTGTTTCCCCATCTCAGGCAATAAATATGTCAACCTTCACAGAGCAGGAAAAATGAGAGGAAGACTGCTTTAGATTTAGGGAATGTTTAGATGATGTATGAACATAAGAGTGAGGTTGGCATAATGGTTAAGATATTTGCCTTACACAAGGTACAGGGTTTGATTCTCACATGGGTTAATTGGCTAGCCTTAGTGGCCCACAAGGGCAGTTAGCCTAGTACTAATCTATGAACCTATGAAACAAACATCAGAAAATGTGATTACTGTTTTGCCTGTTATATGAAGGATGGACAAGATCTTCCCTATGACTAAGCAGTCCTTATCTAAGTAGCTTCCTTATTATACAGCCCTTTGCTACAAACATTGCAGGAACTACTTCCCAGCCCTACATTCTTCAAGGGTTGCTGTCACTTCTATGGCATATTTTAAGAATTTCTTTGCTCAGGATTTATGCAAGAACGAATCCCGATCAGCCATCCATGTATTCACTATATCTAGTGCAGGCTACATGCCAGACCAAAAACAAGGTAGGTTTATAAATATATTGTAGTGGGGTTTCTTTTCTCCATTTTATACCAGTTAACTTTCTGGGATATACTTTAAAAAGTCCTTCGGGTTCTACAAACTTATTACTATAATAACACCACACGCTTGCCGCTAATCAACTCTTAATAAGTTTAACTGTTTCATTCTACACAATAAAATGGAACTTCCTGAGAACAACTAACACCTATTTTCTCTTGTTTTTAAAATTCACAATTCAGTAGCAATAATTATATCCAAGTAAAAGAAAAATTACAATCATGTTAAAACTATCAATCAAACAAATTAATAAATATTCATCCTACATTTGTTGTCTTTTCAGTAAATGCCTGAGTAATACTTATAATTACTTATATACATACACACACATGCATATAAAGATATTTAAAAACAATTATAATATGTATTAGAGAATAGGCGAAGTGTACATCAGCACCCTGATTGAAGAGCAAATGTTCTCCAGCAGGGTATTAATGTACAAGTAATGCCCGCTGAAAAAAAAAGTTTGCCACTTCACAGCAGCATATCAAGCTGCCGTGGAGCTCAGACAGAAACAAAACTAACAGCCACCATTATTTCACGCTCACTAAGCAGTTCTTCAGCTGTTTAAAGAGTGTAAAAGAAAAAAGAAAAAAACTAAAATAGAAAAGCTCTCGTGTGCTTGTGTCTGTCTTTGTATAAGACTGTGTATGTATGTATGAGAGTAAGAGTGACAGACTGAGCTATTATTTTACACTTGCTAATCAGCGCTTTTGCTGTTTAGTGAGTGTAAAAAAATAAGTGAAACAGGAAAAAAGTGCATATGTGTGCTTATTTTGCTGTCTAAGTGTGAGTGAATTTGTATATGAAAGCAGAAGAGACTGTATGTGTGTGTGAGAGGGAATGATTGAGCTTTTCCCTGGTGGCAGCAGCATCAGTTACAAGGTTTCTGTACTTAGCACAAGGACAGAGAGAGAACTAACGGGGGAAGAAAGGACCAAAAATAGAGACTGATTTTAAATATTGCTCTTATAAACTTAGAAAGTTACTACAATAACAGGGTTTCCATTAGCATGAATTTTCTGAACAGAGGTGTGTGTGTGTGTGTGTGTGTGTGTGTGTGTGTGTGTGTGTGTGTGTGTGTGAATAAGCGAGGTGACAAGTGACAGCAGCAGTTGTAAAGAGGTTTGCATACATCTGGACCTTTTTGCTGAAGAAATCTAGATAAAACCTAAAATAAAGGAGGGAACAAAGGCTCTAAAACAGAAACAGATTTTTATTATTGTTCTTGTAAAATTACAAAGTTGCTTAAGTAAAGGATTTGTGTTAGCACAAATTTTCTGAAGGAAATAAAAGTCTTAAAACTCAAATGTATGTCATTATTTAGTAACTTCAATCTCCAATGACTGCCAACAAATAAAGTACATACCTGTTTTTTTGTTTTAAGTGTTATATTTTGAATGTAAATTGCTTCCTCCAACATGATTAACATATACTACATTAGGCGGAGGAACTATTTTACATCAAAAATATATTTAAAAAAAAATAAATAAAAAAGTAAGTAAAACAACAATTTTAAAGAGAACCCATTCGCTAAGTGCAGTAATGCCCTCCAAGGTGTGTGCTAATGTGTCCACCTGTGACTTTGGGCCTCATAACACCCCTGGGCGGGCGTTAATTACACATTAACACACACTGTCTGCCATTATCGCTTGCTAATCCACCATATTAGTTGTAACAACAACATTTTAGCCAATCCGACCAGTAGGAGTACAGGAAAACATAAATATTTCACAGTCTATCAGCTTTCATACTGAATACACTGCTTAGCTTTTCATTAATACCTGGGAAATGGGAAGCATTTAACAAGAGCTTGCCAGTGCAGCTCTTTAAATTCCAGTTTGGCTTCCTAGTTCCTCCTCTCATTTTTAGAAACCTCC
The DNA here is from genome assembly GCF_019279795.1 of Protopterus annectens. Classification (NCBI taxonomy): domain Eukaryota; kingdom Metazoa; phylum Chordata; order Ceratodontiformes; family Protopteridae; genus Protopterus; species Protopterus annectens. Next base: position 1,156,559,172 of record NC_056725.1, on the reverse strand, counting down.
CTAATATATAAAATAACGTTTTGAACCCTGTACAGGTCCTAGCATGTTTACTGAGGGTGTTGTTATCGTCTTACTTTTTGATTGCATAAATGTGTTGGAAAGATAGAACTTGCCCTCAAATATACCAACATAAAACACAGAACAGGTTAAACAGATAGCAACATCTTATTTGGTACTGCAGGAGTCCTTCCTGAAGAACGATAATGTATTTGTGCAATGTACTTATCATAAGCAGAAGATGTGCGAGGGAAAGATGTTTCAGCAGTGTAGATGTTCTTCCACCATCACTTCCAATTTGGTTTTGAGTTTTGATATTGTTGAATTACATTACAATGAGTTACTGTTTGGATTTTTCAGTATTGAAAAACCTAACTCAAAAAACAAAAACACACAAATTTTTGTAGTCAGCAAGTTCCACCCTGCAACCCTGTATGTGAAATACTTGACCTCCCCAGCCTCATATATGTACCAACTCCTTGGCTGTACTGCAGTGTAGAAAAGGGGGGGAAACACCAAACGTGCACTGCCAGCTCACTTAATCCAAGTAACTGTGGTAAAGTGTTCTGCAGTGTTCGATACTCAGCCAGTAGCCACTTGAGGAAAATGCCTCAGTGAAGTTAGGTGTAAGCTGTTTTGACATTCTTACAACTTACCTGCCGTACATTGTACATAATTATGTGTGCTCACTATGTTGATTATCATTCTGCAGGACTTGACTGTAAGTCTTAACCTTAGTGCTCTAAGAACTGAAAATAGCACCGAATGGTGCTTTTATGTCAGACCTTTATCATCTTATGCCAAAGGAGGAACAGCAAGAGACTGGTATTACCTGAGCACTGGGTAACCTTTGGCCGCTGAAAAAACAGGACAGCTATAAATTGATTTTAATAAGCAGAATGTAATTCCTTATTGCTGTTAGAGACTGCCTTAAAGATCTGCAGTTAGGATGAGTACCTCACTCAGCTTCATAATACAGGTCTTAATTTTGTTTTCTTTTTTATTAATAATATTTATTTATTTGCATTTGTTGACCGGGAGTGTCCGACTGGACATAATATACTGTCATTTGTGATAAATATCATGGCTGCTTTTAAAATAAGGGGGATTGACTATAATAACTGTCTCTTAGAAAGTAGTTCTTTTTGTGAAGTACTCTTAGTTGGGCTCCAGATTGTTCTCTCTCTCTTTTTTTTTGTAATGTATTTGGACTTTTATGCAGAATCATGAAAATTGTTTGTGTTATGACCCAAGTAATTTGTTAAATGTTAGAGGAATGAACAGCTCATGACACTGTAACAGCGAGTTCTAATATTTTCAGCCATATAGTAGTGGTCTGTGAAAACTAGTTACTTAAAACTGTAGTTTACATTGTTAGTTTCACTTAAAGCCCTGTGTAGAAGAATTTCTAGGTCGTTTTACCATTTAGTGACATTTTGATTTCCCTTCTCTGCATGGGACTCTGTCATTACAGAACTCATCCTGAAAGTGTTTGTCTTTTGTTACAGGGGACTCTCATTGAAACAGCAAGAGGATTAATGGGGCTTTTTTGTAGTGATCCAGAGTCAATAATTTATTAAAGTATTTAAAAATGCATTGAAAAAGCTGTCACTTAATGCACTCTCTCTTCTCAGACTATGCAGTTAATCCTGCAAATCCGTCACATCCTGCCAGTGAGTCAGTTTTTCTGGTAACTCAATAGGTGTGCAGCCGTGTATGCTTACATTCCCCTCCTTTTCCTTTACCAGGTGGTTTTAGTTACTAGTTGGAGATGTAAAACCCGTACCAAGTTCCTTTTTCAAAGGCTGCTGATTAGCTCTATTGTGTTGTGTGGCACGCCTGACACACTGAGCTGAGATGTAACACTGTTGTCATTTGACAGCATGACAGTTTCTGCAAATGATAGTTCACAGAGAGTAGAGCAGCTTGCCAGCACTCAACACACACAGTGTAAGGAATACCAACACAATAAAAATTAAGTGTAAATTATTCTGAAGGCACACAGAGGAAGCATGTTAATTTGTGGAGTTGCTTGTCTTCATCTGCCACTAAACACTATCTGCATTTTGCATGACACTCATGTTTGACTCATTATTTGCTGTTTTGTTTGATTCTTTATTCTCAGAAAAGTGTTTCTTGTAGATTGCGGCCAAAAATACCAATTTTAACATTAGATGCATTTCTAGAGCTAGAAAAAAGTTGCATTTCACCACTGTTGGAGGTTTGCGTTTTAAATAAAATATGCAGGTTATTTCTGTTCCTGTGTAATGGCTTTATTGCACTCAGCTTTGTTAAAGTTTTGACACACAAGTCTTTCAGCCTGCTTCATAGCGGTTCTAATAGCTCCCATAATTGGAAGTTGTTAGGAGCATAGCTGGATGCTGAAGTTCATAGACAGCATTTTATATTGTCTTTCGATGATGATTATTTTATTAGTTAAGACTTAAGGCACACATACATTAACAGAAAAGAAAAAAAAACAAACCAAAATAACTGTTTCATGCATTATACATTGCATATATATTTTCTTTATTTACGATAACTGTCATACACTTTAACAATACACACATTGTGCAATGCCTGCGTTCTCTTAAACCTCACTCTTCCTGCTGAACATTATTCTGCATGTATTGTTCTCACGACTTCCATTTAATTCTATGGAATTTGCTCCTTCCCTTTTCTAAAAATATCATTTCTTTTCTTTGATCTGTTTAATAATAATCAATATTTCAACCACAGTTGGTTTAGATTTTGATTTCTGTTTTCTGGCTAATCCTTTTTTTTGCAGCCAGTTGCATTAAAGTTAATAACGCCTTACTATGTTTAGGCCGTTCAGATTGCGTCCCAGCTCAAAGGGCATTTTAACAGCTATTTAAGTACTTATTAACTTCAGAGATGTTGCAGTTAAATAGGCAGTAATGAACACATTTTTTTAAATGTATATACAACATTGTAAAAGAGAGAAGTTTATTTATACCTACTTCTGCATTTAATCCATTTGCTTCCCAACAGAGGATGCTATTTTTTGTAGGTTTTCATTAAACAGTAGAGTAATTTCATCATTGATTTTACTGCTATGTCTATACTAACGCAAATCTTTATTGTTAGTATTTTTATTTTTTGAGGTTACTTCATTTTATGTTTATGCATTTCTATTTTTCTTCCTCTCTGGGAATGATTGGTTGGATGGGAACCATTTACTATGGAGGCCCACAGATTAAAGCTCCAAATAAAGATGACTTAAAATGTAATATGTACCCACTAATACATTGTTAAAACATGCACTATAACAACCATTTGAATTTACAATGCATGTAGAATTGGAAAAGAGCATGGAGTCTAATGTTGCAACATATTTGTATGATAGCACAAATGTGAGGTTGCATATATTTTGGCTGTGATTCGGCATTAAATGCAACATTCTTTCACTTGTATGTGAACACTACATATGAGTAATGTAAGCTGTTGCTAGAAAGCTGCTTGTATTCTCTATATGATGTATAGACTCATTGGTTTTAGTTGGGTAATGTTTTGAACATATTTGTAGATCTTCATCCTGTTGATCACTGATGAAGTACCTTAAATGTATGGGTTATATCATGCCAAGGATATAACAGCCGACGAGCTTCCAAGGATTGAAGGCACTTTCCAGGTGCCCAGACTGTCAGGGTGTGCAGACTAAAAGACAAGTTTGAGCACCAAGCCCTTTACTGCTGCCAATGAGTACACTCCTCTGAGGTTTTTGAGGATAGATTGTCTGCTTATTCTGTTCCTTTGCTGGACAGATAAGTTCCCTGTGGGGGAAAAACCTTCCATTCAGTTATTTTTTGTTTGTTATTAATACTTTCCTCTTCAGGAAGGTTATGTTAAGGCTAGGAGTTTGTGTTTTAGCAGACTGTATTGTACTGTTAAACAAGAGTGCTGTTTTGTTCCTGTCAGTTTAAAAGTTGTTTAAAGTATATAAAAATATGTTTTTCTGTGGTGAAATTTGGCTTATTTTACTTTTTGTGGCCGGGGAGTTTTTTTAAGTGCTTTTTACTGTGTTTTTCTGTCAAAAATTTATTTTTAAAGACTTTGAATTTTTACTGGCTTTTGCTGCTTACTTTCCCCAGGAAACGGGCACCATTTTCAGTTTGATTGTGGAACAGTCTGTCCCGAGGGTAGTCCTTCTTCCAGCCACACAATGCCACCATAGCAGACTAGTAATTTACCTCAGCCACAGGTAGGTGACTTGACAGTGGCCATTTGTTGTAATTCAGACCACTCATCTTTTACCCCAATGCCTTTGGTATAGCACCTACAGCCACTATGCACAGGGGTTAGCCACATCCTTTGTGGCTGCTGAGATCCCCTCAGTGAGCAAGGGAGAGCCACACTTAATGCTCCTGGGAGAGGGAACAGGGAAGGTTTCCCCTGTTTTGTCAGAATGTTGTGCCCATCCCTGAGGAAGCTGCTGCTGTCATTTATAATGCCATCAGCCCCATTTTTTTTCTATCAAAAAGAAATGGAAAACTAAACATTTATCTACTCTATACATTTCCTTAGGAGTAGTTTATTGGGTATGGCTTGGGGTTTTTATTCAGGCTTTTGATCCTTCTTATTTATTGCTTTCTGGTAAAAGAAAGAAGGATACATCCTTTCCTGAAGAGATTCAATATTCTGAACCTTGACAGGAATTAATGGGACAGATACAGACGTTTTACTCAGTTTTCTGATTCAGACTCAGAGGGGACCTCAGTTTCTGATTCTCTTTTTAGGGTTCCTGTTTCTTTGAGAGTATCTCCAGAATGTGCCAGTGTTTCAGTGGGAGTACAATGAGGTTTCTCAGTCCCTTAGAAAATTGTATGTGCCGTTACAGAAGGAGTTTCCTGAACCTTGCATACAAATATTTCAAGCACAGGTATTAATACCCTTCTGGCCTGCCAATATACCAAAACAGTTCGCATAAAAAGTGTCTAGCCTGTTCTTAAAAATATCTCAACTACTGCTTGCTTTAATGTAATTTGGTAGTCTTTCCATCCATCATCTGCTCTCTCAGAGAACCAGTTAGTTAGTACACTTCTCATTTCTGTAGAATCTTCTACGTAGGTTGTCTGATGATTCTCTACTACTTTTTGATGACCCCAAACATTCCCAGCGGTAGTTGTTCCTAAATGCCTATATACTTGAATAAGGTTTCCTCTTAAATATCTATAGGAGACACTGTGCCAGTTCAGATGTTTGTCTTTCATAATAACTTAAATTTTCAAATCCATGGATGCCCTTGGTGTATTTCCTCTGTACTCTTTCCATTATACTTAATTCTTTCTAAGGTTTCCATAATATTATTCCGTAGTCAAGTTTGGGTCTAATGTAACTAACAAACAATGGCTTCATTGTTTCTAGTTTCCTAGACTTTGTAAATCTTTTTGTACAACGTATAGTTCTATAACTATAATTAACCAACTGGTTGATATGATTATAAAAACTTGAAGCTGGATCTATCCATATACCCAAGTCCTTAAATGAGTCTGCAGTTTCCATTACTGTGTGCTGTATTAAATATTCACCTTTCAGTGTGACTCTCAAATCACGCATGCTTTGTTTTTGATGTGTTTATCAGCATATTATTGTCCTGCACCCAAATGGTCGATGTTGTCAAGTTCTTTTTCAAACATTCCATCTTTAACATATGTTATCAGTTTACCCTATTTCAAGTCATCTGCATAAGTGTGAGCCTAAGACAGAGCCCTGTGGGACATCCTGACTTTAACCAAGAATTTCACGTGTCCAATTGCTATATGATGCTTGCCATGTCCTATCTGTATGTGGTGCAGCTATCTATTATCAAGAGGACATAGATACCTAGTTGTTCTAAATTTACTGATCAGTGTTTTGTGCATGAGCCTACCAAATGCTGAAGTTAAATGTATATAAATTACATTACAGCACAAATTTTTATTCATAGCTGTTATATTGTTATAGATATCATGTTACAGGTGGTAATAGATCTGTTTTCAACTTATGTCTCCCTATAGTACCCCTCTTCGATCCCTCAGAGGCTCAGACCAATGTCTCTTACAGATTCACAAACCTAAGAAATTGATTGTATTTCCCGCTCTTTCATCGAACGAGCTTCCCTTGACCGTCACAAATATTACCCATGCCCATGAATTCAAGAAAACTCTCAGAAATTACCTAAACAGCACCTGGACTTGCCACTGTAATCATCCCTCCTGATCTCAGTCCCTTTCTCTCCCACTACTTGTACTCCATTCCTCACTTTCTTCCTATTCACGTATCAAAACTACCTCGTAATTATAACGTGACCGTAGCATACTACTGTTCATGCTCCTTCACTTCTAGGTCCTGGTAACCTCCTACCTGTATCCTATTTGCAGTAAAACTCTCTGTATGAATTACCAACACCTCCTGCTACTTACTAACTTCTTAGAAAATCCAAGTGAGTGTTTTGCCAATATTTTTGTTTAACCTGTCTTTTTTCTTATATCTGTCACACACACATATATAGGCCTTTTTTGCTGTACTTCTTCAACTTGTACTGTAATGGAAATTTGCTTAATTGTTCTGTTGTGTCTGAATTATTTATCATGCAATTTTATCTTGCTTAGTTATACTGTGGAGCTTTTCTCCCTGGGCCTCCGCTGAAAAAGAGCAAATGCTGAGTAGACCTATCTCGATCAACAAATGTCAAATAAAAAAATATGCATGATATATGGCTTCAAGTGCCAACCTTTTAAAGTCTGACAGCAAGTTATCCAATATTACCTTCTCCATTATTTTTCCACAGTATGAAAGTAGACTTAAGGGTTTGCATGACTCTGGGTTTGTCCTGCACCCCTTTCCCTTAAAGACAGATTTAAAGAGCGCAGGTTTCCAATCTTGAGGAATCTCTCCATATTTATAGAACCTAGTAAGTAACAGTTATAATGGTACTGTAAGATCTTGTTAAAGTTTCTCAGGTCATCGTTAGTAATTCCCGTCTCCTCCATGTGCTTTGTTTGGATCCAGTTTTTATAGGTCTTTTTAAATATAGTCTCATTTGATTTCAGTATCTGAGGTTACCTGGATGTCACTAAGACAGCGTATCAACCACCTTTTGGAGCCAAACTGTTTTACATAGGGTTTTGTAAATATAATCTGTAATCTCTTTATTTTATTTTACATTTGTTTACCAGGAGAGTCCAGCTGGGTATGAATCCCATTTTCAGCAGAGGCCCGGGGAGAAAGGTTCTACAATGGTTGGTACAGAATATGCAATAAACAAGTTATTAAAGTACAGTAGAAATAAAGAAAGGACGTGCTATGTACTATTACAGCAAGTAAACAGAAAATAAGCATACAGTATGAAATGACATTATTGTGTCTAAGAATAAATTTTAAAATCTACACACAACTTATCGATCTGTATGTCTTTTCTCCTTCCACATCTTACATATCTACAAAATATTGTGTATTAATCTCAGTATCTTTATATACATTTTCTTTAAATTTTTCATGATCTTGTTGCACACTCCAGCTTGTTTATTTCATTTTTCAAATTGATAATTTCCCCCGGTGCTGTCCTCGATGGAGCATGTGTGTGGCTCTGCCAGTATTTTTCATGATAGCCAGCCTTCTGCCCCTAAAAAGGCAGATAAAATGTATGGAGATCGTCAGTCTTTTTAAGTTTTTATAGTCTTTCCAAATCTGACCCAGCACCTATAGCTTTAGTTATTCCTTCTGCTGCTAAACAGTTAATTCCTATCTTGTTCTTTCTGATAAGGATGGGAAGAGTATTGATGGGTACAGAAAAAAATTTCTGTGGGATTCTCTAACCACTCATACAATTTTGGCATAATGGCAGGGGTGTTCCAAAAAGAATTCAAGAAACCCCAAAACCAAGGATAGTCCAACTAGTCATTTTAACTGCTTAAGGTACTTTTTTCCCCTCTCCCACCCTGGCAGTTCCTTTTTCCTTGCAGACAGTTTGAATATCAATTTTTCTCTTTGACAAAAGATAGTTTCAGGCAATCATTCTAAAGATCATTCATCAATGTTATAGATGGCAGTGAGGGGATATTCCTCCTTGCCAGGATTTTATTCCTCATCCACCAGGCCAGACTCTCTTATTTCCTCCTGTCCTTCATTATATGCTGTTCCAGGAAATGATAAAACCAGTTCCTCCTTCCCAAATTGGGTAAGAATTTTGTTCAAGGAAAGATGATGCTTGGCGACCAGTCCTGCATATTTCTTCTTAGACCTGTTTGTGATAATGCCTAACTTCAAAATGATGTCATTTCGCAATCTGTTCATCATCTTCCTCATTAAAGTTTACTGGTAACTCTGCATTTATCATCTCATTAATTTTCATCCAGACTTCAGGCATTTCCTTAGTTTTGTGCATCTGGATCACTTCATTAGTTCTGTGCTTTACTCTTTGGACTATGCACTATACCAAGAGTGTTCACTAAGTGGTTAGCTGAAGTTACAGCTCATTACAGGCTATAGGGTATTCATTCTCTTTTTTTTTTCCACTTTTAGACGTCTTGCTTATCTTTGCAGTCTTCTTCAAAGTGTCAGAAATTTCTTACTTGGGTGAAAGATCTCTTACACAAGCTGAGATTCCCAGAAGACATTCAAGCAACTGGAAAGACCCCAAAAGTACCTCACCAAGAGGATCAAAGGGCTCAAACAGATGCCATATGCTGCCCGGTTAAAGAAACTCCAGCTGTACTCAGTGGCATACCGCCTGCTCAGAGGCGATCTGTGCCTGACGTATAAAGCCATGTCCAACCCGGAATTAATGGACATGCTGCACCTCAGAAAATCCAAATCCCATCGAGTTACGCGCTCGAGAGACTTGAACCTCAGCACTGAAATAAATAGGACATGCTGGAGGGACAGATTCATAACCCAGAGGCTCCCTTCACTCTGGAATAAAATCCCAGTCCAGGTTAGGCAGAGTCCCTCATTGACTCTCTTCAAGAGGAATCTTGATGAGTGGATGGGAGATAGTAGGTTTACACTGGGTATCACTTCTGTGTCACTGTTAGACAGAGGCACAGTATACTAACCTCGAAAAAGGGCATAGCAAAATTCATTTAAAATGGGTGGCAAAAGCCAAACACACTCTGGCTAGGCTTATAAATGCCCTAGGGCAGATAGCCTAGTATGAACCTATGAAAAGTCCTTTTTGACTTTTTCACCAAGGATTGTGCTCCTGGGGTGTGAGCTGGACACCTCCTTCGAAGAGCTTTTTTTTTGCAGGAAAAATAGATCTGTACCTAGATTTATTTCTAAGGTTTTCCACTCAGAGTTCAGTCACTGTGAGGTGATACCTTGAGATTCTGGGTCTCAGGGCATGTATGATTCTCATGATAGCCCTGTCAAGACTCATGAGAAAGATGCAGTGATATCTGAAGTCTCTTTGGTGCCAGCATCAGCATCCCTTGTGTTTTCAAATCCCAATGCTTGGGTTTGTCAATTGAAAAATTACTTTGTGGAGACAGCAAATGTCTCTAAATCCGGCTCTCCTCCTAGCCACTCATTCCAAAGCAGTCAGTCATTTCAGACATCTCGGACTTTGTTTAGGGAGCAGTTTCAGGAGGAATAATAGTTTGTGGTGTTTGGGACACCTAGGACAGATGCAGGCACATAAATATGGAAGAGATGCTTGACCTGATCCAGGCACTCAACACACTCTGAATTACCTTTGCCCCCAGGACCTCTTCAGTTTGTTGCAGACAATACCACAGTCATGTTGTACATCTTCAAGTAGAGAGGAACCAGGTCATACCACTTTTGCAGACTAGCTTGAGATATAGTTTCCCAGCACAATCTCATTCTAAGGCATCCTTTTTTCTGTCAGGGCAATATTGTGTGACAGACAAGCTGATCAGAACAGTACAAACCCTCATGTCACAGGATCTTCCAAGGTTTGATCCATCTGTGACGAGTTCCTCTAGTAGACTTGTTTGCCTATCCTCTAAATAAGCAGGATTCTGCTCCAGGATTCCATGCTGGAAGGCCTGGAAAACAGGTATGCTTTCCACTAATATCCAGGGTACTTCTGAAGATTCAGAAGGAAACCCCAAGACCTTTCTGGTGACTCCCTTGCTGTCCCAGGCAACAGCAGTTCTCCCTTTTTTTGGAAAAGACCAGTGGCAGTTATCACAAGCTTCCTCACAGAATGGATCTACTCACAAAAGATCATGGGTGCTTGATACACCCCATTCAACTTCAGTTGACTTTCTAGTTGATAAGGTCTTATTTTCCTTTAGGCACCTGTTTACTGAGGATGTGCATCAGATATTAATGTAGCCAATAAAGCCTGCTACTAGAAAAATCATATATTAGCAAATGGAAAAGATTTTGTAGTTACCAACAACAACATAACCGGCACCTATTCAGGGCTAGTTGTTCTCCAGTTTTACAGTATGTGTGTCTGTTACTTTCCTATGGCTTTTCTTTACTCCTCCATCAGGGTTCATTTATTGACCATGTCTGCTCATGGATCCTCCTCTTTCAAGGCCTTTTTCATGTCAAAATGTTTTTGAAAGGAGTTTTACTTGAGGCCTCCAAGAAAAACAGTGGCCACTTCTTTTAACTTGATAACATTTGAACCAGCTTATTTGGCTGACTTGAGGTTCTTAACATCGAAAACTGTTTTACTTATTGCTCTGAACTCTGCAAGAAGAGTAGCTGAGTTGCAAGTTATTATGGTGAGTCAGCCCTATCACATTTTCCAGAAGAGACAGGGTTTCTTTGAGATCTAATGTGCCTTTTATGATTAAAGTGGTGTCTGAGTTTACTTTAAGCCAAACTATCCATTCTCCTATTTTCTCTACTTATCTTAAAAATGAGAAATAATGGATAATTCATACTTCGGATGTCCACTGACCACTCAAGTACTATCTTGACAGAACTAAATCTTTTAGATCTTTGGATCTGTTATTCTTTTCTCATGAAGATAAGAAGAATGGACAACCTGAATCAGTGCAGACTATTTCCAATTGTCTAAGGCTATTGCTTTTTTTATACTCACCACAACAACATTTTTCCAGGTAGGGTCAAGGTCCACTGTATCAAGTAGGGCCTTGGTTTCATCTATGGCTTTTTGGAAAGGGTTGTATTCTAGAATCTGCAGCTTAGCCCTTTGTACATACTTTTACGAAGCACTATAAACTTAATTCCTTTTTTAGGACTAGATCAGGCTTTGCATTGACCATTCTCCAGGTCTCTTGCAGCAATGCTCAGTATGATGAACATAGTAAACTTACTGGAACAGTAGATGTTCAAATCCTCATTGCTGTAGTAGCCACTCCCTCCCCATCCCCTTATTTTTGTTGTGTTATTTATACCAGGGTATAGTTGTTTGTTCTTCCTAGCACTATCCTTTGAGGGCTCAGTCTCCCTCTTGTCTGTTGGCTGGAAAGCATTGAAAGGCTTGGCACCCAGTCTTATCTTTAATCAACTCAGCTCAAGCCACCTGACAGCTTGGGCATGTGGAAGGTCCCCTGAAGTTTTTGAAGCTGGCCTGCTGTTCTCTCCTTGGCAGACTATAACCCATAAAGCATAGCAAATGCAGCAGTGATCATTCAAACATCTATTGTTATGGTAAGTTCACTTACACAACTATACTTGCTCTTTCTTTACATATACACATTACGCACACATTTTATCTGTACAGATACAGGTGTAAGCATAAAGGAACATGTCCATAGGTTATCTTTACAATATTAGTTAAGTTGAAAGTTAGAGATGTAGGTGTAGCTGTGTTAGAGGCCAGTATGTGATCCAGAAAAGATGAGCAAAAGAGGTGAGAGTACAGAAAAATAGAAATGATAGTCGTAGCTGTGAAGTGTGGTGAGTTTGGGAAAGACTGGTTGCAGATGTTCATGTAAGCAACGCAAAGAATAACTAAGCATATTTAAAATAATAATTAGTATTGTAGACTAGGTTTTGCACTATAATATGTTTGACTTACCAGTTGTCGAATAAATATCACATGGACTTAGTTGATATGATTCATTAGCGGTAAGTTTTTTTTTTTTTAAATGAAGTGTACTCTGAAAGCTTCCAGTGTGCACAAGCTATAACTTTTTCTGCCCTCAGTGAATGCCAGTATGTGTCTAATTATCCTGATGTCATTTGGTGTGAAGGTCCCAGTGTTCCTGCTTCACTATGTGAAAGTATAGAATAGTGTAAAGTGCTGATTAATTACTATATTTCTTCATACATGGTCGTTTGAAAAAAAAAAAAACTTGTACACCACCTTCTCTTTTGTAAAATAGTGCTGATGTTTATCATGTTTCACTGTTGCAGTCCTAACTAATGGGTTATCATGCTCCCGGTAGCCCTCTATCGGCCAGAATACCAAAGGTAAGAAAATATGACATTGGCTGTCGTCAATTGTAAAGGATGTCAGAAGGTCTGATACAAAAGGCGGCAGCCAACGTCACTTCCTCAGCCTTCCTTGCCGTGGAGCCTGAAGCAGAAGCTTTTTTTCATGAGGGCTGGTCGTCAGTTTACCTTTTTGGTTTCCGACTACAAAGTTGAAGTCAACTACAGCTAAGTACCCCATTGGGGATCCTCTTTTCTTGCCTTAACGAATGTCAGAAAAGTTAATGGTCTTACCTGTGGAAAGCAGATTCCCCATAGAGATTTTCATTCCTATTGTATTATTTGTTTAGGCCTTGACCACAACGTTCCTAATTGTAATCTCTATGCTTCTTTTAATCCGTGTACTATTCGCCGTCGGGCTAAGCTTTTAGCTAAGCATTTTGCAGTGTGGCCTACATTTGTCGGTATAGCGTCTGCTGATCTTCAGGCTTCAGATATCCCTAATAAGCATAAGGATAAGGACCACGACAGGCTTCAGAGGATCAAGTTTTCAGATGATGTTAAGTTGGTCGTCAGTCCTGCGGTAGCCAGTGAGGTGCCTTCACAGCCCCTGCAGTCTGAGGATTTTCAACCGCAGGCCTCGGTTGAGACCATTTCGAAGTCCCCCAGGCCTCCGGCTTACATTTTGTCTTCTGATCTTCCGCCTGTTGCTTCTGTAGCTGGATCCGGAGCCGCTAAGCTGACTCCGGTGTCTGAGGCCTCCATTCTTCATTCAGACAGCAGGCTCATACTGATGACCTCTGCCACAACTTCGGCAGTTGCCAGGCCCCCCCCCCGAGTCCTTCAGACTTGCCAGTAAATCTTCCAGTCGTAAGCCTGTGAAGAAACAGGTTCCAGTTTCCTCTCGTCCCCCTCAATCTCAAATGGTTAAAATGGCTAATGACCTTTTGACTCTTATTAAGGGTTCACAGCCTCCTCCTTCAGAAAGGGGTAGGGATGTCTCTCCTGAGACTTTATCTTATTCAGGTTCTGATACTTCTAGCATTTCTGCTGATGAAGTAGTAGTTTCTCAGGTTTTTTCTCCTTTTGAGGATTCAGATGCAGAGGAATCCATTCCTTCTGCTCCTCCTCCAGAGGATTTCTCTTTTGGTGATACTTTAAATACTCTCAAGGAGCATTTTAAATGGGAAAGTCAGGATTATCCCCAATCTAAGAAAAGGAATAGGGAGTTTTTGGATTTGCCGCAGCATAAGCCTCTGGCTATTCCTCCAGTATTGGAGGTGGTTGATGATGTTTTTCTGGAAAATTCCTTTACTCCAAATTCGGTTCCTCCTGCTCCCAGGAAGCCTGACAGGTACTATAGAGTCCCTGATTCTTATTTGTTTCTTTTTAGGAACCTGCTAGCTGACCCAGAGGTTATTTCTCAAGGGCCTAAAGGAGTTAAGGCCACTGTTACCAGAAATCCTGTTCCTTCCGACAGGGAGTCTAGGAACCTGGATAGGTGGGGTAAAAAAGTTTATACCTCTGCCACTCTTGCTATTAGGTCTACTAATTGCCTTTTTCATATGCTTAAGTATCAGCAGCACACCCTGGAGGCTATTAAGTCAAAGATTGCAAATGTGCCTCTTTTGGCAGAGAGCAAGGATATGCAGGATTTGTTGAATTCTGCCAGTCTTGTTAATAAACATTCATTACATTGTGGTTTTGACATTCTAGAAGCCTCCTGCAGGGCTACAGCTACTGGATCTGTTTATCAAAAGGCATGCTTGGCTCAGGGAACAGCCCCTTCCAGAGCCTGTCAAATCTATGCTTTTAGATGTACCTTTACATAAGGACAGTCGTTTTGGCAGTAAAGCAGAGGAAGTGCTCAAAAAGATAGAGGATAAGGACAAGTCTGTGCAAACAGTTAATGATTTTGTGCAAGTTCAAACTCCTTGCTTCAGCAGGAATTATCCTTCTAAGAGTTGGATGTTTCCTGATACCAGCAGACAGAACCGTTCTCTGATTAGAGGTTACAAATCTTCTAGGGGGCAGGTGGCTACCCCTCAAAGATCTAAGTGTTGGCATGCTTCCACTTCCAAAGCGGGAAGTTCTAAACCTGCATCTTAATCATTCTCTATGACTCTGTCCAACTTCTGCCTGTTCCTGCATGACCGGAGAATCCTTTAGGGGGAAGATTGGCCTTTTTTGCAAATGTCTGTGCCACCATCATGGACAACAAATGGGTACTCAGAACTGTATCCACAGGACACAGGTTTTCTTTCCACACCTTTCCAGTACCCAAAGGATTCCCGGACACTCCTCCAAACCAAAGGGCAGAAGTAGAAAAGCAAATTTTATCTCTGTTATATCTGGGAGCAATAGAATCAGTTCCTGCTCAGCAGGTAGGCCAGGGCTTCTATTCCAAACTTTTCTTGGTTCCAAAAAATGAAGGCACCTGGCATCCTATCCTAGACCTATCCATTCTGAACTCTTTCTTGGTAATTCCAAAGTTCAAAATGCTCACTCTGCATAAGTTTCTTTCAATGTTAGACAAGGACACCTGGCTGGTAACTTTGGATCTCAAAGAAGCTTATCTGCACATTCCTATCAGGGTAAGTTGCAGGCAATACCTTCATTTCAGAGTGGGCAAGCAACATTATCAATTATCTGCGCTGCCCTTTGGCTTATGTACTGCTCCCAGAGTTTTCACAAAGTGCCTAGCTCCAGTCATTGCTTTTTGCAGGCAGAAGAAAATTCAGATTTATCCATACTTGGATGACTGTCTAATTCAAGCAAATTCTCAAGAACAGCATTTAACGGATCTGGAATTTGTAAGGACTCTTCTATCTTCCCTGGGTTACACACTCAAGGAGGAAAAATCAAAAATGGTGCCATCGAAGGAGATAATATTCTTGGGAGCGAGTCTGAACACAGCCACCCAGATGATGTATCTCACCCAGGAGAAGCAGGCAGCTCTTTCACAAGGATTTGGCAAGCCTGTCCCAGCTCCCTGCAAGCTCTGGGATACATGGCCTCTTGCATTCTCATGATTCCATATGCAAGACTGCATATGAGGAAATTGCAGTGGTACCTCAAGAACCTTTGGTGTCAACACACACAGGACCTGGATATGATAATTCCTCTGCTTCCATGTCTGCAGAGAGAGTTTCTTTGGTGGGCAACAGCCTGTCTACAAAGCAAAGGCATGCCTTTTCCGCTCCCCTCCTGCCATTCAAGTTCTTACCACAGACGCATCGGACTGTGCCTGGGGAGCTCACCTGGATGGCAGATGCATACAGGGATGTTGGAACGCCCAGCAGATGCACCTGCACATAAACCAAAAGGAGTTGATAGCATTTCAGCAGGCCTTACTAGCTTTCAAGCATCTACTATCTCCAGGAACTCTGCTTGTCAGAACAGACAACACCACAGTCATGTGGTACATCAACAAACATTCTTATCCCCTGTGCAGACACAGAGCATGATTCTCTGGTCCATAGCAACATCCTTGGGCCTGCATCTCCTAGCTCAATTTCTTCCAAGGAGACTCAATGTTTTGGTAGACCAGCTGAGCAGACATACCCTGGATCCTCGCGAGTGGCAACTGAACAGTGCAGTCTTTTACAGCATCATTCAATATTGGGGCACTCCTCAGGTGGATCTTTTCTCCTCCCCAGGCAACCACTTTCTGCCACTTTTTTGCACCAGACAGCATCACAGCAAGGCCTGGAGAAGTGGATGCCCTGTCCTTCCCTTGGACACTTCTGTCAGTTTATGCCTTCCCTCCTCTTCTTTCCAGAGTATTATTGAAGATCAGGGACGAAAGACCAAGGACTATTCTCATAGCTCCAGGCTGGCCCAGACAGTATTGGTATCCAATGCTTCGCAGCCTCTCCCAATTTCCTCCTTGGCATTTTCCTCTGAAACCAGATCTTTTGGTTCGGGAGGGGGAAGCATTGTATATCCTCATCTTCAGTCTCTCCATTTGGTAGCATGGCTCATTGTATGAATCAATCCATTTCTTCTTCCCTTTCCCAGCAGTTGGTTAATGTACTCCAGGAGGCTTAGCACTAGGAAGTCTTACACTGCCAAATGGGAAAGATCCTCTCATTGGATGCAGGTTAGAGGGGAATCTTCTTCTTAGCCTACTCTTCCTCTAATCCTGGAATACTTAGCTGATTTGCTTCAGGGTGTCTTTCTTTTTCCTCTATCAAGATCCATGCTTCAGCCATTTCTGCTCATTGTTCTTTTGAGCAACCCATTTTCTCTCATCCCCTGGTGAAAATGTTTCTCAGAGGTGCTTGCAACATAAAATCTCACAGAAGGGCACCTACTGTAGCCTGTGATCTTAATTTTGTTCTAGAGAAACTCACTCTTCCTCCTTTTGAACCAGCTGCCTCTGCAGATTTAAAGTTTCTCTCTTGGAAGGCTGCCTTCCTTTTGGCTATAACTTCAACAAGGAGGGTTTCGGAGCTGCAAGCTTTGATGGTTGTAAAGCCTTTTCTTATTTTCCATGCAGATAGGGTCTCTCTGAGAACCAACCCCTCCTTTATGCCTAAGGTGGTTTCTAGCCTGACTCTTAATCAGCCCATACACCTTCCTACCTTATTTCCTAATCCTCGAAATAGAGGTGAGAGGATCCTGCATTCTCTTGATGTGCACAGACAGCTCAGGTTTTACCTGGACAGGACTAAAGACCTTCGAAAATCAGCACAGCTATTGGTCAGCTTTGCCCCTGCAGCCCATGGCAAGGCTATTTCTAAGCAAACCATTTCTAAATGGATTGCTCATTGTATTACTTTTTGTTATTCCTTTCATGGCAAGGTTCCTCCTCAAGGGGTTAGGACCCACTCAGCTAGAGCTACTTCCACTTCTGCAGCCTTTTTAAGGGGTGTCCCTACTAAAGACATTTTAGAGGCTGCCACATGGTCTTCTGTTCACATTTTCACAAAGCATTATAATTTGCCTTTGTTTTCTAGAGCCAGGGCAGGGTTTGCCACTGCTGTTTTGCAGGGCATTATCTCCAAGCCTTGATTCTGTTGGTTCCTCCTTCCTTTTCTCTGGGCTTTGGTAATCGACTCATTGGTTAGGACTGCAACAGTGAAACACGATGAACATAGTACAGTTGTGTACACTTACCATAAATGTAGATGTTCGAGTGTATTCACTGTTGCAGTCATCACATTTGGGTTAACCCTGCTAGGGTAGTCCTTGGCCAGCCCGAATACCAGAAACTTAGTATTTCTGCGTTGGCTGCTGTCGCTTCAGGACTGGCGTCAGGTCGTCAGTAGTATAAAGTAAGGCAGCCAGCATCATTACATCA
This sequence comes from Protopterus annectens, assembly GCF_019279795.1. Taxonomy (NCBI): domain Eukaryota; kingdom Metazoa; phylum Chordata; order Ceratodontiformes; family Protopteridae; genus Protopterus; species Protopterus annectens. The sequence continues at coordinate 1,156,541,546 of NC_056725.1, read as the reverse complement.
GTTTTTCTTGCCCTAACCTGTCAGGAGCCCCCCAAGTAGGAGCCAGGTTCTGGTGGAAGAATCCCACCAGTAGAAAGTAAATACCAATATGTCCCTTTGTAAGGAAAAAGGAGAAGGGGGATGGAGGGAGGGAAACCAGGACTGCAACAGTGAATACACTCAAACATCTACATTTATGGTAGGTGTACACAGCTGTACTTTTTCTTACCTTTATTACCCCATCATAATGGTAAATGGATGGAAGGTATCCCTGTCTTGCAGTATCTTCTGACACGGAGTGGTATAATAAGTATAGCTTGCTAGGATATTTCTTAAATGAGATATTGACACTAGCGGTACATGCTGTGCTATTACTAAACTTTTCTAGCAGTTTAATGAGACAGCCTTGGCAAATGGTTCTTGAGTAAACCTCTTTACTACATACTGTCTCCTGCTCATATTCCTGAAGCTGAGTAAAGCTTTACCTGGAACTAGCCTGCATTCCTATAAGTGTTTTACTTGCATCCATTGCCATCTAGACAAAGTCAAGTACCTTTGATTGCTAAATTGCACTTGTTATTTTGAGTGATCGGTTTTGTTTCCTGCTTCTGTGTGCATTTCAGTGAACTTTTTGTAAAAAAAAAAAAAAAAAAAAAAATTGCTCTTCCTGTCGCTTATTGTCTTGATATTACCTTCAGCAAGGGATTTCCAGCTAGTGGTTTGTGTCAGCTTTGCACTTGTAGGACGACTCTTCTGAGTTTTTTACATGAAGAGGACTAGGGTTATCCATCTTGTGGCAGGAGGTGTTTGCCTGGTCTGCCTGAGCTGAGAAATATACAAAAGAACTTGTAGTGTATCCATTTTATTGGCTAGAGGGCCCATTATTTAGTTTGCTGTTTTTTCTATGTTGCTATTAATTTTGCATGTTTATGTGGATAAGCAGTGCCCTGTACAGTAGCAAACACCTAGAAAGCGAATTTTCTCTGTAAAACGATTCACAGAACTGCTACCTGTAAAGCAGCAATATAGTGCAAATACCTTATGTGCCATTACGTTTAGAGAAGCTAGTTGGGCCTCAAGTGGAATACCTACAGATTTAATAGTATTCAGTATTGTGTAAACATTAATATTAGTAGAATTGAGTACTGTGTAGCTTAATCTGCCCAAGTAAAGTACCCTTATTAGTCTGCACTCTTAATAGCCTTCTAATTCTGATATACCACCCCAATGTAGCTCACAGCTCAAAGGACTGGACAGTATGGATATGCAGTTTTCTAACTTCACTGTAGCTAGGGTGTGGTGGTGCAGCAGTAGCATTGTCGCCTCACAGCAAGAGGTTCTCCCATTCGATTCTTGGCTGGGAGCGCCTTCTGTGTGGAGTCTGCATGTCCTCCCCGCAGTCGAGTGGCGTTTTGAAAGACATGCGTGAATGGGTGTGCCTTTGAAGGTTGGGTGTCGGGCTGGCACCTCGGCACCATAAAAATCGACTGACAATCATCAGCGGACTGGAGTTCCACTGTGGCGACCCCTAACTGGGAAAAGCCGAAAGAAAAACAACAACTGTAGCTAGCGTGGTGGATATGAGCATTATACCTCTCAAATTCTTAGCACAAGAAATCTGCGCAAAGCCTGACATGATGAAGAGTGAAAGGCCCAAAAATAGGGACAGATTTTAAAAATTGCTGTTATAGATTTACAAAGCTGCTAGAATAACAGCGTTGTGTTATCACACATTTTTTTCGGAAGGATATGAAGTCTGAAACTCAAATCTATGTAATTATTTAGTATTTCAATCCTCAGATCATCCCAGTGATGTGCCAGAAAACCACACATTTTATGAGGAAAGGACCAAAAATATGAGGCAAAAATCTGGACATTCTTTGAAAATCTGGACAGTTGAAAGGTATGATGAGCATCTTGAAACAAAGTAGCAATTGTTTCATGTTTAGTGACAACCACGTAATCCCTAAAGATTTAGGTGCAGTATGTGAGAGATATAATTACACAATGACACTGGCAGCTAAACTCTCGCATACAAGTCTACATTAAGTTCCCAAAACCTCACAAAACACCCACCCCACGTAGCACACAACGCACACACAGTCTAACAATTGCTTAGGCACTTAAAAGCAATTTTCCTAAATAACAAAGATAGTCTAGACCACCTGCTGTCAACGCTATGCCTCAACAAGCTCAAAAGCATTCAGAAAAAACACCACGTAACACCACACATACTGTCGCTCTCAGTGGTGCCCCAAACACTAAGCTCCTAAGGCAAACAAACACACTTCCCAGGACTCTCATCCTAGGGGACTGCATTGTAAGAAATACTAAAGCTCCTCTAACCAGGCTGAAGAAGGAGAAGGTAATTGTTAGTTGCTTATCTGAGCCAGGATCCAGCAAATCACTCATGCACTCAAGTCATTATGCCACAGATACTAGGATGATTCCATTATAGTCCATGTAGGTGTAAACCTGAGATGCACCTCCCTCACTCACTCACTCTGTTTGCTCACCCACACAGCCTCTTCATTGCTGTCCCTATCCCAAACATACCTCTCACCTGTCTGGAATTTCACAGAATGCCCAGATTTAAATAATACTATACCTTCACTGCCCTGCTGCTGCATTCATAAAGGTAAATGAATAGTATCAGTTGTCTTGTTTTAATATCAGAAGTACAGTGCCTATATACCGATAATGTGCAGTGCATTTTTTCTGGCTCCATTATTCTGCAGCATAGCTATCTGTCCTTGATTTTCCATTAGCATTTTCTGCCTGGTATTTTGGTCTGTTCTTCCTAAAATGGGTAGTTTTCTCACAGATCATTGAAAGTTACTGTCAATCTTGTTTGGGGTGGGAGGGACCAAAAGGCCCATGGCAGGCAGTGAATGCAGCAAATCAGTGTCCTCAAAGTCACTTGTGTGGGATAGCCGGAAGACATCCCACAAATTGAAATGTAGGCTTGTTTTAAAAAATAAGCGGCCATTTCACACTGAGTTAAATGGAGGAGGGGCACTGACCATAACTTTGATCTGTGATATAAAACAATAAGTGTCTTGTTTTCTTGCTTATTTTTTTTTTACTAGTTATTGCTTATTCTTACAATTTATTGCACTTTTTCTTGTCTGCTGCCTATTTTATATTACACTTTTTATTGTCTGCTGCCTATTTTTTACTGTTTTTTATTGCTATAAACTAACCTGCACTGTTCTACTGCCTTACTGGGCCTTGTAAATCACTTTTGTTAAGGCTCACTTTTTATAAAGCTTTTTTTAGCTAGTTTCACTCTGTGAAAGGTATTAATTGAAAATGTTCTGCTTTTAAGCATCTGTTTGTTGTTCTGTTTTTCTTGCCAAGGAGTATATCGTATAACTGATTTGTTTGCAGTTAAAAGCATTTTCTAGAGTCACCTTGCTCCTTTTTTCCTGTTTAAAACTTTCATTTAGTGTCTCAGTGCTGTTTTCCTGCTGGGATAAACATTTATGTACTGTTTTATGTCTAAAATAGTGTAGCTAGTAGCTGTAGCATAGTTTCCCACTCTCCCTCCCTATCGTTGTCTTATTAAACTTGGTGGCTTTGCAGTTGCCCGCCCCTACTGTAAATTTGATCTGGGACACTCCTCCCAGTCCAGTCTCAGTAGCTCATTCTGCTTAACGCAGAAAGAACATTTGGAAAGGCCAACCCCCATTATTTCTTTACCTTGAATTATACTCCATTCCTCCTTGCTCCCTTCCCATTCAAAAAAAAATTCAGCAGCTATTTAAACTGGAAGTGTTATTCTAAGCGTCTTAGTTTTGATCTAAGCACTTGGGCTTTAGGCCTACCCCTTATCTTTCCCTGGCCTCTCTCTCCCTCAGATTCTGACAAATATGGATGGACAATTTCCTACAGTTTCTCCTGCCAGCCTGGTTGATATGGGTATCCTGAGGTAGTGTAGCAACTGCCTCATGTACACGGACAACCATCTGCTATTTCCACCTGGGAACACAATTTATGAGAGGTGCAATTACATTAAGAACCTAGAGTCTATGCTCTCTCTCCCTTGCAAGCCAGTATATCTGACACTGAGAAGGTATCAACACAATCACTACACCTCAAACACCACCCTCAACTGCACAACACACACCCAAATATGTGGAGGTTCTCAACAAAAACATACCCAAACAAAGGAGACTTCAGAGGCAAAAACACACATGAACTCCACAACTCTCCACACGACATACCACGCATAGTCCACACACCTGTGCCTCGCAACTACAAAGGCCTAACCATAAACCCAACATATTAGTCATAGGTGACTCCATTGTGAGACACACCAATGTGCCTCTCACCAGGCTAGATAAGGAGAAAGCCACAGATGTTTTTCGTGTTTCACTGTTGCAGTCATTACATTTGTGTAATCCTGCTGGCAAGTTGCCCTCAGCCGACCTGAATTCCAAAGTCTTGGGTCCTGCTTCGGCTGTTGTCGCCCCCTTCCTGATGTCAGGTCGTCAGGGGTATAAATGAAGCAACCAATGCCATTTTCTTCAGTTTTTCTTGCCGCGCGGTGCCCAAAGCAGAAGCAATTCGCAAGTGCCTGTCGGCTGACTCCTGAGATTTTCATGTTTGAGTTTCAGATCCGAAGTCTTCAATAAAACTAAGTACCCCGTTGGGGAAACTTTTTTCTTGCTCCAGACCGATGTCAGAAAAAGTTAATAATTGTATTTCTTGTGGAAAGCAAATACCTCATAAGGATTTTCATTCTTACTGTATTCCTTGCCTAGGCCCAGATCACAATGTTACTGGTTGTCGGTTTTGTGCTAGATTTAACCAACGCACTATTAAGCGTCGGTATGATTTTGCTTTAAACCTTTTTGGACGCCAGTTTAATTATCCAGAAATGTCGTTGGATAGCCATCCGACTACCGGAGTTTACAAAAAACGCAAAGAAAAGGACAGAGAAAAACAGCCGAGGCCCAAAACCGACGACGAAGGTTCTCCTAAGCCAGTCGCCGGTTCTCAGTGAGGTGCTTTCGCAGCCCCTGACGCCTGCTACTTTAGTGTCGCAGGCCGCTACCGACTCCCACATGGAGTCGGCCATGCTGCTTGGATACTCAAGGTATTGGAGCCTCGGATGCTAATCCCTCAGATGGGTCCGGAGCCGCTGAGCAGGTACCAGTTTCTGAGAGTGTATTCAGACCTAAACATCTTTACATTAAAATGACTTCAGCTTCAAAGGCAAAGACTAAAGCACCTTCTAAAGCAAGGAAACAAACTCAAGAGCCACATGGACAGGCCTCTGTGCCCAAAAAACAGATGCTTAAAATGGCTGAAGACTTGATTACTTTGATCAGGGGTTCTCATCCCTCTCCTGATAAGAGGCCTAGGCAAGACACTGACTATGAATCTTCAGATCAAGTTTCTATTTCTTCTGATTCCTCTTCTGATCATGAATATTCTCCCCCCCCCCCTATGAGGATTCTGATGCTGAAGAATCTATACCTTCAGCATCTCCTCCTGAGGGACTATTCCTTTGGGGAAGCCTTGCATACCATGAGGGAGCATTTCCACTGGGAGAGCCAAGATTTTTTAGAATCTAAAAAGAGGCTCAGGGATTTTCTTTTACTACCTCAGCACAGGCCTCTAGCCATTCCACCTGTGTTAGACATTGTAGATGATGTGTTTTCGGAGTCTTGTCTGACCCCTGACTCCTTACCCCCAGCTCCTGTTTAGCCTGACAGATATTACAGGGTTCCTGACTCACAAAATTTCTTTTTAAAAACCCTGCTGCTGATCCAGAAACTATTTCACAGGGTCCAAAGGGAGTTAAGGCTTCCACTGGAAAAAACCCAACTCCCCCCTGACAAAGATTCAAGGGCACTGGATAGATGGGGAAAAAAGGTTTACACATCTGCAACTTTGGCTATAAGGGCCTTAAACTTGTCATTTTCATATGCTTAAGTATCAGCAACATGTCATGGGATTGCTTAAACAGAAATTGTTGTTAAATTCTGAATGTGCAGAAAACAAGGAAATGCAGGATTTATTGTATGCAGCAGAACAAGTTGGAAAACATACTTTGCAATGTGGTTTTGATTCTTTGGAGGCATCCTGCAGGGCCACAGTTATGGGTTCTGTAATTAGGAGGCATGCTTGGTTAAAGGAACAAAATCTGCGTGATCATGTTAAAGTTAAATTACTAGATGCACCTTTACAGCATGATACTTTGTTTGGTGTTAAGGCAGAAGAGGTGTTAAAGAAGATGGAGGACAAAGCTAAATCTATGCAAACTGTCAAAATTTTTTTACAAGTACAGCCACCTAGGTTTAGTAGACACTGGCCTACAAAAAATCTGTCCTTTCCTGTGTCAGACAGACCTCAAAGGGACAGATCCAAACACCCTAGGGGCAGATCCCAGGTGCAAGGTTCTTATAGGCCCAAGCAGTGGGGTGCTCCAACCTCCAAAGTTGGAGAAGATAGATCACAAACATACAGAAAACAGTCCCAATGACTTCCCCCTGCCGGCACCAAGCACTTATGTCCTGGCAGCTCCCTTAGCAGGGAAAATTAGCACTTTTTGCTCAAAATTGGCACATCATAACCCAGGACAACTGGGTTCTAAACATAGTGTCACAAGGCTACAAGTTCCATTTCCATACTCTGCCAAAGGCAAACGGCTGGCCAGATCTGCCAAAAAATCAATGGGCAGAGGCACAAAAACAAGTCTCATCCCTCATGGACATGGGGGCAATTCATCAACTACCAGAGCAAGATCAGGGACAAGGATTTTACTCAAGACTGTTCTTGGTACCCAGAAAGGACTAGGCCTGGAGGCCAATACTGGACCTATCTATTCTGAACACTTTCCTGGAAATTCCAAAATTCTAAATGTTGATTTTGCAGCAGCTTCTGCCCATGCTGCGCAAGAATGCTTGGCTTGTGACTTTAGACCTAAAAGAGGCATACCTGCATGTTCCAATCAGACAGTCATCCAGAAGATACCTAAGATTCAAGGATGGCTCAATGCATTATCAATTCCCTGCACTGCCCTTTGGCTTATCTACTGCGCCCAGGGTCTTTGCAAATTGCCTGGCACCAGTAATTGCATTCTGCAGACAAAGAGGAATACAAATATATCCTTACTTGGACGACTGTCTCATTCAAGCAGAGAGAAAGGACATTCTTCTTCAACATCTGGCATTTGTGAAAAGACTTCTAATATGCCTAGGGTACACAGTCAACAAAAAGAAATCAAAACTAGTACCCTCACAAGAGATAACATTCCTGGGTGCAAGCTTGAATACAACTGCCCAGATGGCTTATCTCCCGCCAGACAAACAAAGGCAACTGACTACCTATTTCAAAATGTTGGCAACAAAGGCCCAGTTATCTGCAAGAAAAAGTCTGCAGGCTTTGGGCTTCATGGCATCCTGCATCCTACTAATTCCATATGCAAGACTGCATATGAGGAAACTTCAATGGTATCTAAAAAGTGTTTGGACTCAACATTGCCACAGCCTGGAAACAATCATTACTCTCATTCCCTGCCTGCAACAGGAGTTTCGATGGTGGGCGAAGGCTTGTCACCAGAACAAGGGGCAGCCATTCACATTACCTCCAGCCAGTCAGACACTAACAACGGATGCATCAGACTATGCCCGGGGAGCCCACATGGCAGGAAGATGCATTCAGGGCACATGGTCTTCAAACCAAATGCATCTACATATCAATCAAAAAGAAATGTTAGCTGTGCAGAATGCCCTGACAGCCTTCAGGACCTACTTCATTCGGAACAACTACTGATAAAGGCAGACAACACCATGGTCATGTGGTATATAAGCAAGCAGGGGGGCACACATTCTTACCTCTTTGCAGACTAGCCATGACCTTGTGGGACACAGCTTTGACTTACTGAGCACATCTGCAGGCACAATTCCTGCCAGGAAAGGAAAATACTCTGGCAGACAAACTAAGCAGAAACCTCATGGATCCGCACGAGAGGAAGCTGGATCCACAAGTCTTCAGCATGATAACAAGGAAATGGGGATGCCCGGACATAGATTTATTTGCCTCCCCTCTCAATTACAAACAAAAAGGTTCTGCACAAGGACTTATCACAGACAAGCATGGAAGTTGGACGCCCTATCAGTATATGCCTTTCCCCCACTGCCTCTCCTCCCCAAGGTGCTCCTAAAGGTCAGACAGGAGAAGCCAAAGATGATACTGATTGCCCCAGACTGGCCATGCCAGTACTGGTATCCAGTACTAAGGAACTTCTCTCTATACCCAGCTTGGACCTTACCTCAAATACCTCGACTACTGTCCCAGCTGAACAATCAAATCATGCACAACCAACTCAGGACATTAAACTTGGCAGCATGGCAGATAATGTAGTCATACAAAAAACACCTCTCAGTAAAGCTGTGATGGATGTCATTCTGGAAGCCAGAAGGCCTAGTACTAGAAAGTCTTATGCTGGAAAATGGAAGAGATTCTGTGCCTGGAACCAGGCACAAGAAACTGATACAGCAGTACAAAATATTCCTCAGAGTTTGCAATACTTAACTGAGATGCTGGACAAAGGCCTATCTTTTTCATCAATTAAAATTCATGCCTCTGCCATTTCAGCTCATTACAATACAGAGTCACCACTTTTTTCTCACCCTTTGTTAAGGCAGTACCTCAGAGGAGCCAAAGATTTAAGGCCCCCAAGGATACTACCAATACCTGCATGGGGCCTCAATTGTGTCTTGGAAAACTCACCCTGCCTCCTTTTGAGCCAGCTACTACTGCTGATATGAAGTTTTTATCTTGGAAAACAGCTCTGCTCTTAGCAATTACTTCTGCAAGATGAGTTTCAGAGCTACAGGCACTCATGGCTGTGGAACCTTTCATCATTTTTCATCCAGACAGGGTCTCCCTGAGGACAAACCCAACATTTATGCCTAAAGTAGTGTTCAGTGGGGCTTTTAACCAACCCATCCATCTGCCAACCTTTTACCCAAATCCACAAAACAAGGGGGAGAGAATTCTGCATTCTTTGGATGTACACAGACAGCTTAGATTCTACTTGGACAGAACCAAAGCTTTCAGGAAGACAGAGCAATTACTAGTTGCATATGCTGCAGGATCACAAGTAAAGCCTATCTCAAAGCAGACTATTTCTAAGTGGTTAGGCCACTGCATTCATTTCTGCTACTTACACCATGGCAAGCTAGTGCCTAAGGGCATTAGGCCTCATTCCACCAGAGCTGCAGCCACCTCAGCAGCCTTTCTCAGGGGAGTACCAACCAGAGACATTTTAGAGGTGGCTACTTGGAGTTCAGTGCACATCTTTACAAAGCGTTATCATCTGCCGCTCTACTCTAAATCCAGGGCAGGCTTTGCCACTGCGGTTCTGCAGGGCCTCATAGCCTCTCCTACCGCTGTCTAGTTCCAGCCTCCCAACCATAGCTTTGGGACTCTACCCAAATGTAATGACTGCAACAGTGAAACCCGAAGAACATAGTACAGTTGTGTACACTTACCATAAATGTAGATGTTCAAGTGTATTCACTGTTGCAGTCCAGGTTACCCACCCGCCTTCCCCCTTTTTACTTTTGGATCTTATCTTTCCTTCTCTGATTTATACTACCTATGTGGTGTATTTGCTTATAGATGAAGGTAAAATTTATATTGGTGTATTTCTGAATATATATATATGTGTGTGTGTATATATATATATATATATATATATATATATATATAAAGTTTGGCTACCCTTTTTTGGAGGTACCTGACATCTGGGGCAAGAAAAACTGAAGACAATGGCGTTGGCTGCTTCTTTTATTCTTAGCTGGGTCTCCTGTAGCTTTCCTCAAGAAACCATAATCTTAGGAGACTTTAATATTGATTGGTACTCCTGTATCTCTCCAAAACCTACCTTTCACCTTAACCTTTTTAACTTTCAACAAACCATAACCTCCCCTACTAGAATACACAAGTCAACCAATAAACAAGCCATCTTGGATTGGATACTGATCAAGAACAATCCCCTCTCTTATAAAACTGGAATACTCCCTGACAATATCAGTGATCACCTCCTCACCTACATTACTAAACAAAAAATCAACAATCCCAAACAGGCTTCTTATCGTACTGTACACAACAAAACAAATTTTAACCTGTCATCTTTCCGTAATGAACTCAAAGAATATAACTGGTCAGCTCTAAAACACCTCCCAATTGATGAAGCAGTTACCTACTTCAACAATACTTTCCTACAAATTCTCCAGCATCATGCACCATCCCGATTAATTAGAATAGGCTCAAAAGCAGCCCCCCTGGCTTTCCAAAAAAACCAAACAAACTATGCTAGCTAGAAATAAATTATGGACAAAATGGAGATCCACTAAAAACCCATCTGACCATCAAATTTTCAAACACCTGAGAAATACAACTAAGAAACTCACCTATCTGGATAAAAATAATTACTACCTTAAGTACCAACAAAACCAAAATCAAAACCCCAAACATTTCTGGTCAGGAATCAATAAACTGCTCCATCCAGGGAACACCAAAACTCCTACACCAGCTAGCCTAGCCCAGACCCAACCCAATATAATAGCCAATGCCTTCAACAACTTCTTCTCTGAAACAGTCTCCTCTCTAGCAAACACCATGACTCCCCCCCCATCCCTTCAAATAACCTCTCCTCAAAACAGCACCCCCACACTAAAATTTAATACAGTCTCCACAACCTATATACATAAGTTACTCTCTAAACTTAAACCTTGCACCCCTTCAGCTGACAAACTTCCAGCTGAATATCTACAACTAGCAGCAACTGAACTAGCTTACCCAATCTCCATATTAATTAACAGAACTATAACTGAATCTACCATCCCATCCTGCTGGAAAATCTCCCATATCATTCTCCATAAAGGAGGTAACTCCAACGAACTTTCTAATTACCGACCAATAGCCCTTCTATCTCCACTATCTAAAATTATGGAACGTTGCATTCACCATCAGCTCCTGTATCATCTCTTGCAAAATAACCTACTCGTAGACTCACAACATGGTTTTAGGCCCCACCACAGTACTTCCACTGCCCTCCTCTCCTTCACAGACGTGATCAACAAAACCGCAATAACAACCTCTACTCCTCTGCACTATTCCTTGACCTCTCAAAAGCTTTCGACATGGTGAACCATCAACTTCTCCTAGATACTTTAAAATCCCTCTCACTTGATCCATCTGCACTACAGTGGTTTGACTCCTACTTGAAAGATAGAAAACAAGCAGTCCTCTGGGACAGCCATCTATCCTCTCAGCTCCCTATCACTATTGGTGTCCCACAAGGTTCCATCTTAGGCCCCCTCCTTTTCTCCATTTTTATTAATAACCTACCTAGTTCACTTCCTACAACCACTTGTATACAGTATGCTGATGATTCTACTCTCATCTGCTCTGCTTTATCTCCAGAAGAACTCCTCCTCCACCCAAAAGTCTTTACAGCAGCAGAAAAATGTTTCCAACACATCTGTCTCCTCCTTAATCCCAAAAACTAAATTACTACTTTTCCCCCCACCCTTAAATCTGCCCCAATCTCATTTTCCATTATGTCCTGTAATGGCACTATCATTAAACCTGACTGTTCCACTAAACTACTAGGCGTTACTATAGACAATCAGCTAAGCTTTGACTACCACATTGATCTTACCATCAAGACTGTTAATAAAAATAGGTGCCCTCTACAGACTAAAGCCTTTTCTTACTGCCACTACCCGAGTGTCTCTCGCCCAAACTCACCTCATCTCCACACTATTGTATGCCTCTCCATCTTTTATCAACCTTTCAAGAGCTAACCTTCAAAAACTTAACACAGCATACCATAGTATTGCCAGGTTTGCCACAGGTTCCCCTTCACTCATCACTGTCTCAATCTAAAAAAACTCAATTGGCTAGAACTTCAGAACATAATACTTCTACAACAATTAGTCGTCACTTATAAAATTCTACATTACCCATCCAACACACCCATACTTGATAACCTCATCACCCCATATAAAAATCTCACTTCTCTTCGCTCAGCCAGTACGCTTCTAGTAACTACTCTCAAATCCCACAATAAAGCAGGTGACGCCTTATTTGCCAACACTGTAGGATCATATTGGAACAAACTTCCCATACACCTGACCACCCTAGGCTCATCTCACCTTTTCAAAAAACAAATAAGAAACCACTTACAAACCCACTGGCTATGCCCATGCTCTAATCCTGACTGAGCTCAGCAAAATATTCCCCTATTTCTAGTTCCCCCCCTTTTTTCACTCCTATTGGTTGTTCTCAACCTTTGATTATCCCTATCCTGACCCACCTGCAGAACTTTTTTTTCACTTTTTGCTCCTACTATATGCTATAACTGTGCAATTTGTCATCTCTTCTTTTTCTAGCTTTATGCAAATCTCTTCTATGCTTATCTCGCTCCTATACTAGTGCTCTGGCAAAAGTTGTTCTATTCTAAATTGTAAATAGTGTAAAGTTTATTTGACTCTCTATCTGTCAGTTTATTTCGATTCTTCTTCCCTTACAAGTCAGTCTTATTATAGCAATTACTACTAAATAATGTTGCCTCTCCATTGTTTTTTTCTTGTTATAATACCTCTGCATTTCTCTACACCAATAACAACTTTGTCCTTTATTTGCTTGTATGTTTACATTTTTTTGTATGATTGGTTCTGTGTTGATTGTTATTTTGATTGTTGTTCTTTTTATTGTAATTTACTAGTCTGTTAATGGAGCTTTTCTCCTCGGGCCTCTGCTGAAAATGGACAATGTATCCAGCCAGACTAGCCCGGTTAACAAATGTAAAATAAATAAATAAATAAATAAAATATTTTATACCCCTGATGACCTGACGTCAGGGAGGGGGCGACAACAGCCGACGCAGGAGCCAAGACTTTGGAATTTAGGCCGGCTGAGGGCAACCTGCCAGCAGGATTACCCAAATGTAATGACTGCAACAGTGAATACACTCGAACATCTACATTTATGGTAAGTGTACACAACTGTACTTTAGTTGTCTGGCAGGTGTCAGAATCCGCCATATCACACACGCACTCAAATCTCTCAACAGTAGGTACTGCTATGACTCTGTCATAGTCCATGTTGGGGTGAGGTACCTCCCTGGACTATATGAAGAGAGACATGATTGAGCTTGTGAATATGTGTTCCAGGCAGGTATACCTACCTCCCTCGATTATATGAAGAGAGACATGATTGAGCTCGCTGAATGTGTGTCCCAGGCAGGTATGTCCCTAGCCTTAAGCAGCATTCTACCATCACCCAGAATGATGCCGCAATACAAAAAGAAAATTATTGGCTTTTAACAATTGTCTTAGTTTCTGGTGTCATTCCTGTGGGATCCAGTACCTGACAGCCTGGGAAGGAATGATCGACAGACCGCGAGGCTTTGCTAGAGACAGTCTGCATCTGTCTCACTTGGGCTTCAGGCTTCTGGCAAAGGCCCTTGCCTCCTCCATAGTGCCTTTTTTAGGAAAAGTCCTGAGGTCGATAAAATCAATACAAAAATTTCAATAAAACACACATATTAAAGGTGATGCTGCTAAACGCTAGGAGTCTAAACATGAAACTGCACTCATTGCAAGCATTCTTAACCCTGGAAGATTCTGACTTTAGTGCAGTCACAGAAACCTGGTTCAAAGCTGTGGAGAGCGCCCCAACCTTACCTGGTTACTTATCCTGTCATACATTCAGACCCCAAACTGTAGGCAGCAAAGCCAAAGGAGGTGGAGTTTTAATGTATAGTAAAAACACACACACCTCCAGGCTGATCAAACAGGATGACGCACAGGAAACACTTCAGGTGCAGTAACCATTGACAAGACCCCTATTCAAATCATAGCTAGCTACAGGCCCCCAAATTTGACTCTGTATGCTCACTCCACCTATCTGGACCTCTTTGAATCTATCAAGATTCAACCCTTTACCCTGATCATGGCCAACTTTAACTACCCAACCATAGATTGGAAAAACTACTCATGCCAGAATGTAAATGCCCAGAGATTCCTTGATTTTATCAATGCAAATGCATTGGAGCAGCTAGTCGATACCCCCACAAGAAGTGATAATATCTTGGACTTGGTTATAACTGACATGAGTAACCACTGCAGCATCTCTACAGTATCATCCTCCTTGATAAGATCCAATCATAAAGTGGTCACTTTCAAAGTCAGCATCTCCCCTGACCCCCCCCCCCCATAGCTAGGGTTAAACAAAAAAACTTATCAAAAGCTAGTTACAACCTTCTGAGGGATGGTATATACAGCTGACGGGACAAAATCATCCTCCGCAAGGAAGAGTAAACCTATCTGGTGGACATCTGCAATAAATAAGCTATATAACACAAGGAAAAAATTGCTGTTCAGGACCAAGAAGGAGCAGGTGCCCAACTGGAAGCAATCTCTCCTTAGGCTGAACAAGCAAATAAGAGCACTAATGAAATCCTCTTAAGCCAACTTTGAGTCAAATTGGCCACATCTACTAGAGACAATCATAAGGCCTTCTTCACATATGTCCACAATCTCTTTCAGAACCTGTTCAGAACTGGTGGTCAAGGACACCACATACACAAATGCTGTAAATATAGCCACCCTACTGGCTGACCAATTCAGTGAAAACTTCACCCTTCTGTCCCCCATCAGTAAATCAGGACATCCCCAGTAACTGCCCTTTCCCCTTATCTATAGGGAACAGGTCGTCACTGCCCTCTCCAAGGCAAAAAATACAGCCTCCATGGGACCCGATAACATCCCAGGCTGCATCCTGCATGAACTCAGGCATGAACTTGCAGCACCATTAGGCACCCTATTCAACCAAAGCCTGAGTACCGGCTTTGTCCCAGCTGAGTGGAGGACAGCCACTGTCATCACCTTGCACAAAGGTGGAGCTTCCACCGATCTGGGAAATTATATACCCAGCAGCCTAACTAGCCTGATCTGCAAGGCCATGGAACAGATTATCATGGAGCTCATTAACAGGGACATTGGCAGCCTCCATGCAATTGACCCCACACAGTTTGGCCTCGTCAATTGACGATCATGTCTGTTAAATCTGGTCGACTTCTTTGAGACAGTTTCCAAAGTCCTGGACGAGGGGAAGACGGTGCACACTGCCTACCTTGACTTGGCCAAGGCGTTTGACACTATTCCCCACTCAGGCATAGTAGACAAACTCTTTCAGCTGGGTATAAATCCATATGTTGTCAGATGGGTATTAAACTGGCTCACTGATAGAACCCACCTAATCAAAACAGGGGAAGCTACCTCAAGCAGTAGACCTGTAACAAGCGTTGTACCCAGTGATTGGTCTTGGGGCCTCTGTTATTTAGGATATCCTTCTCTGAGGTGCAGGCCAAAAACAGTGGGCTATGGCTGACCAGGTTTGCAGATGACTGCAAGTTAGGCATGGTCATCAATTCCCCAAGTGTTGTGGACGTCCTGCAAGAGGTTCTCACCCAAACAAATGACTGGTGCCAAAAACATGGCTTCAAGCTGAATGCCAAAAAATGCATCATCATCCCCTTGGGGGAGAGTGATGTCCCCACATATTATCACATTAATATCGATGTCCTAAGCACGCAGGTCAGTCATGAGGGATTTGGGCACCCAGGTTGTTAGCAACCTGACTTTTGACCACCATGTTGCTTCCGTTGTACAGAAAGCTTTCTGTATGGTGCACCTTATACATAAGAGTATCTCATCCAGGGACAAAAAGGTTATAACATCCCTGTATTCTTCCCTTATAAGGCCAATTATTGAGTACAATGTCCCCTTCGGCATGTACCTCACAAAACACATGCAGCAGCTGGAAAAACCACAGAGGTTCTTCACCAGAAGAATTCAGGGCCTCAAACATCTACCCTACACAGATAGGCTAAAAGCCTTGTCCTTCTCCTCAGATTCATACAGACTCCTCATAAGTGATCTCTGTCTGGTATACAAAGCAATCTCAGACCCTGCCTTGATGGGACTGCTGCATATCTGCAAGTCAAGTTCCACTCGAGCAACCCGCACGTGTGACCTCAACCTGGTCTATGACATCAATAGGACTTGGTGGGACAGATTTGTGGCCCAGAGACTCCCCCATCTGTGGAATAGACTCCCTCTCCACGTAAAGCAGAGTACGTCATTATCCCTTTTCAGCGCAACTTGGATAACTGGATGGGAAACAGAAAATGCACCCCTGGGATTCCACCCGTGTCCCTGCTAGACAGGGCCTTTGGGTGCTGACTTGTCTAAACATGGGCTAAAGTCTTGGCTAGGCATATAAGGGCCTCTGGGCCAATAGCCTAGTAACTTCCTATTATCCTATTTGTAGTCAAGTTAGTGGCCAGTCCTTTGCTTTTGATTGAATTGCAGCAGGTTTTGGTTATTATTCTGGGTAGCTGTCACACAGCAGTCTGTCTTTGAGCAGTATTCTTGCTTTGTCAGTTGGTGTGTTAGTCTGAATATGTTTGAAATAAGAACAGTTAATGAAGAACATTGTGTGGTGAAGGAAAAGTGGAAAACGTTGACCTTTTTGCTGAATGAATGGAAAACCAACTTGTTTGATTTGTAAGCAAAACATAGCTGTGGCGAAGGAATATAACATTCACAGGCATTACACAAGTATTCACGCTTCGAAGTATGATGAATGTAGTGGAAAGATGCATGTTAGGGAGTTAGAACAGTCACTCAAAAAGCAGCAGTTACTGTTTAAACGTGTTCATCAAGCTAGTGATGCTACTGTTTGGGCAAGTTATAGGATTGCACAAGAAATAGCTGTGTCATCGAAGCCTTTTTTGGAGGGTGCCTTTATAAAGAAATGTATGTTGATGGCCGTGGAAGATATTTGCCCTTAAAAACGTCAAACATTTGCAAACACAAGCCTTTCAAGAAATACAGTTGCAGATAGAATTAATGAATTATCAGAAAATCTTAAGTCAGCTCAAAGAAAAAGTTGCTAAATTTGTAGCATTTTCTGTAGCAATTGATGAAAGTACAGATATAAGTAACACAGCACAACTTGCAGTTTATATATGTGGTGTAGATGACAATATGCAGCTAATTGAAGAGTTTGTGTAACTAGTACTGTTGAAGGGAATAACAACCGTGGATGACATATTTGTTTGTTTGGTAGGTACACTAGATAAAATAGGTGTAGACTAGACAAAAACTGAGTCTGGCTATAGACGAAGCACCTCAAATGGTTGCTAGAAAAGCTGGTTGTATCTTTCGGCTTTTCCCAGTTAGGTGTCACCACAGCGGAACCCCGGTCCGCTAATGATTAACAAAATTAAAGGAAAAACTACTGGCTATGAACTCAGACCATCAAATTCACAGTGTCCATTGCTTAATTCACAGAGAAGTGCTTTGTAGTAAAACATTAAAGATGGATCATGTCATGAATGTTATCAAGGTAGTGAACTTCATACGCACGCAATGTCTGAACGACAAACAGTAAAACAGCTTATTAGAGGAAATTCACATTCACGGTCTGCCGTATCACACTGATGTTTGTTGGTTAAGCCGAGGAGTTGTGCTGAAGCACATATGAATTAAGAAGTGAAATACAGAGGTTTATGCATGAGAAAGGAAGGGATGTGCAGGAACTGAAAAGCAATGAATGGGTTCAAGATCTAGCTTTCATGGTAGATCATTTGCATTACCTGAATACAAGCCTGCAAGGTCAGATTAAATTGGTGACAGATTTACATGACTATATTTGTGCCTTTGAGTTGAAGCTTAACCTTTTGAACGCCAACTAGCAGCAAGTAATACTGCACTCTTTCCAACTCTGAAGTCCCCTGCAAGGCGCACAGTTTCATGGTGTTATCAACACAGAGAAGTACTGCACCAAGATTTCCAAGTTAGTAAGCGAGTTGGAGAAAGATTTGCAGACTTTTAAAAACCTTGAGAAGGATTTTTCTGTTTTCCACAGCCTTTTCTCTGTTGGTGCTGATAAGGTACCAGAACTGTTTCAGTTAGAACTAATCGAGCTCCATTGTAATTCAGAGTTGAGAGTGTTGATATTGGCAGATTTTATCAGTATGTTGGGCCGACATATCCCCAAATTAAATGTTCGGCCTCAGACTATGTCAATGTTCGGCAATACCTATATCTGAGAACACCTCTTTTCTGTGATGAACTTGAACAAGTCTTTACTCCGGTCTCAACTTACTACTGAACATCTCAACTCAACACTGAAGGCAGACACTGCTCAATCCTTAGTGCCAAACATTGATGGACTTGTGCAGCCCAAGAGGTGCCAAGTTTCTGCGAGCAGTAGTACCAGGAATTAAGGTAAATAGATTGTTTTTCTTGGCTAAATTGACCTTTCTTTATTATTATTATTATTACTACTGTTATTACATTACCCCCCTAAAAAGTGGTCTCGATCTGATAATTAGCTGGCCATTGTACTGTATACTCTGATGAAATGTAGCTTTCTGGGGTAAATGAATTTGACAACCCTGCTGTAGGTGTTACTTCTCAACGCCAGGAACCTAAAGAAAAAAAAAAACCTACACTCTCTCCTAGCCCTACTCACACTTGAGAATATTGACATCAGTGCAATTACTGAGGCATGGTTTAAGTGGCACAGAGTACCCTTGTAGTGCAAGGTTTCAGTGCCTTCCATAAACCAGTAGCTGTACAGACAAGGGCTAAAGGTGGCAGTGTCAATATACATCAATAACAAGCATGTCTCAAGGGTGGTCAAATAGGATACCGTGCTGGGATTCCTCCATGTGCAGATCACCATAGACAAAATCTTGTACCATATCCCAGCCAGCAATAGGGAACCCTCCATGTCCCAAAAAGCTCAGAATACACACTTGGACCTACTGGCGACACTTACTATGCATCCTAACACCCTACTTATGGGAGACTTTAATTACCATTCTATAGATTGTGTCTATAGATTTGAGACTGTATAGGATTCACAGAGAGATTCATAAACTTTGTAAATACAAACATCCTTGACCAAATATTGAATGTGCCTATTAGAGGTTCCAACATATACTGGACCTTGTACTCACAAATATGGGAGAACGCTACTCCCCCCAAGGTCTTATCCTCCCTGATGAGGTTTGACCATAAAGGTGTCTCCTTCAAAATTAAAATCAACTCCATAATCCCATAAAAACCCTTAAGAGTTAGGAACTGTTCTAAGACAAATTGCCCATTGTTATGTGATGGTTTGTCAAAATTCAGTGCCCCTCCATATCCTGCCTATGCTGAATTGCTCTCAGAAACTCTGTTCAACATGGACTGCTGTACCTAATAGAAGCCCAGGAATAGCCCCAGAAACAAACAGCCCTGGTGGCATCCCAGATCAAACAGGATATAGAAAAAGATAAATGTTCTCTCATCAAAGTAAATAGTCAAAGAAGTGGGCTAATTAGGTCACTGTCAGTCTGTGACTGTCTCACTGATAGGACCAAGGAGGTTAGAATCAGTGAAACCACTTCCACAAAGATGCCGGTTACTAGTGGAGTCCATCAGGGCTTTGTGCTAAGCCAACCCCTCTTTAGCATCTACGTTTCATCTGAGAAAGACAATGTCAAAGGCCTCTGGCTAACCAAAATTCACAGATGGTTGCAAAGTGGGAGCAGTTATTGAATCCCTCCGAGACAAGAACACCCTTCAGGAAGGTTTGATGCATGCAAATGCTTGGTGACAAAGCCATGGCTTAAAACTCTGTATGAAGAAATGCATTAAAGTACCTTTTGGAAAGTCTGCCACCCAGGGTAACTATGTCATCAATAAAACACCCTTAAAAGTTGGTTCACTAATCAGGGATCTGGGAACGCGTGTAAATAGTAGCCTAGCATTCAACCAACATGTGCCCAAGATAGTAAGAAAATCCTTCTGTGTTGCTCAACTTATAAGCAAGGGCATGGAATCTAGGCCCAGAGAGGTCAGCATAATGTACTCTGCCTTCATCAAGTCCATCATAAAGTATAATGCCCCCTTCGGTATGCACTTGACCAGACACATGCAGCAACTAGAACTTCCACAAAGGTTCTTTACAAAAAGAATTCGGGGAGTAAACGCAGTATCCTGTGCTGATTGCCTGAAAGCACTGTGTGTGCTAGGTATCGTACAGAATGCTGAGAGGTGATCTTTGCCTGGTGTACAAGGCATTCTTGGACCTTGATGTAATGAATCTTTTACACATCCATGAAGCAAACGCCATCAATACTACTAGACTGAAAGACCTAAATTTTGCTTGTAACATAAATAGGACGTGTTGGAGAGACAGATATGTTTCTCAGAAAATTCAGATTCTCTGGAACAGGCTTCCCATCCATGTGAAGCAGAGTTCCTCCCTATCTCTATTTAAGCACAACTTGGACCAATGGATGGGTAATTGGAATTTTACCCCTCGTCTGAGTCCTGTGTCTCTGATGGACAGAGGCAGTCCATAAATCACCTCCTATAAATCAAATTTGTGGTTGTCATTTTGGTTACACGACTAGGCCTTTAAGGGCCTCAGTGGTCGTTAGCTTACCTATGAGTCCTCCTTGTGGAGAAAAAATATTTTCAGATTCAGTATGCATTCTCAGGTAGGAGGACAAACATCAGATAATATCTGGATGTCAGATTCACTTCAGTATTGCAGTGCATAGTAGAAATGTTTATTTTTGCTCTTGCAAAATTTTTTAAAATTAATTTTTGTTGCCAATATTGGAATTAAATGTTGTTACAGAGCAGAACAGAGTGAAAAGCACAAAAACACAGGTATAGTGAGAGCAAGAATTAAGTTGACAAAATGTTACACCTCACTGAGTTTTATGCGTGTCAGAAAATGAGATAATTAGAAATAGACTAATATATTAGATCTTAATGTATTTGCCGTTGCAGAATAGCACTAGTCAGAAAATACATCTTCATTTGATTTCCCCCCCTCCAGTCTACACCTGTCAACAAATCCTATATGTTTAACATGCATTTTAAATGCTGTTTGTGTTGGAATGGGAGCAGATGGTAATAAACAATTTGTTCAGCTTTGTGTCATTGTGTCTGTCCTCACTTGATAGTTATAGCTGCAGACTTTGCATTTTCCATTTGCATCTTTTAAGCTGCAGTGGTCTTTGAGAAACTGAAATCCAATGCTAGACACATGAGCACAACTGATGGTGTTTGCTACCTGTCCCAGGGTTACAAGCAGATCTTATTTAAAGGTACTTTTATTGAGCAGCACAAGTCACCGTGACCTTAGCTTCGACCACAACGTGTCTTCCATTGTAAGGAAAGCTTTGCACGTAGGTCACTTGATTAGTAAAGGCATCGCCTCGAGAGCAAAAGAAGTTATAACTCCCCTGTACTTGGCACTTATTCAGCCCATAATTGAGCATAACACCCCATTGGGGTATGTACAGTACTAAGCACCTGCAGCAATTAGAGAGACCTCGAAAGTTTACAAAGAAGATCAAGGGCCTCCAGCATATGCCTTACATGGAGCAACTAAAGTCCCTATCACTATACCCTGTATCACATAGGCTTGTTAGGGGAGACTTATGCATGGCTACAGAGCAATCCAAGACCTAAACCTAATGAACTAACTGCATATTCATAAATCAAATGGATCTGTGGCTACCCATTCCAGGGACTTAAATATGGCCTGCAGCTTAAATAGGACATGCTGGAGGGACAGATTAGTCTCCCAATGATTGCCACGTCTTTGGAACAGGCTACCATTTCAGAGCACCTCAATGACACTTTTCAAGAGGAACCTGGACGAATGGATGGGTCACCATAAATTCTTACTGGGGATAGTACCCTCAACCCTCCTGGACAGTCATCACTAAATGCAGTCTTGGGTATTCACTAGTACTTCTACGGTTTTACGGTTCCCTATTATATGATCGAAGACGCATTCTTTTGAATGCGTCTTGATCGAACTTGAAAGCACAAAACGGCAAAATACCGAAATGGCATATAAGCAAATTCTTTCCCTGGGAAAGAAATCGCTTGGCCGCCTTCGTTATTTTGCCATTTTTGTCACTGTAGTGCGATCTCAGAGTTGGTATATTTAGCAGGGGGGTGTGGGGGTGTGAGTGGTGTAGCCCCCCACTTTATGTAATGTTTTAAAGTTTTGGGTTTTTTTTGAAACAGCGATTTTTTTCTCTGGGAAAAAAATTGCTGTTCTAAGTGTTCAGGATTGTAAGCTTTCGCTTAGATGGGGTCGATAAATCAGCGCTCGTTTTTTTAAATGTTCACTGATTTAATATAGACCCAGTTTTACTTTGGGTTGAAACGACTAGGCTTAAAATTACCTCCTGTTCGGTAGCCTAGTAATCTCCTGTAATCCTATGATTTACTTTATTTTTAGGTTCTTTACTCCTAATACGTCTGGTTTGTCACCTGTCACTGGAGATTGATGTCACTAAATAATGACATACATTTGAGGTTTAGTTTTATTTCCTTCAAAAAATGCATGCTATCACAAATCCTGTTGTTTAAGCAAGTTTGTAATTTTATAAGAGCAGCAATTAAATTCTGTTCATATCTTTGAGCCTTTGTTCCCTCTTTATTTTTGGCTTAATTCAGATCTCTTCCACTGAAAAGTCGAAAGGTATGCAAACCTTTTTACTGTTGCTGCCGCCACTGGTCAATCTCTCTTAGTCGCCCCACACACACCTCTGCCTTAGAAAATGCATGCTAACACCAATCGTAATATTCATGTAATGCTGTGAAGTCATAACAGCAACATTTAAAACATGTTATTATTTTGAGCCTTTCTCTCCTGTTTATTATAGGTTTATCCAGCATACTTCTCGACTTCTTAGCACAAGATATCTGGACAAAGACCTAAAAATAGGGACAGAGTTTAAATATTGCTCTGATAAACTTAAAAGTTGCTAGAATAGGTTTTGTGGTACAATGCATTTTTTTATGAAGTCTGAAAGTCAAATGTGGGTCATTATTTAGTGACGTCAGTCCTTAGCCATTTGATGGAAAACCAGACCAAAAGTATGAGGCAAAAATCTGTACATTCTGCAAAAATCTTGATAGTTGAGAGGTATCCAGATATGTTGAGCTAAGAGGCCAGTTGGTACACAAACCACTTTGCTGCTGTTGCCACGGATCACTTTCATTCTTCACTCAGTCTCTCTCACTCACACACACACAGTTTCTTCTGCTTTCATGCATGCAGTCAGTCACATACACAGACAGAAACATAAACACATACATACATAGACACACACACACACACACACGCACACACTTTTTTTCTATTTTATTTATTTATTTATTGTACACTTGCTAAACAGCAAAAGCGCTGCTTAACAAGTGTAAAAGAGTAGCTCAACCGATCTGTCTCACACTCATACACGCATACAGTTTCACACAGAAACACACACACACTTTTTATTTTATTTTACACTCGCTAAACAGCAAAAGTGCCACTTAGCAAGTGTAAAATAATGGTAGCTGTTAGTTTTTTTTTTCAGTCCGAGCTCCACAGCACCTTGATACGCTGCCATGAATTGTCAAGCTTGTTTTTCAGTGGGCATTACCTGTAGATTGACACCCTGCTGGACAATGTTCTCCAGTTAGGATGCGATCTACAGGTCGCCCATTCACTAAATCATATTAACAGCCATTCAATCACAGTGACAGGATTTTTAGCACTATTTACACAGACAGTAAACTGAATAACTACTGAATGCATAGGTCATCCGTTCACTTGCAGCTGATGTAACTAGTTAACTGGCAAAGTACAGCTCACCCGCTCACTTCCATCCTGCACAAATTAACTGGTGTATAAAACCACCTATTCACATGGCATTACACAACACAAAATGTAAACATCATGGTGTTAATCATTTTATGACTTGATAACGTTCATTCAGCAACCAAGAGCTTAGTCAAATGTCACTGACTGGATTTCCTTCTTCAGCAAGCAAGTACCTCTAGGTTGCTAACAAGGGAGGAGTCTGTGCTTGTATTAAACACAATCTGTATTATAAAGTAAAACGAAATGTCACCAAATGGCTCAGTAGCTAGTAAGCAAAAATAAAAAACAAGCCACATAGGCAGTAAATGCATAGAAAAGCAATTTATGAAACAAGCAGTGCTACTACAACAAGGCGACTAAGCGCTTTTGCCATAAAACATGATTGTCTTCATCATAGTTATTCAAATGAAATAAAACTCACTTTATATACTCTAATGACGCTACCAATTAACCAATCTTGCATAGATAATAAGATTACCCTGACCAAACTTAAAGGCGTATATCCCGTCATATACATAATTCTTAAAAAAAAGCTTATTTTTACAACTCACTAAGATGTTATAATCTTTAAAAATATGTATTGTGATATAAAACATTTTAAAAAACAAACTTTAGTTAAAATAAAATGTATACACATTTCTTTGAAAAATGTTGAATATGTCAGGTTTATACATCCGAAATTAATAGTAGTTAAACCACTGCTGCCCTTTGTTTTAAAAAGGGACCTGTTGTGATGTAGTCATTTAAACGTGGCTTGCAACAAGCATTTAATCTCAGCTGCCATTTAGTTTCTAGTTCTAATTCATCATCACCTCCCCAGGTGATAAAAACAACAATTTGAATGTGGACAATAACTTAACTTGGTTGTTAAACGTAAGAGCACATTCATCCCCCCTAGTCATCCATTAATAGCGATATTTGAGAAATTATGTGAAGAACAATTTAGAAAAAATAATCAGAGACTATAATGCTAGTAACTTAACTAGAGACGAAGTCACTAATTTGAATGAGCTGGCAGGCAACCATAATGTACCGTGGAATGAAGTCCGACAAGGGAGGGGGGGTTATCATTATGTCCCATATAGACTACAGTTCTAAAATGTTTGAAATATTGAATTACCGTACAACTTAAAGTAGAACTTCAAGAAATGTCAGCAGAGCATACACCAAGATTGACAGTTTCTTGTTTGATGCCTTAGTTCAAAATGAAATTGAAATTGGGGAAAAACATTTTAATTGTTGAAAGACTAAGGACACCAGTAATCTTTGTAATAGCAAAAGATTCACAAAAGTTTTTACAACCCCCCATTTAGTCCTATAGTAGCAGCCAGAGGTTCCAAAACTGAACCTGTTGCAGCATACGTAGACAAATGGGTGAGTTTAGTGAGGCCCAACATATTCTTAAAGATTCATGGTACTGTTTAGAATTGTTAAGACAAATAAATACAGGCAATTTGGATTTTTGTTTCCAGCTGTGAATGTGATTAACTTGATGCTGCAGTCATCACACTTGGGTTATCCTGTCGTCAGGCGGTCCCGCAGTCGGCCTGAGTTCCAAAGTCTTGGTCCGGTGTCTGTTGCTGTCGCTTCTTCCCTGACGTCAGTGCGCCAGGGGTATATAAGAGGCAGCCAACGCCAATTTCTTCAGTCTTTCTTGCCGTGCGGTGCTCGAAGCAGAAGCAGTTCGCAAGTGCCGGTTGGCCGACACCTGAGATTTTCAAATAGAGTTTCATTCCGAAGTCTTCAAAGCTAAGTACCCCGTTGGGGAACCTTTTCTTGCCTCAGTCCGATGTCAGAAAAAGTTAACAATTGTATTTCTTGTGGGAAGCAAATACCTCATAAGGACTTTCATTCTTATTGTATACCTTGCCTAGGCCCAGACCACAACGTCACTGGTTGTCGGTTTTGTGCTAGGTTCAATAAGCGAACCATAAAGCGACGCTTTGATTTCGCTCGACACTACTTCGGTAGGAAATTTAATTATACTATGCCGTCGGAGCAACCGACTACCGGCGTGCATAAAAAATGCAAAGATAAAGACAGGCAGCCTAGATCCAAGCCAGATTCCGAGGCCTCTGCTGGGCCGGTTGCTGGTTCTCTGGTTTTAAGTGAGGCGCCTATGCAGCCCCTGATGACCGCAGAATTGGAACCCCAGACCGCATCGGATTCTCAAGCAGGGAGTACTAGGCCGACGCAGCCATTTTCTTTAGCCCCTACCGACACCATTGCAGAAGGAGAAGCCGGTGCTGTGGAAACACCTTCAGTTACAGAAGGTGTCTTTAGACCGACTACTCTCACCATAAAATCTTATGCTAAGCTTAAGACTCCTTTAAAACCTAAAAAGACTGTACATTAGTCTCCAGTTCAAGGCACCATGCCTAAGAAACAGATGCTTAAGATGGCTGAAGATTTGATTACTCTGATCAGGGTTTCCCAACCCCCCCCCAGCCAAAAGGCCAAGACAAGAGGAGGATTATGCCTCCTCTGATCAAGTTTCTATTTCCTCAGACTCCTCTGAGGAACAGGATTACTCCTTTCCCCCTTATGAAGATTCTGATGCTCAAGATTCCATTCCCTCAGCATCTCTCCCTGAAGATTATTCTTTTGGGGAAACCTTACATACCATGAGGGAACATTTCCACTGGGAAGGTCAGGACTACTCCGACTCAAAGAAAAGGCTCCGAGAGTTTCTTTTACTTCCCCAGCACATACCACTTGCTATCCCTTCAGTTTTAGACATTGTGGATGATGTTTACTTAGAATCCTGTGTAAATCCAGATTCTCTGCCTCCTGCTCCAGCCAAACCAGACAGATATTATAGAGTGCCTGACTCACACAAATTCCTTTACCAAAGCACTGTTGCTGACCCAGAAACAATCTCCCAGGGTCCCAAAGTGGCTAAGGCTTCTATGGCAAAAAACCCTGTGCCCTCTGAAAGGGACTCCAGAGCACTAGATAGGTGGGGGAAGAAAATTTACACCTCAGCTACTCTAGCTATGAGAGAATTAAATTGTCAATTTCACATGCTGAAATATCAGCAATTCCTAATGTCTCAATTAAAACAAAAAATGAGCACACGCTCTCAACAGTCTGAATTGAAGGAAATGCAGGATCTGTTGCATGCAGCTGAACAGGTGGGCAAACATACTTTACAATGTACCAAAAAAGAGAGAAAAAAGGGCGAACAAGCTCCCACCCACCCAACACACCAAAAAAAGTTCCTTAAACGTTTTTTTATTTTTTTACAGGTAAAAGCAGCGTTTTTCGCCACAAACACAGTGGTCAAATAACTAAAATTAGGAATTACAACAATACTAACTGCACAGACTTACTCTGCCTAGAATGCAATCTATAATGTATCTGACTAACTAGTTCATATACATTAAAATAAAATAGAAAATGTAAATACTGACTATACACAAAATGGTTTATATTAAAGGCTTTTTTGTGTGTAAAACAGGCAGTACTGACAATACTGGAAGCTGACAAGCCAAATAGGTGAGTATTCATTAGAGACATTTTCAATTTACTGAATGTCATCTCAGATATGCTTTATACTTTAACACTGGGGCTATTACAACTTTCTTTTAGCCCCCCGTATTAAAAAGAGTCTAGTTTTAGCTGCCACAACAATTCATGATTTCAAGTAAAATGGAAGTAGGACCACCTCTAATAGACAGTACATAAAGCGAAAATGCATGGCCCGGGTTATTAAATACATGCTTAGCCATATATTTTCTTGATATATTGTTATTATATACTTTTTGTTTTAGACTATTTACATGTTTTATTGTGTTTAGTGTGCATAACATATGCTTTTGATGTGCAAAACAATTGTTTATTGCACTTTGAATACAATTCTAAGGGTAAATGTAACAGCAGGCGAGGTTATTGTGTCTGTCTTTTTAACTAAGCTTTTTTAATCAAGCTTACTAATTAAGTAATTAGTAACCTATAAAAAAAAGGTACTCTTTTGTATTCTTTTAAAAATTCCTCTGAAGAAGCCACACTGTGTTGTGCAAAACGCTGCTTTTTACCTGTGCAAAATAATAAAAACGCGTTAAGGAACTTTTGGGCTTGTGTTCTTGGTGGACTGGATACTTTACAATGTGGATTTGATTCCTTGGAAGCTTCCTGTAGAGCAGCTGTTACTGGGTCTGTCATACGTAGGCATGCTTGGTTAAAGGAACAGACTCTGCCGGATCATGTTAAAGCAAAATTACTAGATGCACCTTTACAGCAGGATGTCTTATTTGGTGTTAAAGCAGAAGAGGTTTTAAAAAAAAATGGAGGATAAGGCAAAGTCTATGCAGACAGTCAAAGATTTCTTACAGGTACAACCCCCTCGCTTCAGTAGAAATTGGCCAACAAAAACTTGGTCCTTTCCAGCTTCTGACAGACCACAGAGGGGTAAATACAGACGCCCAAGGGGCAGAGGTCAAGCACAAATCCCTTACAAACCTCGCCAATGGTGCACTGCAACACAGAAGGGAGGAGAAGACAGGCCTCAAACTACTAGAAGACAAACACAATGACTTAACCCTCAAACTGCCAAGCAAAATTCTCTTGGCAGCTCCCTTGGGAGGAAAATTAGCACTTTTTGCAGACAACTGGCACATCATCACAAAGGACAAATGGGTCCTAGACATTCTCTCACAAGGATGCAGATTCCATTTCCACACCTTGCCAAGGATAAAAGAAATGCCAAACCTGCCGCAAAACCAATGGGCAGAGGCACAAAAACAAATTGCAGCTCTCATGGACATGAGAGCCATTCAACTGGTACCTACAAAGGAGCAACGCCAAGGATTTTACTCAAGGCTCTTTCTAGTCCTCAGAAAGGACAATGCATGGGGACCCATTCTGGACCTTTCAATTCTAAACACCTACTTGCAAGTACCCAAATTCAAGATGCTAACACTACAGCAGCTTCTTCCCATGTTGGGCAAGAAGGCTTGGCTAATAACGTTGGACGTCAAGGAGGCATACCTGCATGTCCCTATCAAACAAAATTGCAAAAGATACCTCCATTTCATTGCAGGTTCAACCCATTACCAATTCTCTACACTGCCCTTTGGCTTATCTACTCTGCCCAGGGTCTTCACAAAATGCCTGGCACCAGTAATCGCATACTACAGACAAAGAGGAATTCAAATATACCCATACCTGGACGACTGCCTCATCCAAGCAGAAAGCAAGGACATTCTCTTACAACATCTGGCGTTTGTCAAACACAGCTTCTAAGTTGCCTAGGGTACACAGTAAATGAAAAGAAATCAAAACTAATGCCCTCACAAAACATGACATTCCTGGGTGCCAGCTTGAATACTATGGCCCAGATGACTTATCTCACACCAGACAAGCAACTACAGCTAACTCAATACTTCAAAATAATGGCAACAAAAACCCAACTCCCTGCAAGAAAAATTCTGCAGGCCTTGGGATTCATGGCATCTTGCATACTACTAATACCATTTGCAAAACTGCATATGAGGAAATTACAATGGTACCTGAAAAGCATATGGACTCAACACAGCCACAACTTGGAAACAATGATACCTCTCATTCCCTGTCTTCAACAGGAGTTTCTATGGTGGTCATAGGCATGTCACCTCAACAAGGGTCAGCCTTTCACCTTACCCCCAGCCAGGCAAACTATGACAACAGATGCATCGGACTATGCCTGAGGGGCACACATGGCAGGACAGTGCGTTCAAGGCAGATGGACTGCAGCTCAAAGATATCTGCACATCAATCAAAAAGAAATGCTAGCTGTACAGAATGCTCTGACAGCCTTCAAGGTCCTCTTACATCCAGGACAACTTATTATAAGGACAGACAATACCACAGTAATGTGGTACATAAACAAGCAAGGGGGTGCACACTCCTACCCTCTATGCAGGCAAGCAATGACCTTGTGGAACACAGCACTGACTTACCAAGTTCAATTACAAGCACAATTCCTGCCAGGAAGAAAGAGCACTTCGGCAGACGACCTAAGCAGGAACATCATGATCCCCACAAGTGGAAACTGTATCCACAAGTATTTGCAATGATAACTCAAAAATGGGGGCGCCCAGATATAGACCTATTTGCCAACCCCCAAAACTTTCAGCTACCAAAATTTTGCACAAGGACATTCCACCATCAAGCTTGGAAAGTGGACGCACTCTCATTCAGTTGGAAAATGTTGACAGTATATGCCTTCCATCCACTGCCCCTCCTAACAAAGGTGCTGCTGAAAGTCAGACTGGAGAGACCACAAATGATACTCATTGCCCCAGACTGGCCACGCCAGCACTGGTACCCACTACTAAGGAACACCATGGATTTTACCACAAATTCCTTATCTGCTCACACAGCAAGACAGTCAGATTCTACACAGCCAGCTCAAGACCTTAAATCTGGCTGCATGGCAAATCAACTAAACAACCAGCCAGCTCCTCTTTCACAAGCTGTTATGGATGTCATTTTGGAGAACAGGGGGCCCAGCACCAGGAAAGCCTACTCAGACAAATGGAAAAGATTTGGCGCCTGGAACCAAGCTAAAGGCCAAAATCCCCTTGAGTCGGACATACCTCAGATTCAACAATATTTAACTGAGATGTTACACAAAGGACTTTCCTTTTCATCTATTAAAATCCACGCCTCAGCTATTTCAGCTCACTACAACACGGATCCTCCCTTATTTTCACATCCACTCCTAAGGCAGTACCTCAGAGGGGCCAAAAACATAAGGCCTCCCAGGAGAGCATCAACGCCAACTTGGGACCTCAATTTTGTTCTGGAAAAGCTTACGCTTCCACCTTTTGAGCCAGCTTTCTCAGCTGATTTAAAGTTTATATCATGGAAAACTGCCCTGCTGCTAGCAATTACTTCAGCTAGAAGTGTCTCAGAGCTACAGGCACTAATGGCAGTGGAGCCTTTCCTCATTTTTCATCAAGACAGTCTCTCTACAAACTAACCCCTCCTTTATGCCAAAGGTGGTTACCAGTGTGGCTCTAAATCAAACCATCCATTTACCCACTTTTTTCCCAAATCCACAGAACAAAGATGAAAGACTCCTGCACTCCTTGGACATTCACAGACAACTACATTACTACTTGGATAAAACTAAGGCTTTCAGAAAATCTGACCAGCTCTTTGTATCCTATGCTACAGCATCACAAGGAAAGGCGATCTCAAAACAGACCATTTCAAAATGGATAGGACATTGCATACGTTTTTGCTACACCCATCATGGAAAACCAGTTCCTGCTAGCATAAGGCCCCACTCCACCAGGGCAGCAGCTACATCTACAGCCTTCCTCAGGGGGGTGCCGACCAAGGATATTCTGGAAGCTGCAACTTGGAGTTCAGTACACACCTTCACCAAACACTATCACTTACCGCTATACTCTAAGACTAGAGCTGGTTTCGCCATTGCAGTTTTGCAGGGCCTACTAGCCTCTTCTAACACTGTTTGATTCCACCTCCCATCCTTAGCTTTGGGATTCAACCCAAGTGTGATGACTGCAGCAGGGTAACACGATGAACATAGTACAGTTTTGTACCTACCATAAATGTAGATGTTCGAGTGTTCACCCTGCTGCAGTCCAGGTTACCCTCCCTCCATCCCCTCTAATCTAGCTGAAACCTTTATATGCCTTTAAATCTGTTACAACCTTTGTGGTGTATTTGCTTTTAGCTGGAAGTATGCTTTGTTTGTGCTTCACTTTTATTTTTTAATACTATGTAGTGACCTCCTATTGGAGGGCACCTGACATCTGGGGCAAAAAAAACTGAAGAAAATGGCATCGGCTGCCTCTTATATACCCCTGGCGCACTGACGTCAGGGAAGAAGTGACAGCAACCGACGCCGGACCAAGACTTTGGAACTCAGGCCGACTGTGGGACCGCCTGACGACAGGATAACCCAAGTGTGATGACTGCAGAAGGGTGAACACTCGAACATCTACATTTATGGTAGGTACAAAACTGTACTCTCTCAATAATTCCGCATAATGAAGAGTTAGAATTCTTTCTGAAAAGCCTGATGGGCAGTAAATTAATTGATCAGTCTAAAGTAAGTTTATTGGTTAGACTCATGGAGGTGGTTTTGACCAACAGTTTTATGATTTTTGAAGGTGAATTTTATCAAGAAGCAGGTGTGGCTTTGGGGGCCAAATGTGGCATGAGCTTTGTGAATTTGGTTCTCCTTGAATGGGAGCGAAGACTCATCTTAGTATTATAAATGAGATTTTTGGACGATATAGTAATTTTATGGTGAGGAGAGGAAAATGTGATGAAGGACTTCTTAAAATACCTCATTGGCACAACCACCTTCCTTGAGTTCACATATAAATGGCACTGTAATAAGATTGACTTTTTAGTCATTCAGTTGACAAAGGATATTGCTGGGGATACCTTAACCAGTACTATTCATAGAAAGGAAACCTATTCCAATATACTGTTACATTACAACAGTTGCCATCCTTTCCACCAGAGGAAGGGTATAATAAAGGGCCAAATGGATAGACTATCCTGGCCCACTAGTGAGGAAGAAATATTTAATAAAGAGATGCATGTATTAATTGGGATGATTTTGAACAGAGGGTATCCCCAAGTTTACTTTTGAAAGTTAAGAGAGAAGTCATGGTGAAAAGAAACGCAACATTTATGCCCATTCTAAAATCAGGTTTAAATATAAATAGAGCCAATACAGCTAAGTTAGATTCCAATGTTCTGGTATTACAGTACAATATAGAAACACCAAAATTGGTGAACAGAATTTAGGAAACGCATTTTGACAATGAAATGAAAGAGAAGATAGGGCACAAACCTAAGGTTGTGTATAGTAGAGGTCGGAATATTAAAAACATCTTAGAGGGTGGAGACAAAAAACAAAGCAAGCATAGGTCCCTTATGCACAAATGTGCTTGCAAGACTTGGAAAAACATAAATTATGGTACTAGCATCTTGATAGAAAGTTTTGAACTTACTATAGGGTGCCCAGGCAGGTGCAACTGTAACACCACTATGGTGGTGTACTTAGCCACATGTTTCTCATGCCCAGGTTTTACATTGGGAAGATCAAAAGAAGACTGTATGATCGCATCACTGAGCACCTTAGGGACATAAAACAAAAAAAAATGAACAAATCACTTTATGTACACACCCTAGAATGTCCTAATTTTAAGAGATTTTTATTTTTTGTTATAGACATAGTACAGAGTAATCCTATGGGAGGTGGTGATGAATTAGAACTAGAAGCTAGGGAAACTAAATGGCAGCTGAAATTAAATGCTTGTTGCAAGCCAGGTTTAAATGACTACATCACAATAGTCCCTTTTTAAAACAAAGGGCAGCAGTGGTTTAACTACTATTAATTTTGGATGTATAAACCTGTCAAATTCAAAATTTTTTAAAGAAATTTGTATAAATTTTATTTTAACCAAAAGTTTGCTTTTTTAAATGATGTTTTATATCACAATACATATTTTTAAAGATTATAGCATCTTAGCGAGTTGTTAAAATAAGCTTTTTTTAAGAACTATACATATGACTGGATATATGCCTTTAAGTTTGGTCAGGGTAATCTTATCTATGTAAGATTGGTTAATTGGTAGTGTCATTAGAGTATATAAAGTGAGTTTTATTTCATTTGAATAACTTTGATGAAGACAATGATGTTTTATGGCGTTGTTATCTTGTAGTAGCACTGTTTGTTTAATAAGTTGCTTTTCCACACATTTATTGCCTAGGTGACTCGTTTTTTTATTTTTATTTTTGCTTACTAAAATCTGCATTATATTTCTATATGTAACAATTCTCTTCATTTTACATTGCTCATTAGATATTGTTGCAAGTTTCAGTCCTCAATATACTTTCTTGGTACTAATACAAGTATTTGTTTTCTTTGAGTGTGTGCATATTATGTATTCAGAATTATACATTGACATTAATTTAATATTCAGAAGTGTGCACGCTGACTGAACAGCCCAGTCCATGTGGTTATTGTAGATTGAGTGCTACCCACAGGAAGAAGTCCCATTAAGGTAGCTTCTCCATGCAGCGAAGCTGAAAATTTAAACAGGAGGAAACACTTTCTTATGTTAGTAAACTGCTTTGTAAAGCAGAATAATACAATATATTTCAGTGCTGGACAGACTCCTACAAGCAGTGTTGCAGCATACCTTACACCCTCTTACTTTCAGAAACAGAGATGTCAGTCAGTCATTTAGTGACTTCAGTCCTCAGTGATTTGTCAGAAAGCCACATCTTTAAGAAAGAACACAGCAAAAGTATGAGGCAAACATCTGGATGATCTGGGAAAATCTAGGCACTTCAGAGGTACACTACATGACCATGTGGACTCTACACAGAAAATCAGATAGCAGACTTCTTAAAAAAGTCAGCGACAGTATTTATCTTGGATACCCCAAGCCAACAGACAGAGCAGTATTGTCGTTTTATACAAGGACATAAGACTTTTTTTTTCTTCTTTAGTATTGTCATTGTATAACAGCAATAATCCACTTTTGTGTGTGCGAGTAGTAAAGAATTTATCTACTGTTGGCTTTTATTTAATCACTCAAACTTTGCCCTTGTGATCAGACCTTACCAGATGTGAGTAAATCCTGCATTAGCTACACACCAATCAAAGATTATCGCTAAAACATTTTGAAAGGCATCCCAGTGTGCCTTCTTACACTGCCTTTTCTCAAAAAACACTCAGTACTTATATTGGACTTGTATTTGTAGTTGGCTCATATAATTCCAGTAACTGGCCAACAACATTTATTGCATATGTTCGGAATATGTAGACGTTAACAAATATGTTTACTAATTCATAGCAGTTGAGTCTCATTGAATTGCCTGCATATACTCCCAGTCTCATTTGCCTTTGCCTTGGTTTCTCCTGTTCATTTATTAAAATGTATTTTTCTACCTTCTTAGCTTGTGTCCCATGAGAACTAACAGTTGCTACCCATTGTATGTGATTTATTTAATGTTCACATTGGTCCTGATAATTTATTTTCATTTTTAAGTTTTGTTTTTGATAAAATAACCGTTATTGTATTCTTTCATATTTTGCTTTGAAACAGAGTTATTCTAGTTTAAAAAAAAAAAGTAATTGCATTTTGGGCTGGTACCTTTGGGATCACATGGCAGTGGCAAGCTGTCATTTCAGCTCTGTGGCATTGTTTATAATTATTTTCAGAGTACCTTTAAAATTGCAAATTAAAGGCAGTAGTACACTCCTTAGTCTTCTTTCTGCTTTTTTTTTGTGTTTGTGTTGCCTCCTCCACATATAATGTTATGTTTGGAAATGCAGACTGAGTGACTCCTGTCTCAAAACTATTTATTTTCATTAGAAAGTTTCTCAGCCAAAGTAAATGCAGTACAGCTAAGTTGATGAGAAGAACACTGATTACGTTAGAGGTTAGTGTTGTATGTTAAACTATACTGAAGTAATGAGGGTATAGCAATTAGCAACGCAGACCAACTTTGTGTAGTTTAATGGCGAGGGGCAACATGTTTGTGACAACTTCAGAGATGAGTCTTGAAAGACTTAAATGACAGCAAGGCACATGCCTTTTTATCTGAGGCTTCACATTGAGTTTGTCAGTGTTATTTTTTTTCAGGGAATGACTAGGCACTTCAGGGGCACAGGAGGAAGCATGTGAGCACTCATGGTATCTTGCTGATGGTTGCCTGCAAGGATGAGAGAAATAAAAACATATGTGTAGAAGCTGCAGACCATCCCAGAGCTCAGACTTGATCACAGCACGTTCCAGTTTAGTATAAAGACTGAAGCACCAATGCACTGCTGTCAGAAAAGCTGCAATATACTGCAGCTGCCCCCCAATTATAATCCTGCAACATCTCTTCTGCCCCTACTGTGAAATGTGTGATTCTTACTCCTGCCAGTCCTGGAACTCCCACTGCTGCCTCTGCAGTGAAGCGCCCAGTTCTCACTGCTTCTCCTGCCTTGGAATTTCCATTGCTTACTCTGCCTTGGAAACATATGCTCACTGCTGCTAATCTCTAAATTACATGCTTAAACACGCCACAGATCGTTTGTGCGAAGTTCTGCAGTTTTGTTTAAACTTCCCAGATGTACAACTCCTTGTTGCTTGTCCTTGATTGGTTAGCTCCATTGTGGATAGTATTATCTAAGCTATGGCTTGGGAACGACATCCAGAGAAGGGGCAGAAAGCATGTAAATATTAAAACCTTATAGAATGGTGTGTGCTAGATAGTATAGCCAGGTCACAGTATCAGAGGGATGGGGGAGCATGTGTTTACCATTGTTTTACATCCTTAATCTGCTACTGTATTTCTGTTCTAAGCACAAGCTAGCTGCAGAAGGAAAAGAAGCATTCTGCTTAGTCCTTGGGGAGATACAGAAGCATCACACATTCTTGGACATTCTTGTTCCTGTTGGTCAGTTGGAGAGGATGGCTCTCCAAGTTCAACACAGCTTAGAAAATTATCACAAAGATAAAGTGAGATGTAGATTTTAGGTGCAGATAGTCTTTCTTAGTTTGCTTGCTTGTTTGTTTCTAAACATCTTTATTATACATGCCATTTAAAAAAGTGACTTGGGTATATATATATATATATATATATATATATATATATATATATATATATATATACATATATACATACAGTAAGAGAAAACCACCATATCATTTCTTATATATTCATGTAGTATACATGTATGCTTTCCTTGTAACAATTATCATTTACTCCAACTTTACATAAATGTCTGCCTTCTCTTAAATTTCATTCCTCTCATGAATGTAATTCTGGATGTATTGTTCCCACAAATTACATTTTTTCTATGTAATTTGTTCATTCTCTTTTCTAAAGATCTCATGTAATTTGCTCCTTCTCTTTTGTAAAGATCCAAACTCCATTTGTTGCATCTCTTTAACAATATTTAGCTCTTCAGATACAGCTGGTTTAGAATTTGATTCCATTTTCTAGTATTTGCTTTTTTGGCAGTCAGTATCAGGCCTTAATGCGTCTGGGCAAATCACATCCCTGCTCAAAAAAATCACTTCCTTAGTTACAACTTGCTCCCCCATCATTTCTGTATAGGGGATTTTTAAAATCTACTAAATCATTACAGTCCCAAAAATGTTCCCAGTTACCTAGTTCTGTCAAATCACACCTCCAACATTTACTGTCTACCTGGGGAAGAGATATTCATCATACTGATCACTGATGCAAAAGTCTTAGCTATATTCATTATATCCTACCAAGGATATAACACCTGGACAGCTCCAAAGCTTCAGGGCACCCTCCCTGCATCAAAGCCTTCAGTCATCTTGAGCTGAAGAAGACCAGTTTGGACACCAAGCCCTTAAAATCTTTTCTGCTGCTAAGCGTATGCTCTTCTGAGGCTTTTAATGATCAATGGCTGGCTTGTGCTGTCCTTTGCTGGGCAGACAGGCTTCCTTTGGGTTGGGATTCCATTTTAAGAAATTGTTTAACACTTTCCTGTTCCGGAAAATTATTTTAAAGCTAGGACTTTGTTTTAATGGACTGCACTGTACTTTTAAACGAGAGTGCTCTTTTTCCCCTGTCCTGTTAAAAGTTGTTTAAAGTACTTTGTAAAACAATTTTTTCTGTGTAGAAATTGTGTTTATTTTACTTTTAGGGCCTGACAAATGGTTTTAAAATGCTTTTTACTGGCATTTGCTGCTTGTTTTCCAGGGAAGTGAGGGACCATTTTTGGCTTGACCATGGAACATATACTGTAGGTCCCAAGGTTCATCTATCTTCCAGTCACAAAAAGAAAAAGTTAAGAAAACAGCATTTGCATGCTAACGATTTGCCTCAGCTGCAGATGGGTGACTCTGCTGTGGCCATTAGTTGTACCTCAGACCATGCATCTTTTACCATGGATGTCTGTGATGTAGCACCTACAGCCACTATGGACCAGTTATTAGCCACATCCTCTGCGGCTGTTTGCATCCCCACAGTGGATAGGGGAGAGCAACTTTGGTCAGTCCTGGGATGGGAAACAGAAGAGGTATCCATATTTTATCAGAGTGTTGTACCTATCCCTAGGAAAGCTGCGGTTGCCATTAATATAACACTGTTAGCCCCATTTTTCTTGTCAAAAAGAAACAGAAAACTCCTCAAATTTCCTTGTACAGGAGTAGTTTACTGGGTCTGCCTCAGGGTTTAATTGAGATTATTGATCCTTCTTAGAAAGTAGTTTCTGGTAAAAGAAAGCAGGTTACCTCTTTTCCTGAAGAGATTCAAGGTTCTGAATCTGGACAAGAAGATGAAGGAACAGATACAGGATTTTCTTCTCAGATTTCTGATTCAAACTTCAGAGAGAGCACAGTTTCTGATTCTCACTGTGGAGGGTTTATCTGAAACTATTTTCAAAATTTGCCTATATTTTCAGTGGGAGAACATTCAGGTTTCTCATTCCCTTAGAAAATGCTATGAACTGTTTTGGAAGGAATCTCCAGAACCTTCACTCATTTCTCAGGTTCTGTCTACTTTGGAGAATGGGTGTGTTACTACCTGCAGTTTTCTTGATAGCCAGCCAGCTGCCCCTAAAAAGACCGGATGTATAAAGGTTGTCAGTCTTTTAAGTTTTTTTTACACGGTTCCCAATCCTGACCCAGCAGATATTGCTTTATTTAATTAATTAATCCCATCTGCTGCTAAACATTTCGTTAATTCCAGTCCTGGTCTTTCTGCTAAGGATGGGAAGGTTATTAATAAGTATGATGAAAAAGTGTATCATTCTGCAGCTTTGATTTTTCAGAATTTTGAATTATGAGGCTCCTATGTTAAAAGTTTATTTTGAGTAATTGTGAAAGTATGAGGATTGTTTTGTCTTTCGTTTCTTCTTTTGAGGAAAAACCTGATTTATTGTACAAGTCACTATTTATTGTTTACAGTGTTTGTGTATTACTCACTTGATACTTCCTCTAGGGCTGTGGCCACTGGTACTATTTTGAGGGAGTTTGCCTGGCTGCATTCTTAGAATCTCCCAGATGATAAAAATGAGATTTTAAGTTCTCCTTTGGATCAATATTAAGTTTTTGCCCCTATGCTGCAGATGTGATCAAAAAGTGTGAAGAAAGAGGTAAGCTGATAAAGGGAATCATTCAGCCTTTCTCTTCAAAGATTTATAAGTGATTCTGTAACCTCTCATCCAATTTTGACAAAAATTAATCAGTCAATAAAGAAATAAATAAAGCAGTCTCAACAAAATGCAAGTAAACAGACATTTAAGAAGTAATAGCAAGGGGATACCAAAAAGAGTTATGGAACCT
Organism: Protopterus annectens; assembly: GCF_019279795.1. Classification (NCBI taxonomy): domain Eukaryota; kingdom Metazoa; phylum Chordata; order Ceratodontiformes; family Protopteridae; genus Protopterus; species Protopterus annectens. Next base: position 1,156,502,496 of record NC_056725.1, on the reverse strand, counting down.
CCCAAAACCAGTAAGAAAGATGTATTACAATGAACCATGTGGTCACTGTGGCTTAAGAACCACCTTGTACTCTATTACTTACGCTTGTCATCAGACCCTCTTTATTGGAGTGTGACAGGATGGACATTTCCCACCAGTCTTTTGTTGGATTTGCATTTCACACCTCAACCAACTACATATTCTGATGAGTAATCTTTTGCCTCTGGGGTAGGGCGTTTGGCTGGGCTGTCTCACAGTTTAGGGATGTGGTCCTCCATGGAGGGGGTGGGTCTTTGCATAAAACAGCTGAAGTTATGAGCATTTGTTCTTTACTTAAAGGGTATAGAGACAAAGCTGTTTACAGAGTAAATCAGGCAACTAGTGTTTTGTGTGGTATCTAAACAAGCAAGGTGGAACCACGTTGTAATTTCTGTGCAAGTATTGCTTGTCTGTCAGTAGGCCATAGCCAAGGTCATTACTCTCTCAGTGACTTGTGCCTCAAGTGAAATGGATGAGCTGGAGTACTGTGAGCTTGCTCCTCCAGTCCTTTCTTGAAACTGCATGTTCAGAAGCTGTGTTTGCTCCATGTTTTCCATAGGTGGGGCACTTTGAATGTTGACTTGAATTCCATTCTGGAGAACTCAGTCTTCCACCTATTATCCCTGGTGCTTTAATTAAAGGGAGTGTAGTTGTGGATACGGTCTTCTTCCCATGGCATGGGAGACTGTCGTCCCACCAGTTTGCACACTTCATCATAAAGTTTATGGAAAAGAAAATTCATTATCATCCATCCTTAGTGACTGATATGACATGGCTTCAGGTACTGAGGTCTCTGCCGGTGCAGGAAACTCTCCTGGTCCTATCTATGGATGGCTCCGTTGTTTGGAGAGAGATATTTATTTATGCTTTGTTCACTGGGAAGGCGAACTTGTATTAGGACACTTTTCAGTCATGACCAGGGTGCAAGGGCACAAAGATTTTGCTGACATAGCACATGAATTAGTAAAAAATAAATGTTTATAGTGCATACTATGTGTATACTGTTTGTAACACAGTGATTTTAAAGAAAACTGTATATATTTTATAAAATGTACAGTGTTTTACAGCTGTGAGTATTAATCTGAAATTAAAAACTTGGAACAGTAGAAGCATTAAAAATAAAAGCGTGCAGTGGGCAGTCATCTTTTCCAATTTATTGTTAAGCAAAGGGAGACCACCATCTGTTCCTGTTTTATATTTTTATGTATAGAAAGTGTCATCTGAAGGTATGCTTTAAAGGAAGAAGTTTTGTTAAGGTTGTACGATAGAGATGTACCTAAGATTTAGGGTGATTTGCCATTATCTATAGAGATTTTACACTTTTAGGTGTTGTTTAGGTGATCTAGGAATTTTTTTCCCCCTGAAACCAGTTTATTCTTCAGTCCTTCTGGGGTCAGGGGAAATGTGGTTCCAGTTTGCTAGAACAGTTTTGATGAAGCTTTTCTTTCCAGTGTGGAGGCTGAAGTAAAGTGAGCATATTGTTGTCTTGCCCTCTTGGGAAGTAATGTGGATTTGTTTTGTAGGTTGCTTTTGAGAGATGGACAGAAGCAGTTATATGCACTTTTAAATGTTAGGAAGATAGTAGTATGGTAGATTGTGCATTTACTTGTAGCCAGCTAGCTTTTTGCAGGGTGGTGCAGTGTTTTTCAGGTTTGTATATGGTGCTGTAAGCTAAATAGAGGAAGATAAAATAACATTCAATGCAAGAGCTTTTCTGTCTTCGTGGTAATGTGGTTTGAGATGGAGTAGGTGGCTTTTAAGTTGCATATACTCACTTTGGAAATGCAGTGGGCTGTGTGATGTGTTATCTCAGGACATCTCCCTACCGAAACACTTCTAAACCTCTGTCCCTTTTTGAATGTTAAAATTGGGTCTCGGATGCGGGCAGGAATTTCTGTTGGCCTGCTAAGCTAATAGTTCCACTGTTAGGTGTCTTTATTTTTAGACAGTTGATTTTAGAACATTTTCGATTTATGCTGAATAACGTTGTAGTTTGGGAGATGTTAAGTCTCAGTGTATTTTTTATTCATTAAATTACAGGTGCTGGAGAAGTCTTTTTGAAGGACTTTTTGTACAGACGTTGAGGAAGAACAATTTCTGTGCAGAATTGTGCTGTCTGCATAAAAGGTGATGTGGAAGAAGAGATTTTTGTGGTTATGTTGTTGATAAATAATAGAAATAATAAAAGTAGCCTCATAGTGAGGTTACCTACTGTAATCTGAAGGTTTTGTTTGAAAAGTGGCATTTAAACCAGTTGGCTGTATTAGAACTGAAGCTGATTGTGTCCAGCTTATTTAGGAATTTGTGATTTACATTTTCAAACTCTATATAGGTCTATAAATATAGTACCAGTTTGCCAATTCTTTTCCGTGAAAAGGTAAATTGTGTTAGTAACTGCCTCAAACGTTCCCTCACATCCACTTCTTAAAATGCAACTTTTAATTCAGTTGTTGTCCTCAGACAGCATCAGTAAACTCAAGTCATCCTGGGAACAGCATCTGATACCTTCCACTGCGACATTTTGCAACAGCTTGACAAGGCTGTGCTAGATTGATCTGTACTTAACTCCCTGTGGCCATGCACTTTCCCAGCCAGATGCTTTTCATACTTTATCTAAACTTGTCACTTGATATTCTGTCTCAGAGCTTATGTATTTCTAAGACCTGTTTTCTTTGCTACTTGCAAGGTTGGACACCATAGATTCATGTATGTCATGTCTGCTGTGTGAGTCTTTCTTCATGTAAATCAGAGAAGTAGATTTCACCCATGCAAGGGTGGCCGCGGTGGTGCAGTGGTTAGTGTTGCCGCCTCACAGCAAGAGGTTCTCAGGTTTGATCCTCGACTGGGGTGCCTTATGTGCGGAGTCTGCATGTCCTCCCTGTGGTCGCGTGGGTTTCCTCCGGGTGCTCCGGTTTCCTCCTACATCCCAAAGACATGCTGTAGGTGGATTGGATACTCTAAATTGGCCCTAGGCGTGAGTATATGCATGTGTGTGCCTTCCGTGGAAGGTTGGGTGCCGGGCTGGCAACTCGACACTGTAAAACTCCACTGCCAATCATGAGTGGACAGGTGATCTGCTGTGGTGACCCCTAACTGGGAAAAGCCGAAAGAAGAAGAAGAAGATTTCACCCATGCCTTCAAAGCTTGTTATGAGGTCACCTTAGCAGGTGTGCACATTCAAATTGCCCACCAGTGTAGTATCCACCAAAAGGAAAAAAAAATATCTTGTGTTAAGTATTCCATAGCCTTTGCAGGCCTTCTGAGGCAGTGGGTTATGGCCTGTGCTCCTAATTCATTATCTGTATAAACTGCCTGTTTATGTCCTAACTACTGAAAACTGTTGTACTGGTACTTGCGTGTTTATATTTGTTTATATATTTACTTGTTCTGTGTGTGGGCTTTAGCCTCCTCCAGCCACTGGATCTTCACTGAAAATGGGCCATGGGCTCATTGGAACAATCCATGTAACACATTTCAAATAAAATAAATTATTGTACTCCACCAAAAGTAAGATTTTATTTATCTCTCTCTCTCTCTCTCTCTATATATATATATATATATATATATATATACACACACACACACACACACACACATGTATATGTAACTGTCAGTATTAAAGGTTTTAAGCTTTTTAATGAATCTCTCATAATTTGAACAGTTCTCTTTACTTGATTTTGAACTACAGGGCATGTGGAAATATTCTCTTGAATTTTTATACTAGCCTGCTGTGAACAACTTAAGTGATATTATCACATCAGGATTCCTTTGGAAAGCAGCTTTTAAATGCATTAATCACACCATAGGTTCATAGTTGTATATTAGGCTAATGACAACTAAGGAATTTATAGGCCTAGCCATGCAATCCAAACCGATTGTGCCCCCTGTATATCATGGGCATTTATTAGAAGGGGGTATGTTAGGAAGTTTCTAGAGGTTAAGGGGGTATGTTAGTTTGGGCATTACTGTCTGCCTCTGTCTATCAGGGACATGGGTGCTAGACCCAGAGTGAATTTCTGATTGCTCATCCACTGGTCACGGTTTCACTTAAATAGGGGTAGGGATTGTCTCTGCTTCACATGGCTGGGGAGCCTGTTCCAGAGAATGGGGACCATTACATTAATTGCCAAAATTTCAACCCTTGGGGAACTTCAGTAGTAATCACAGAAAGCAAGTTTATCTGTTATTTTCCTCCATGGCCTTCCTGGAACTGCACAAGTAATTTATTTCTCTGAAATTGTTTTTAAGATATATATTTTACTTGGAATGGTCTCATATCTGTTGCTTAATTTACACTGCAATTTCTGGCCAGTGCAACACATCAGAAACTTTTTTTTTTACATTTAATAATTCCAAAAATTGTCTGAGGTATTCTTGCTAATGTTTTTTTTCCCTTAACTAATTAGGCCACATTATTTTATCTACTTTGAACATCAGACTTGGCATGCATGTGGTTTCTAAATGTGTCTGTTCTCAAAGTATGCTTCTTTTTTGGCCAGACATTTTTTTACTAGATCTCAGTATATTTTCATCTCTGGACTTCTCACTCCCAAAAACCCTTCTAAGCCTCTCTTCCTTCATATGCAGGTATCAGTCAATATACATGTCCCCATTCTTCTCCAAGCAAATCTAGCCGGTGTGGTAAGTAAAAATCGATGCATCTGCTATATGCATCTCTTTTCGTGAAATGTCCTCTACATCTGTGTGCTTCTGTTGTCTCTGTAACATTCTCTGCAGTTTAAACTCTGTAGTGGTTTATGTTGTGCGTCAGCCAGTACTTTTCTTTTATAAATATATTTATGGAACTTTTCATATCCATATGTTGCGGCAGATGGGTCTTACTGTATTGGGGCGTACCTCCTGTGATATTCTGTAAAGGCTGTTGCTCCATAAGCAACTGGTTTATCTTCTTGCAGACTTACTGCACCAGTTCCATTCTGCCTGGCATCTGGCTAAACTGCTTACTTAATAGTACATCAGAGTAAGGATTTCAGTTAGGAAATCTTGTACATTTCAAAACTGTCTTCTTCTGTACTACACTAGCATTCCATATATAGTTTCATAAATTTCCTTAATGGCAAACTGTGACTGTAGGTTTTGAGTAAAATTTCAGTAGACACTACATTGCTTCAAGAAATCTCACACTTGGAGCAGGCATTTGCATTATTATTTTTTCTTTGTCAATGTCTAATTTCAAAACTTCAGTTGTTAAGATGTGACCTACACATCACAACTTTGAAACTTGGATTTTGTAGATGTACTAAACTTGAGTTATTCAGTTTTGGCCTTTTCATTAACTCGGTATCACATTGTGTAGTGCTTTGGTCTGACATCATAGTATTATATCATCAGTTATATTAATAGCATTGTAATGATACTTAGTAGTTGATGCATCGGCTCTCTGAAACACTTCAGGTGGTGATGAAATAGCAGATGGGTGTCTCAGCAATCTGTACCCGTCTGTGGATGAATTCAAAATGCAAAGCCTAGAACATTCATCATCAAATTTTATTTGCCAGAATCCTTGCTTTTCATGAAATACAGAACTACTTTGCTCCTGGCATGGAAGATACTAACACTTTAGTTTTATAGTGCATGTTGTGCTTTTTATAAATATATAAACATTTTGTAGGTTTATGATAATGTGAATCTTAGCTTGCTCCAGCTCAGTAGCCATTTTGTTAGCCCATTTACTGACATTGGTCTGTTTCATAAATCACAGCAGTTTATCTTTACATTTCTACAGATTCTCCTTTCTACAAAGCTACTAGAACTTTCCTTAGAGCATGCACCACTAGTAGTACTGTGGGATGTCTGATTGCTAATAATGCAGGATCTGTATGATTATGATAAACTTTTGGTCAACAGCACAAGCCAATAAATAAATTGCATTTTTAAAGAGTCGTCAGATTAACATGTCCTGATCCACAGTATAATTCTTCATTTATATTGTGAATTCTAGTCATCCTGCCAAGTCATTGATCATTCAGATGACCCAAGATTGATGGTGTATTCATTATGTCCACTGAATGGAATAAAATCTTGTATTCTTAAATTCATGTGTAAGCAAGCGCTTTCTAGCCCACTGTTTTAACCTAATTGCCAACATAGCTTAGAAAGTTAACTTCTACAGATTGCTCTCATTCATAAACCAATGCTTTCATCTTTTAAGCAGATATTTAATTATGCTATGTGCCAATGTCTCGACAGTATTAATTTAAGCTTTCCTTCCCGGATTTCCAACTGATATTAATTTTAAGCTTTTCTCCTCAGATTTCCAACTCGTTTTATGGCTGGACTTGGAACAGTAGATGAACCCAAGTCAGCTGGGTCACTATCAGGGTTTCATCCCTCTTTTCCACAGGGCCAGAGCCATATTCATGCTGACTTTTATCTGCTTCATAGGATTCTAAATATTACATTTGATATTTTCTTCAGCAGTGATGTCATAATTTTCTGTACAAGGGATAAACTATGGGTTATTTTACAGCCTCTGTTTTTCTATCTGATGAAGTTGAATCCCGTCTGACCTCTCCCAGTTATTAGAAACCTTACTTTTCCCATGATTCATTAAAAAGGTTGGTTGGTAGTATTATCATTTCTTTCACTTTTTAATGTTTTCTAGTGTGAATCTCAGTGGACCTCGTTCAACTGTGTGCATTTAGTCCTTGAGTTTACTGGGATTAGGTTATCCTGGGTACTAACATCAAGATGTTTTATTAACCAGCCCTTCTTTTCCTCTGAATACTGAGCAAATGCGTTCATTTAGTAGGCCTATTATTTTCTCTGTTTTGTTTCTATCAGTGCTGTTCCCCCTTCCATTTATATTTTCACTGTTCCTAACCTGAATATTCTTGCTAACTTACATGTCTGTAAAATGTTTTACCTTTCTTTTTGTTGGTACCATCTTCCTCTACTTTGTCCGTTGTTGCTCTGACTACTTGTTTGCTTATGTTCAAGTTAGAATACTTCTTTGTTGACTTCCTCCTTTGTTTCATTATGCAGCTTAAACGCTTTGTTTTTACATTGCCTTCACATTCACATTGCTTGCATGCATTTCTATCTTCTTCTAGATTTGCAAATTAGTTTCTTACATCTTGATTCTTTGACAACAGTATTGTTTTTTTTTTTCCTACTTGGTGTTACTTCTTTTATTCCTTGCACTAGAGAGTAATAACATTTATCATTGCTGCAGTAGCCTTAACTACGTGGGTCATATCCTTCCAAGGATGTAACAGGTGGCCAGGTTCTAAAGCTGCAGGGCACATTCCACACACCCAAACTGCCAGGCAGCTTGAGCTGAGCTGACTAAAGATGGGTTTGGGCAAAAAGCCATTCAAAGCTTTACTGCCACTGAAGATCAGTGGTCAGTATGTTCTGTTCTTTTACTGGGCAGATAAGTCCCTTTGGGGAAGAAGCTTCCATTTTATAATTTTGTTTATTATTAATACTTTCCTCTTCAGAAGGAATAGTAGACGGCCTTTTTCAGATAATGCAATCACTAATGTCAGAAACTTTCCGACTTCTTTGAAAGTTCTTTTTAGCTGTTAAATAAGGTCTTTAATTAATTCAGAAACTGGAAAAAAGGTACAAGAACTTTGTTTATGTCCCTGGGGATTTCAGACAGTTATTATCCTAAATGTCAAAAAAACTAAATTCTCTCTAATTCTGTTTGGTTATATAACTGTTTATTGCAGTCCGTCCTTTAGGATTGTCTGTATAGGAAATTGCCAAGGCTGGTACTACAGGGAAGGAGTTTGGATATTTTTTGTTTTATCTTCCACACTTCTTGCCAAAGTCTCCTACAACCTGTAAGAATGGATCTCAGGAGATGTCTTTCAACTTACCTACTCCATGCACAGACAAATCAGCAAGTTTCTAATAGCCACTTTACTCCCAATCAAATATTCGTAAACTAACTGCTGAATAAACATTTTAGTGATCGGTGACACAGTTGTTGGGTATACAGATTCCCCATTCACCTGCTAGAGAAAGACCGGATTACTGTCGGCTGCTTTTTGGATAGTTGGATCATAGACATTACAAGAATCTTTTCTGAAGCAAGTTTTACTATGACACAGTAGTGGCCCATTTTGAAGTGAATGACTTAGGGCACAAAACTCTAAATGGCATGTAGAGATGCTAGTCAGAGCTTTCTCTGCATGTGATAGATGCAGGTAAGACTCTCGTCTTGGCTGGAACCCTTCCTTCACCAAGAATGACACCTAGCTATAAAAATAATTGGCTTTAACAGTTGGCTTAATACATAATATTACCCCAGGGGGTTCCAGCAAATATCAACGTAGAATAAGTGGATCAATAGTTGCTGGATTTGCAAGGGTTAGCTTCCATCTCATATTCAAGGATTTCTACATACAAGTAAAAGCCCTAGCTGCCCACATAGTGCCTTTTTTAGGCAGATTCTGTCCAATAGATATCCCAACTTACCAAGTTAATCTAACCCTAAACTGGACCATAATTCAGGCAGCACTTCTTAACACCGGGAGTCAGCATAACAGATTGCACACTGTTGAAGTACATATGCACCTTGAACATGTCACCATATGTATATTTACAGATACTTGGTTTAAATTTATTTTTTATTTATTTAACATTTGTTTTACAGGAAAGTCTGATGAGGACAGATCGTACTTTCAGTGGAGACCTGGGGAGAAATGCTCCAGACGCATGTCTTTGGAATGTGGGAGGAAACCGGGGTACCCAAATGAAACCCATGCAAGTGCAAGGAGGACATACAGACTTTGCACAGACTACACACAGAAGGCACCCCAGACGGGAATCAAACCGGAGGACCTCTTGGTGTGAGGCGACAATGTTGACTGCTGCACAACTGCGCTGCCCATAAATATAAAGAACTTTCTTCCATACCTGGATTTTGCACCTACCATGTCTGCAGCCCTGGTAGAAACTGGTGGTGTCTCCATATTTGTCAGGGACCATATCTCATGTAAACTGATACCCAAAGACCTACAAACAGTGTTCCCAGAACTTCAAATTGCAATGGACAAGATAATCGTCCAATTTATAGCATGTTACAGACCCTTCTTCATGTACCCAGATGATCATGCAGGATTACAGGAAATTCTGAATAAATTTCCTGCAACAAACAACTCCATAATCCTAGACTGGAGCACTTATACTTCAAATGCAGGGTAAGCTCAAAGATGTTTGGATGTGATAAACAGGAAATGTTTTACATATTCAGTATTGCAATACTGATTCTTGGGTGGTCTTGCTGATTTCCAGTCCTTTGAATCATCTCTAGCTGATGGCCCTCCGAAGATTGGCGTCTGGATGTCAGGGTATAAGAAGGGCATTCATCGGCATTATCTTCATTTCTTTCTCTTCATGCAGTCCGATGTATTTCACGTGTGTTCAAAATGCTCACAGTCAGTCAGTTGGTTCGTTTTTTCAGTGTCTGTCCTTCATTCAGTCAAATAAGTACCCCCATTGTGGATTTTCCTCTATTAATTTAATTTTAAAAAAGTCAACATTTGCTTGAAGTGTGGGAAGCAAATCCCACATAGAGATTTTCACTCTGTTCTGTGTGAAAAGCCTCAAACATAGGGCTGAGGTATTAGCCTGCCATATGTGGTCCTCGTCTTCTGTTTCCCCAATAGAGTCACAGCCCACTGCTAATGCAGGGATTTCACAAACACTAGTTTCTGCTAGCATCATTCCAAAGAAACAGGCAAAAAGACCAAGGACACTGGCATTTCCAAGAAAGCTCCAGCTCTAGTCCCTAAGTTGACCAAAGACCCAGGTGAGACGCATTTGCAGCCTCATGGTCCAACAACTCCTAGGCCTGAACACTCTAGTGTGAACTCTTCGGAGGCTGCCATGGTTTCTGGCCTATTTACCACTGTTACCATGACACACATGCCAGTTGGGTCTGAGGTCTCTCAGCAGGCCTCAGCTTCCAATGTTAATATTGTGGGTCTCTGGGGAGACACCCTGCCTATCTTGGCATCTGGAACCTTAACCAAAGTTTCAGTCAGACAGCTGCAACCATAGGTCATCCCTTCTAAATGTATACCTAAACTAAAGCAAACTAGTTTCTTTCTTTGCTCCTGCCTTCAGCCACTTTTCAGACTGAAGCTCAAGACCTCCTAAAAATAGCACAGGAATTCTTGGCATTCTTGAAATCCAGAGAGCCCTCCCACATTTCTGTAATGAAGCCTCCCCATCCAAAAGAAACAAGGAGATGGCCTTTCAGGAAGATTCAGATTTCCCAGCTCAGAAGATGAGGAGTTGTCCTACTCTGGGCACCTGCCACCACAAACTTAAGCAGATCCAAACTCTTATGACACCCTCTCTTCCTTCGGTCTCCCCCTCTAAGGACCTTTTTTGGAGATACCCTTCATAGAATGAAGAATGCTTTCAGCTGGGAAAACAAACTGTACTCTGAAGCCCAGAGTCATTACAGGGAACTGCTAAGTTTTCCTTCTCATAGGCCACTGGCTATCCTTTTTGTACACTTAGTACTGGATGATGTCTTAGACATTGTTTTACATAGGTTCATAGGTAGGTACTAGGCTATCTGCCCGAAGACATTTATAAGCCTAGCCAGAATGTGTTGGCTTTCACCGCCCTCTTAGATTAGTTCCCTGTGCCTCTGTCCAGCAGAGCCATTGAAGTGATCCCTGGGGTAAACTTTCTGTTTCCTATCCACTTGTCAAGGTTTCTCTTGAAGAGGGTTAATGAGGAGCTCTGCCTAATGTAGATTGAAATCTTGTTCCAGAGGATGGGAAGTCTCTGGGACAGGAATCTATCCCTCCAGCACGTCCTATTTATTGTTGTGGTGAGGTTTACATCCCTGGAGCATGTGGCTCGAGGGGATATGTTTTTTCTTTAGGTGGAGCATGTCCATCAATTCTGGGTCGGACATGGCCTTGTATGTCAGGCAGAGATCACCTCTGTGTAGGCGGTATGCAGCCAAGTACAGCTGGAGTTTCTTCAGTCGAGCTGCATAGGGCATCTGCTTGAGGCCAGTGATCCTCTTGGTGAGGTTCTTCTGTTGTCTTTCCAGTTGTTGCAGGTGTCTTGTAAGGTACATCCCAAATGGGGAATTGTACTCTATAATGGGTCTGATGAGTGATGCGTAGAGGGGCCCAATGACCTCTTTCAATCTGATTGCAAACCCTTTTGTGATTAGGTGGGACACATAGAAGGATTTTCTAACCACTTTGGCAATGTGATTATCAAAGGAGAGGTTACTATCTACTTGGTTCCCCAGATCCCTTATTACGTCTTCCGTATTTAGGGGGCTACCACCTATGTGGTAGTATGTGGGTACTTTGTTTTTTCCAAAGGGGATAACTATGCACTTTTTGACATTTAGCTTGAGGCCATGGTTTTGACACCAGGTATCTGTCTCAGTGAGACCCTTTTGGAGGATGTCTGTCAGCCAGAGAGTCAGTTATAGCCCCTAGTTTGCAGTCATCTGCGAACTTAGTCAGCCATGGTCCTTCTGTGCTTGCCTGTACCTCTGAGAAGTATATGCCGAACAGGAGGGGGTCCTAGGACGTAGCCCTGGGAAATGCCACTTGTAACCGGTTTAGAGTCAGACCTAGCTCCCGCAACTTTTACCATGTGGGTTCTGTCCATGAGCCAGTTGGCAACCCATCTCGTGACGTAGGGGTTTCTGTTCAGGCTGGTGAGCTTGTCTATAATACTTGAGTGGGGAATGGTGTTGAAGGCCTTTGCGAGGTCTAGGTAGGCTGTGTGGACCACCTTTCCCTCATCTATATCCTTGCTAACTGTCTCAAAGAAGTCCACCATTTTTAGGAGGCATGATCTGCCCTTAACAAAGCCAAACTGGGTAGGGTCCAGTAGGTTCCCAATGTCTCTGTTAATGAGATCCATGATGATGCACTCCATAGCTTTGCAGACCGAGCTAGTCAGGCTTATAGGCGATAGTTCCCTGGGTCCGTTGTGGCTCCACCTTTGTGGAGTGGAATAACCATTGCTGTGCACCACTCTGTGAGCACGTAGCCTGTGGAGAGGCTGAGTTTAAACAGTGTGTTTAGATGAGGGGTTATTTCATCTTTGAGCTCATGTAGGATGCAGCCTGGGACACCGTCCGGTCCCATTGATGCTATGTTTTTGGATTTGGAGAGGGCTGTTTTAACCTGAGTGTCTGTGATTTCAGGGGCACTACATTCTTCTGGTATAGTTATGGCCCCTTTTGGGGGTGAAAGGGGGTGAAGTTTGTACTGAACCTGTCTGACAGGATGTTGGCTATATCCGTCGGTTCAGTGCATTTTATGCCATTCTGCACTAACTCCGAGCAGATATGAGAATTGCCACTTAGATTCTTGACATAGCTAAAGAATGCCTTGTGGTTATCTTTGGTGTCCATGGCAATTTTTCTTTCTAAGCTAGCCTTGGATGATTTTATGAGGGAACTTAGTTTCTTGCTGATACTGATCAGGGATATCTTCCCTTCTTGGGATTTTACTCTTCTGTACTAGTTTCCTCCTTCTATTGTATAGCTTGTTTACGGCAGGGGTCCACCAGACTGGTTTCCTTTTCTTGGAGGAGTGAGTCATGGTTTTGTTTGAGATAGCACGATCCATGCATTCTTGTAGGTGCCCGTAGAGTGCATTAGTAAAGGATTTTGCAGCTTGGATAGCGTTATCCTTTAGCATGGGAGCTTTGAAACTTCCCACCTCGGTCTTAAGTAACGTGAAGTTTGCTTTTGAAAAGTTTTTCACGGTGGTTTCTTTGACCGGGGGGTGGTGGCAGAATGTGTATATCCAGAATGATTAGTTTATGGTCAGATCTAACCAGCGAGGGGTTGACTGCCAGTGTGGAACACCGGTCGCCCATGTTGGTGATGGGCAGGGCCAATATGTTGTCACCTCTGGTGGGGGTGTTAACCAGTTGATCCAGGGCGTTTGAGTTTATAAATTCTAGGAAATGTTGGGCAAGGGAGTTTGTAGTTGAGTAGTTCTCCCAGTTAATGTTTGGGTAATTGAAATAACCCAATATCAGGGTGTTTGGTAGGACCTTTATGTTTCCAGGAATGCGGAGTGGGGGTCCTGGGACATGGTGGGTGATCTGTAGCAAGCTATAATTTAAATAGCAGTTTTGCCTGTTAGTTGCACGTGGATGATCTCTAAAGCTTCGTGCTGTGCCACTAACCTGGAGGTGTGGGTATCCTTGATGAATATGGATACTCCCCCGCCTTTTGTATTTCGGTCCGGGTTTTGTGGCCAAAATGTATGGTATGAGTTGTAGCCTGGTAGTGCTGGGGTGCTCTCGGGAGCCTTAAACCAGGTTTCTGTTACTGCACATATATCAGTTTTCTCCATACTGAGGAGTGCCTCGAGTGCGTGCATTTTGAGGTTTAGACTTCTGGCATTGAGTAGCATTACCCTCAGTTTTTTGTTACTTGTGCATTTTACGGCAGTGGGTTTGTCTTTTGAACCTTGCCTAAAAAAGGCACTATGGGGGTGGCAAGAGCCTTGGCCAGTATTCAAAAGCCTAAGGGTGACAGGTGCAAGCTGTCTCTAGCAAAGCAGCGTGGCTTGTCAAGCATGTCATCCCAGGCTGACAGACACTGGATCCCCTTTGAATGACACCAGAAGCTTAGCCAATTGTTGAAATTGATATTTTTTTCTCTACACTGTGGTATCATTCTTGGTGAGGGCAGGATGCTACTCAGGGTTAGGTCATACCGGCCTGGGCTACGTGATCAGAGAGCTCCTCCATGTCTCTTTTCATGATCCTGATTCTTTCCACCTGCTCACAGAAAACTAGACAGGTTTTACAAAGTCCTTGAATCTCACAAGCAACTTTACAAAAATCCTTAATGCTGTCCATTCAGTAGTCTCTACTGAATCCAAAAAAGGTATGCCTAAGGGACACACTAGACAATCCCTTACTTAATGATAGACAAGATAAACTTTTATACAGATTTGGGTAAAAGCTTATACCTCTGCCACCCTGGCAATGAGAGCAGTGACTTGCCAATTCCATATGCTAAAGTACCTTGCATCTCTCCAGGACAAAATTCTAGCTAAGGTGGACTGCATTGTGGATAGAACCTTCATCATCATTATCATTTCATATCAAAGGAAATTCAGGAAACGGCAAGAAAAGCTTTGCATCTCCAGACACTCCTCCAAAGTGTGGCTATGATACCTTAGATGTGTCACACAGAGCAAGTTCTGTCATCCACAGACATCCATTGCTCAGCTTTACATCTCCAGATACTCCTCAAAAGTGTGGCTATGATGCCTTAGATGCATCACACAGAGCAGGTTCTGTCATCCACAGACATGGATTGCTCAGCTCCCAGCCCCTGTCAGATCAGGTTAAGGCTGACCTACTGGATGCTCCACTAGGCAAAAAATTCCTTTTCAGACCTCCAGCTGAACAGGTTTTTGAGAAGCTGAATAAGAAAGGAATGCAAATAAAAACCGTGAAATAATTTTATCTGTCTCCAACATCAAGCTACAGTAGGAATTACCCCTCAAAACCTTGATCTTTCCAACAGACAAAACAGTAAAAAGAAATCCAAACAGTCCAGGAGGTGTCAACCAGAACAGTCGCACAGAACATGGAGCTCCAAAGAGCCACCCAGCAGAGAGACCATCTGTGCTATGTTCAACCACAGCCTGGCATACCCCTACCTACCCTCCTCTCCCAACCTCTGGAAGACTCTTCTTCCTAAATCAATGGAAAACCATCATGAGGGACTAATGGATACTCAACCTTATAGAAATGGGGGTTCTACATTCAGTTCAAAGAAAGCCGCCCTTCATGGGCATTCCAAAAGAGCTGGAAAGCCTCTTACCACCTATCTTCATGGAACTTCTTCATTAAGGATCCATTCAGCCTGTTCCTCCAGCTCAGGAGGGAAACGGCTTCTACTCAAGGATCTTTCTAGCTGCCAGAAAGGTGGGCACCTGGAGGCCAATCTTGGACCTCACAAAACTAAAGAGGTTTAAATTCAAAATTCTTACTTTGCAAAAATTACTTTCCATGATCTTCCAAAATACCTTCATGGTCACTCCAGACCTAAAAGACACTTCCTCTTCATCCCCATAGCTCCTTCTGATTTATATGCAATTCTCTCTGCTGTGATATCCAGATCCCCTGCACAGAAAATACCTAAGATTTGTAGCAACAGGCTTCCAATTCTGTGCTTCACCATTTGGGTTGTTCACTGCTGCCTGAGTTTTCACAAAATGCTTTCTCCTGTGATGGCACGTTGCAGAACTCTGTGAGGTCATATTTACCCCTTCTTAGATGAATGTCTCAGTCAAGGCATATTCACAGCAGAGACCCTATACAGCTTCTAGATCACCATAGACTGCTTTGAGAAGGAAGGTCTCACTTTAAATATGTAAAAGTCGCAAATTCTTTCTCAAACAAGGATCTTTTTTCTGGGGGCCCTCATAGTCAGCCCTCCAGGACAGGATATCTTTCCTAACAAACTACCTGACCATCCCGTTTCCAAAACAACACATCACAGCAATGGAATTTCTGAGAATTCTGGGTTACATGCCATCTCGCATTGTCATGCTCCAACTTGCAAAGTTACACAGGAGAACACTTCAGTGGTTCTTAAATGGTTTAGAACAGCATTTTTGACCACTGGATAACCCTGTTGCCTCTCCTTCCATACCTGAAGGACGAGCTCCTGTGGTGGAAGAATAACATACTGCAGAACCCAGGGGCAAATAGCTGTTTACTAGAAGAAGAAAGACCATCACCATGGACAGTTTGCATGTAGTTTGCAGTGCCCACTTAAGACTCCCTGAAAGTGCAAGGCTTCTAGACATCAAAGGAGAGAGAATTGCATGTAAATCAGAAGGAGCTTACTAGAACTCTGCCTGGCTGTAAAAGTTTTTCAGCAGAACTTATGCACAGGGACCTTGTAGATCTGGATAGATAACACTGCAGTGATGTGGAACATAATCAAGCAAGGGGATACACAGTCATGGCCTTTGTGCAGCCTCACAAGGAAGATTTCTCTACTGGTTCAAGAACTGGAGCAAACTTTCATAGCATCTTGTATTCTGGGTCAGAAGAATGACCAACCAGATTTTGTAAACCAGGATCTGCCAGACTGCAATGAATGGATGCTGAAGAGAGAGGTGTTCCTGGACCTTACTCTGCAGTGGTGGGGGGTCCCTTAATATACCCGTTTGTCTCTCACTAGAACAGACAACTACACAAGTTTTGCTCCAGAACACTATAGACATGGACTTGGAAAATAGATGCTTTCTCTTGCTTTCTCTATCACATTGACAGACTTCATAGGTTCATAGATTAGTA
Source organism: Protopterus annectens (assembly GCF_019279795.1). Taxonomy (NCBI): domain Eukaryota; kingdom Metazoa; phylum Chordata; order Ceratodontiformes; family Protopteridae; genus Protopterus; species Protopterus annectens. The sequence continues at coordinate 1,156,486,167 of NC_056725.1, read as the reverse complement.
CTAGGCTAACTGCCCTTGTGAGCCATTTTAAGCCTAGCCAGTTATCCCCTGTGATACTTGTCCCTGTATGCAATCCTTGCCCTTGCATGTGATCCCCTGGGTACTAATAAAAGTCAAGGCAGACAGACTTAGCATGATCATAGTGGCTCCTTTCTGTCTGAAGCAACACTGGTTCTCCATTCTCTTGACCCTCAGAGAGGAGAGATTCTACACCCTACCTCAGGAAGAAGATCTCAGCCAAACCAAGGGATCTGTCTTCCATCTTCGCTTAACCACACTCAGGTTAACAGCCTGGAGGATTGGGTTTTTGACACCAAGGAATGCCTCCTATCCCACATACATGCTTTACATTCTAAAGGAGGCAAGGAAACTCAATACCAGAAAGTCATACATGGCAAATGTAAGATATTTTCCATCTGGTGTCCCAGTAAGAACACCAGCCCTTCTCAGGCAGGCATCAACTCAGTGTTGGAGTACCTTTCAGGCCTGTTTAAACAGGGACTTTCCTAATCCAGTGTTTAAGTACATGCATCTGTGATCTCATCTTACCTGCTCAGTGCTCCACCTATCTTCTCACACCCTAACAAGAAGCTTTTCCTCAAAGTAGTAATTCACTTGAGACCGCTCAGAAGGAAACTTATTCCTGTCTGGGATCTGAATTATATGCTAGAGAAACTCACCTTGCCTCCCTCTGAACCTGCTGCCACTGCATCCGTAAACACACTCACTTTGAAGACCACTTTCCTTATAACTGTCACATCAGCAAGGAGAATCTCAGAGTTACAAGTCCTTATGTGTAAAGAACCTTAACACTGTCTTTCACAGGGATTGTGCAACCCTTGGAACAAACCCATCTTTATGACTAAGGTGGTATCATAACTTACTCTAAAACTGCCCTTCTTCCCAAATCCATGGAGCAGGACAGAGTAAGCTCTTCATTCCCTGAAAGTGCACAGGCAAATCAGGTACTATCTAGACAGGACAAGACCCCCTAATGTAGCAGAGCAATTACTGGTGGCTTTTACAGAGGGTAAGCAGGGCAGGCCTGTCACCAAACAAAAATTTCTAAGTGGATAGCCAACTGCATTAAGTTCTGTTACTCCCGTCATGGAAAATTTCTACCTGGGCTTATTAAAGCCCACTCCACCAGGCATGGAGCAACTACCACTACTTTCCTCAAATGAGTCTCTACCAAGACCATCCTAGAGGCAGTCACATGGAACTCAGTCCACACCTTTACAAAACACTATAACCTAGGCAATGTCTCCAGAGTTAGAGCATATTTCGCTGCTGCCATCCTGCAAAACCTCATTTCATAGAGTTCTACAGATGACGTGCCACCCACCTGTTGACTTTGGGAGTCTTCACAAGAATCAGTACTGCAACATTGACTGCAAAGAACATAGTACAGTTGTGTCCCACTTAGCATAATCATAGATGTTTGAGTAGATTTGTGTTGCAGTAAATACTCCCACCCTCCAGGTCCTCTGTCTGATGACCCCTTTTCTCTCCCTTGCTGGGTGCAAGGAGTAGAGGAGTTGTCTGCAGGTAGTCCTCTTACCTCCCATCATCTTATCCCTACCTCCTATGATTTTCCTCTTCCTCATTCAAATTCGGACAGTATGAGAGGTCATGTTGTCCTCTGGCATCAGACTGCTTGTTCGCTGCTTAGAAAGACCTGAAGATGGCACCGGTGGATGCCCTTCTTATACTCTTCTTATACCCTTCTTAAGGGACTCCTGAAACCTGCCTTTGATGAAGCTCTACAAAGTGCTTTTGCTTCTAGCAAGTCCCCTTCCACTAAAAGTGACAAGCCTACAAAGAGACCATCTCCTGCTTCAGCTCATTTGGAGCCTCCTCAGAAGTTGACTAAAACTTCTGATACTTTGACCTCCTCAGCTCCACAGCCCTCGGAACTGAAAGAGGTCATAGATTTGGGCAAATCAAGTCCTTCGGCTCCACAGCCTTCGGAGCCAAAAGAGACTATTTTTCGGAGTCGGTCCATTGAACTTCTACCGGTCTCCCCTACCTTGAGATCTCCTATTTTGAAGAGATCTCGCTCCCCAACCCTCTCCTCCAGATCATCTAGGAGTTTACTGGACGATGACGTGGACAGGGTGGTGCGCAGACTTTTGAAGTTGCCGGCGCTGGCTAAATTGTTTTCGGCTCTGACCCAACTGGTTTTGGAGCCATCCAAGACTATTACATCCAGAACTATTCCTCCTCTGATCCAAGCTGGATCTTCAGAGCCAGAATGCCAGGTACCGCTTGCTGTAGTCTTTGGTTCTGAGACCCCTTTCAGAAGATTTCATAGCCGATTCCCGGCTCTGACACACTCGGTGCCATCTGGGGTGTCTAGGAGCCAAAGTTCACTGGCTGGCTCCAGGGTGGACGCTCGGACCCAAGTTTCTTCGGTTCCGAGTTTACCTCTCAGAGCTTCGGCTCAGTTGAGCTCAGCTCCTACATCAGCCTTGGAGCTGATCTCCGTGGAGCTGGGGATTCACTCTGTTTTCTCAGAACCGGAGGTGTCCTCGGAGCCAGGGGGATCTGCCTTCGAGCTGTGGAGGAGTGTGCTGCCCCTGCCTACAGCTTTACACAAGGATACTGGTGGTATTCCCCCCAAGGCACCGGGTTCTGTCTTGGCACCACCCCATCCACAGGACAGCAGAGATTCAGAGCCTCAGAGAACCACATTGGGTGAACCCCACTCTTCTGAGACCACCCCAGAATACCCTTCTGAGGAGGCTTCTCGAAAGAGATCCTGCAAGAGGAAGCATATAGACTCCCCTGACGAGTCCATCACCTCTAACACTGACCTCGAGGAGTCAGAAGGGTTCCCACAGTCTTCCTTTGAAGATATCTACTTTGCAGATATCCTGGAAATCCTGAAACGGAGAGGTGGCTGGAAAACCCTCAACCCTTCTGATGAGGAGTCAGGAGTCTGTGTATCTGAAGACCTTTGGATCTCAACCTTCAGCCGCCTGGGTATCTCCACCTTTCGATGAGCTACTGCACTTGGTTAGTCGAAAGGCGTGGGAGTCACCAGATACTACGGAACCAGCCCCTTCTGAAAAAGAATTTCTGACTAAAGGCATTCCTGTAGATGCTATGGTGGTGGCAACTGCCACCAAGAAGGAACTTTCTGAAACATCCTCATCCCTCCATCCACCGAACAAGGACTCCCGGACGATGGACAGATACGGGAAGCATATTTTTTCATCAGCGACTTTTACCCTTAGATCGCTGAACTACCTTACGCACTTTTTACGGGACTACAAAGATATCTCCTGAAGGAGTTAGGGGATATTCTCCAAGGTTCATTGGCTGTGGGGGTGTCAGAAATGGTGACCTCTCAGCTATTTACCTTTAATTTCATCGTTAACTCCTCCATGAGACTAATATCCTATGCAGTGGATGGGAGCGAGCAGGGCAGCGGGTTCAGGAGTTTCCCTGAGGAGACACTCCGGGATGCGCTTGTGTAACTTTGAAGAGCCTTTCGAGTCTACCTTTACCAATGCCCCTTTTGATGGTTCCTTACTTTTTGGACCCAAAGTTAAGGACACACTCACCAGATGCGAGCAGGCAGGGATAACTCTCTCTGCCGTTGGAGTACATTTTTCCATACCTTCAAGACCTTACCCTAAAGGTCAGAAGAGTGGGAAAATGTCGTTCAAAAGATTCCAGGGAGTTTTTCAAGACGCATGAGGTGAACCCTCCCTCAGAAGCAGAGAGGGAGGCAATAATGATAGACATCATCCTAGAGGCAGAGCGGGTCCGCAAAACCAGGGTGACCGTGATTCTTTTCACGACTGGCCCTACCAACGCTCCTGAAAGGAGGCCCTTCTGGAGGCAGTTATGGGATGGTTAACTTTGTACGCAGAAGCCTGGCGAGATATCACAAGAGACAAGTGGGTGGAAAGTATAATATCCAGAGACTATTCCATTCTCTTTTGCCATCCTGTCCCAGAGATCAGAACAATCCCGGATGTTCCACCCAGTCAAAGGGAACAAGCAACTGTAGAAATTCAAATGTTGCTAGACAAGAGAGTCATCCAAAAAGTCCCCGCAGACCAAATAGGATTCGGAACTTAGTGCCAAAAAGAACAATGGACTGGAGACCCATATTGGATCTCAGCAAACTAAACAAATCCGTGAAGAAATCCAAGTTCCGAATGGTGACATTGCAGTCAATTCTTCCCTTCTTAGGGAAAGACAATTGGATGTGCTCAGTAGACCTCCAAGATGCATACTACCACATAAAAATGGACAGAGCATCAAGGAGTCATTTACGCTTCTGGCTGCGAGCCATTCATTATCAGTTTCGAGCTCTGTCCTTTGGTCTCATTACAGCCCCCAGAGTGTTCACTAAATGCATGGCAGTAGTCACAGCTCACTTGAGATGTCTAGGATTCCAGGTGTTTCCATACCTAGATGACTGGCTACTAACTGCCCCCACCAAGCATCTACTTCAACAGGTGAGAGACACCACATTTCAAATCTGTTCTCAGTTAGGCGTAACAGTGAATTTACAAAAATCTGCCTTGTTGCCCTGTCAACATATTGCATTCATAGGAGCAGATCTCGACACCGTTTTCACGATGGCACGTCTGCCTCCCAACAGAGTTTCTGTTCTCAGACAACAAACAGCCGACCTTCTACCACAGAAACAAGGTGAAAGCAAAAACAATTTTGAAAGTCCTAGGAACCATGGCTTCAACGATCACCCTAGTTCCTCTAGCCAGGATGCATATGAGAATTCTTCAATGGCTCCTTTTTGCTCAGTGGTCATTACAAGAACTTCCCATGTCTCACCAAATCAGAATTAAAGTCATGCAAGAGAGATCTTCTGTGGTGGCTTCGGTCTAACCACGTGACCATCAGATGACCCTTTGTGCCACAACAACCTGTAGCTATGGTGACCACAGACACCTCCCTGATAGGGTGGGTGGCATTATCTGGGAAGAACGGTCCAAGACACATGGCAAGAGCACGAGGCCCATTTGCACATCAGTGTTCTAGAGATGAAGAGCAGTGCTTCTGGCGTTGCAAATACTCCAGGACTCTCTTCCACTAGGGACAATTGCAATCCAGTCAGACAACATGTCGGTATTCTGGTACGTAAACAAACAAGGAGGAACCAGATCATACCCCCTTTGTCGAGAGGCACTGAGAGTATGGCAGTTGGCAATCTCTTCCCAACATTTTCTGGTAGCAACTCATATCTCAGGGAAATCCAACGTGATAGTGGACAAGCTCAGCAGGGCAATATTAATGCCTCATGAGTGGTCTAAACCAAAACATAGTGGAGGAGATTTTCCAAAAATAGGGCCAGCCTTGCTGCAACCTTTTTGCCACTCCCATGAATACCAAATGCAGCAGCTACTTTGCCCTAATCCCCCCTCTGGGGGAGACACCGAGAGACGCACTTGTTCACAACTGGCCTTTGGGACTACTGTATGCCTTCCCACCTTTCCCCCATACCCAAAGTCATTGAGAAAGCAAAATCCTTGGGAAGCAGGCTAATTCTCATTGCCCCATATTGGCCTCATCAGATTTGGTTTCCCTTTCTTTTGCCTCACTTACAGGAGAAACTGTAGGTTCTGGACCCCCAGTTCCAGACCTTCTGACTCATATGTCAGGAACATTTCATCCTGCTCTCCAGACCCTCAGTTTGACAACTTGGCTGCTCCACTTCCAAACTTAGTCAGGCTTCAAGACTTCACACCAGTAGTAAAACACATTTTGGTCACAAGGCTTCTACCAGAAAGTTATATTCTAGTAAATGGAAGAGGTTCTCTTGCTGAGCACAAGCAAAAGAACATCGACCCTTTTTCTGCCCCATTTAGTTCAGTTTTGAAATTTCTTGCAGAACTGTTCCAGCAAGGCTCTGCTGCAGCTACGATTAGAGTACAACTAGTTGCAATCTCTAATTTTCACATTGGCGAGCATTCTCCTAACCTGATGTCACACAAATTGTGTAAAGCATTTTTGAAAGGCACTTGTTTATTGAGACCTCCCATAAAAGAACCTCTCTCACCATGGGATTTGAATTTTGTTTTGACTCACCTAACAGTACCTCCTTTCGAGCCCTCACCATCTTGTGATCTCAAATTACTCTCATGGAAAACTATTCTCCTAGTAGCCATTACATCTGTAAGAAGAGTCTCAGAGTTGCAAGCTCTGTCAGACAAGCCACCATATTTAATTTTCCATAAGGATAGAGTATCTCTATGAACTAATCTGTCCTTTGTGCCAAATGTTTGTTTCCAAACCAATCTAAATCAATCTATTGAGCTGCCAGTGTTTTTTCACAATCATAGCAACAAGGCAGAGTACAAACTTCAATTGGATGTGCATAAACGTTTTATCTGTATAGAACTAAAGATTTCAGGAAAACAGATCAATTGTTCGTCTCCTTTTCCAAAGCAATAAAGGGCATGCCAGTTTCAAAAATTACGCTGTCAAATTGTCTCTGACTGCATTACCTTTATATATACCTCAAATAACAAGGATTTACCATTCAAAGTTAAGGGCCATTCGACCAGAGCATTAGCAACATCATCTGCTTACCTAGCTAGATTGTCAGTGGACAGTATTTGTGCCGCTGCTACGTGGGCAAGTCCCCATCCTTTTATTACTTATTACAAAGTTGATTTGGCCTCCAGGGACAGGGCTTCCTTTGGTTCCACTGTGCTCAAAGGTATACTCCTGTGAGCCACCCAGGGAAATGGTGCTAGGGATGCTGTCCCATCCAGTAAGAATGAAGGTGAGATAGGACAACTTAACATAAAGAAGTTATGTACTCACCTAATGTCACATTATTAATTTAGTCACATTGTTATGATTGGCAGCAAACAAGATCTGGGGAATTACACCACTGAATAATGGGATACTTGTGTTGCCACAAGCCAAGTTAGAGACTTCAAGCTAGTGTATTCGGCCAAGTCGGAGCCGAGGATTGGCTCCGAACCCATCCAGTAAGATTGAAGGGCGAGATAGACAACAAACATGGAACGTTATGGTGAGTACATAACTTCTTTTTTTTTAGACATAAATCCTTATGTGCCAAGATGGTTAGTTAGTTAACTGAAAGACAGAATCCAAATAGTTTATGTGTCTGATGTATCTTAAAATGTTGATAAAGTGGAGTCTGTACTAGGTCCTTTTCTGTTCAGCGTATACTTCTTTGACCTCAAAACTGATATTAGGATCTTTGGTTAACCAGATTTGCACACACCTGCAAGCTTAGTGTAATTATCACAACCCCCTTCAGATATCTATGCCCTTTAGAAAGAGTTTGCCCTAGTTAATACCTCTTGTATGGATGATGGGCTTAAATTGAATGCTAAAAAGTGCATTACTGATGTCCTTTTATTCACTTGCTGCACTGTTCTTAACCTGAGGCATCTCCTGCCTGAAGGCAACCCAGAGTCTTTCAGTATACAAAAGTCTTCTACTACTGTAGAGTATGTGGGATGTTGCACATAGGCTGCTGTTGGACATAGGCCATAAAAGTAAAGTGTACATGTACCATCCTCAGGACTTTTCTGGGGCCAGTCAGAGTGCCATTCCAACCGTTGGTCTGATCGTTTCTGTGATTGCGACTTCAACTTTTACCAGATAAGTGCCCCATTGGGGAATATTTTCTCTTACTACTGTTTTGGTTATGTCATCCAAGAAGCACAAGTGCCAGTGTGGAAGACAAATTCCACTAAGAACAGCCATTCACAGTGTCTCTCTTGTTTAGAGCCTAACCACTTCCACAAGTCCTGTAACATTTGCCAGTTCTTTGTACTTAAAACCCTTAGAAGCAGGCTCTCTTCTGTTGCTGTTTATTTAGAGAACCAATGGCTTAAGTTGTAGCTAAGCATATGGAGGGTACCTCAGGATCCAATGCAGAGCTGGTGAAGCATGAGGCCAAGAAACCTTGGCCTGCAGCTTCTGCTACACCTTCACCATCAGTTGTTTCTCCTGAAGTGCCTGTTAATCCGGAGGCAAATCCAACTTCAGGCACAGATTCACAGTTCAAGCCAATTTCTGAGGCAGCCTTGACACTACGGCCGCTAGCATTGCTATGGAGGTCGAACAGACATCAAATCAGAATGTCACGGGAGAACCTAGGCTCGAAAGTACAGAGGGTAATGGGGGGATACCACATACTGAAGAAGAGAGAAGAGATTGAGTCAGACACTTTTGAATGCAGGCTTGCGTCCGGTCCTCCAGCTTTGCATAGGATCGTTTCTCCTGCAAAGAAAAAACAAAAAACGAACCATATGTGCCTTGCCAGAGAAGCCCCTACAGATTGTCAGGCCTTTTCTCAAAGCTTGTTTCAGGCCTTCATGGCACTCAAGCTGCCTTCCTCTCAGCCTGCTCCTACAACTGCTTCTCAACCTTCTCAAAATAGGATTAGGGACAGTGACTTATCTGATGAATTTTCCTCTGATGAAGAAGAACCTTTGGATTATTCAGCACAAATTATCTATCCTCAGGAATATGTTTCCCCTGAAGAGGAGACTGTTAGTGCTGACTCCCCTGTAGGAGAGATCTTTTGGTGAAACCCTCCTGAAAATGGGAGAACACTTAAAGCGGGACACATCCCAAATTTCTGATGTCCAGAAAAGATACTATCAAAGTCTGCAAGTTGATGTCCCTGGCACCTCTACAGTTCCATCTGTGCACCCAACATTTCTAGATGCCTTTTACAATGTTTCACAAACCCCAGACTCCCAGATTCTGGCTCCCAAGAAGTCAGACCGCTTCTACAAGTTCACTGAGGATTGTAAATTTCTCCAAGTGTCCTGCTGCTGACCTAGCAGTTATTTCTGTTACTACAGATAAACCATCTTGGATGCTTCCCTCTGCCACCCTTCTCCCATCAGACAGAGTAGAACTCTTGAGAGGCTGGGAAAAAAAGGCCTATACTTCACCCACCTTGGCTTTCAGGGCCATCAATTATCAAACACGTATGACTAAGTACTTCTTAGACCTTTTGTCTAGTGCCATTGCAGATCCTCCAGATTCTGAAGGAAAAGCCTTGGCTCTATGTATCCTGGGAGCTTCCTTCCAAGTGGCAAGACAGTCAATCAAATGCAGCTATGATCCTGAGGAGGCTTGTGCCAAGGCAGTTGCTACTGGCTCAGTTCCTAGAAGATTTTCCTGGCTCAGGTTGTAGCCCCTCTAAGATAACTTTAAATCTAAATTAATGGATGCACCATTAGACAATTCATCCTTGTTTGGTAAGGCAGCAGCCTCTCTAAATCCCTACAGGAAAAAAGAAGGAACTCAAGGAGTTGAAACACATCCTGGGTCTCCTGTGTCCAGATTTTGTTTTCATCCATAGCCGCACCCAGCACTCCTCTGGTAAGTCTTCCAGAGGGGGCAAAAGACAGCAGAAGCCTAGGGGTTCACAGCCACCCTCACAGTAAAGACATGACATAACTGCGAGTCTGTGACTACTTTACAGATGTCTCCCTACCCCCACCCCCCTCTTTCCGTCGCCGTTCAAATGCTCACAGGGTCTGGGAAAGCATTACCCAAGAACCTGGGTTCTTTCCATAATCAAATAGGATACATCATGGTTTGGCACTTCACCCCCACCTTCAGGGACATCCCTCAACCCCCCCCCCAAAGAGCAGTTGCCCCTCTTCGCAGAGCTCCTTTGGGAGCTTTGGCAATAGGGCTCCATTCAAAACATTCCTCAGACCTCAAAAGGAAAGGCTTCTACTCAAGAATTTTCTTATTACCCATAAAGGATGGCCCCCGGAGACCAATCCTGAATTTATCTCATGTCATCACCTTCATAAAGGTTCCTTCCTTCTGAATGTTGCCACTCCAAACTCTATTTCCCTTTATTATTCCACAAGGATACACGACATCTCTAAATGTAAAATATGCTTACCTTCACATTCCCATTCACCCCATGTTCAGGAAACTCTTGCATTTTTCTGTGGGTTCCTGGCATTTTCAGTTGTCTACCTTGTCCTTTGGTCTTTCTACAGCACCGAGGGTATTCACAAAATGTCTGGCTCCAGTGACTGCACATTGCAGACTTTTGGGCATCCAGATTTTTCCATACCTACAACTTCCCACACACTACTCCAAAACCTGGAGATCACCATTTCCCTCCGTGAAAAACTGGGATTCACATTCAACTAAAGGAATTCAGTCCTCACCCCTTCACAGGACCACATTTTCCTGGGTTGTTGAATCCAGACATAATGAGAGTGTCACTTCCACCTCAGAAGGTGCAAGACCTTCGGTCCTTCTTTCACTCCCTCTTCCCCTTGACTCACATCAAGGCCAGGGAGTTCCTCAGGGTACTGGAATTCATGGCTTCAACCTTTCCCATGCTACCAGTGGCAAACTCCACATGAGGAATTTCCAGTGGTTCCTCAAATTGGTGTGGACCCAGCATTCTCACCCACCAGAATGCAGTCTCCTTCATTCCTTGCCTAAACAGGGAACTGCTCTGTTGGATCCAACAGACAGACCTAAATCCAGGACTACCTCTGCATCCTCTTACCCCAGTCCTAGAACTCTACACAGATGCATCAGATGTGGGTTGGGGAGTGGCCTTGGGGAAATTCACAGTTCAGGGGAATTTGGTATCCCTCCCAAAAAACAAAACACATCTACATCAGGGAAATGTGAACATTGCAACTAGCTCTACAAGCATTTCACTCTCTTCATTGCCCAGGCCTTCTACAACTGTTCACAGACAACATGACAGTTCTCTGGTATGTGAACAAGCAGGGGGAGACCAAATCTTATCTCCTTTGCAGGTTGGCTCTTCTGGTATGGGAATTTCTTGCCCAATACTACATGACAATTCAGGCAGTGTACATTCCCTCCAACCAGAATCTCATGGCAGACTCACTAAGCAGATCCCTCACTCAGTCCCACAAATGGATCCTTCACAGGGATGTGTTCCTGAACATAGTCCACCAATGGAGTATTCCTCAAATAGACTTTTTTACCTTCCCCCTGAACAGACAGCTTCCAAACTTTTGTGCCAGAGTCCCAAGTCCTCTGGTTTGGAGGTAGACGCCCTCAGGGAATCTTTCTGTATGCATTCCCTCCCCTTCCTCTAATACCAAAGGTCCTGTTCAAGATTTGACAGGCCCAACCAAAAATCATGATGCTGACTCCCTTTTGGCCAAGATAACAATGGTTCCCCCTCCTCCTACATTTAGCCAAGGGCCATGACTACAAGTTACCCCACAGAGTCAACCTACTCCCACAGAACAAAGGATCCCTGATACACCCATATCTGTCAGCTCTACAGCTGACACTATGGGTGATAGGATTTAATCCCCTTTAGATACTGATTCCCTGAGGATGTGCTCAGGGTTTTGCAGGAGGCCAGAAAACCCTATACCAGAAAATCTTACGTTTTCATGTGGAAAAGATTTTCACTTTGGTGTTTCTGTAAGAACCAAGATCCACTGACAGTGGGAATCCCAGTGGGTTTCGTCTTTCTTGTGTGAATTTCTCTCTGCTGACTTAGTTTACACTTCAGTCAAAGCACATGTCAGCTATTTCTGCTTGCCTGCCTCTGTCTCCCTCCCCTAACATCCAGATTTGAGGCGAAACAATTCCTTAAGGGTATCCTTCACATTAGGCCTCCCAGGAAACTTATTCCTCCTCCTTGGGACCTTAAGTTTGTTCTAGGAAAATTGTCCCTGCCCCCTTTTGAGCCCGCATCTTTGGCCTCCTTCAAACATTGCTCTTAGAAAACTGTTTTACTAGTGGCCTTGACCTCAGCCAGAAGAGTGTCGGTGCTACAAGCCCTTATGGAGGTGCTTCCTTTCTTGGCCTTTCATAAGGACAAGGTAGCATTGAGAAGAAATCCTTCTTTTATGCCAAAAGTGGTTAATGAGTCCATTCAATTACCTACCTTCTTCCCTTCTCCCCAAAGCCAGTGAGAAGGTACTACGTTGCTTACATGTACACAGACTACCTGGGCAAGATTAAAGCTATCAGGAAATCTAATGAGCTATTTGTGAACTTTCATCCCAAGGCTCTGGGCTTACCCATTTCCAAGCAGACTATTTCCTCTTGGATTTCAAAGACTATTTGCCTTTGTTACACACTCCATGGAAACTCTCTTCACCCATGAAGGCCCTCTCTAACAGGGCTGTGGCTTCCTCTAAGGCATTCTTCAGGGATGGTGCTGTTATCTAAGCCCTTGAGGCAGCCACCTGGTCTTCTATTCATACCTTTACCAAACACTACAAACTGGATGGCATTTCCAAATCCAGAGCCGTATTTGCTAAAGCCATTTTTCATGGCTTCATTGAGAGCTCCTCTGCTCCTCCATTCCTTCAGCTTTGGCACTCTACCTCAGGTTAAGAGTTTTGCAGCAAGTGAATAGAAGAACATAGAAAAGTTTTATAAAATCTTACCATAGCCATAGATGTCGTCCTGTTCACTGCTGCAGTATTCTGTCCACCCTCTTTCCCCCTCGTCTGTTTTGCTTGGATGTACTGACCTTTTATATCCTTAATCTGGCATTTCTCCTGTAGCATTCAGTTCTGAGGATGGTACATGTGTATGTCGCTTTTATGGCCTATGTCCGACAGCAGCCTACATGCAATGCTCCATGTACCCTAGAGTAGTATAAGACTTTTGTGTGCTGACCGACTTCGGGTCCTTCATGTTAAGAATACTACAGCAGTAAAGAAAAGGACATCTATGGTTATGGTAAGGTTTTACAAAACTATTCTTTTATTTCAGAAAACAACAATTACAACATACATTATAAATATAACTCTCTCACTAAATGAAGGACCTGGGCACTTGGGTTGATGATTCATACTTCTCTGAATATCACATGGCAACTGTAGATGAGAAATCCTTCTACTTAGAACAGCTAATAGTCAAAGGTGTTTTGTCTTGATCAGAAGATTTTATTGTTCCCTTAGATTCAGCACTGATTAAAGTGGTTACAGAATACAGTGCTCCCTTTGAGATGTACTTCACTTGACATCAATAAAGATGAAAAGCCCAGGAGTTAAACAGAAAATAAAGTAAAAACTGAAGCTTTGTCCCTGTACTCCATACCTTATAGACTCCTAAGGGGTGATCAGCACCTTACTTACCATGCTATTAGAGATCTGGTGGTCTTGGACTTCCTGTATCTCAGTAAGTCAAGCAATGCAGCTAAAACAAGAACAAGAGAGCATGACCCATCATCATCATCAGGTAAACAGAGTGTGATAGAGAGAGAGAACTTCATCACTCAGCACCTCTACGTCTTCTGGAATAAACATTATCTGCAGGTTAAGCAGTGCCATTCATTGTTTTACTTTAAAGTAAACTTGTATCACTGGCTGGGTGCTGTCAGATTTACACTGGGACTAACTGCCCACTTCCTTTTTGAGAAGAGGTTAAGCTTGAGGTTGTACGTGTTGGCAAGACATACTTATTATTGAATATGTAGGTGGATGTGACCATCAATACATAAACAGTGGTGTAGCGATTTTCACTGACACTGAGAATGTTTCAACTGTCAAACTTGTTTCCACGGTAAATGACTTACTTTAAAAAGCAGCCAAAGTCCTGTGCTTTGGACACACAAGCTTCTGTCCTGGACGTCAGCTAAACTCGCCTGTAACGGTTATATGTGGACTCACAAATTCTACTAAGCCCCTTGAGCTTTCTTCCTTACAGTTCCTGTGACAGAAGGCTGTTTCATGTTGCCAGTGGCAAGATGCCCCTGGGGGTTCACCAGCCCTCACGGAACTATTGACGTGGTTGCTGCGACTTGACAAAATGTTTAGTTATTTTGTGAATGTCTGCTTTGAGGGATGCACACCCAAAGTTTTCCTCTGCAGTACCCAATCTACACTACTTTACCTTTGTGGAATGTATTGGTAGGTCAGTCCCTTGTAAACTGTGCACTTCATCCCTGTACTCTTTCCACTCCAACCATCTGTTCATTCATTATGCCATAAAGGCGGGGTGCGTTAATGTACCACTTGCCAATGCAAACATTTCCAAAATTTAAAAATACAAGGCGAGTTTGCTGACTTTATTAAAGTGTGGGAACCAACCCTGAAACAGTGAACGATGAAACACTTGTGATAAAACACTTGTCTCCTGGTTGCAATTATACGTACAGTTTTTTTTCTTTTTGTGTGTGTGTTTTATATCAGAAAAGTAACTTTTATGGGCTAGTAGTGTTTACCAGCCATTGCTGCTTGACTTCTCCGGGAAAGAGCCACCTTTTCAACTTGACCATGGAACAGACTACCAGTCCAACAGTCAGTCATTCTTGCAGTCACAAAAAGAAAAAAAATTAAGCAGACAGCCTTTGCCACCACAGCAGGCAAACACTTTGCCTGAGCCACAGGTGGGTGACTGTGCTTTGGCCATTTGTTGTGCCTCAGAGCACTCATTTTTTGCTGTTAATCTGGGGGTTAGCCACATCTTCTGGGGGTCCCCTCAGTGGACAAGGAAGAGCCATTCTGGTCCTGGGAGAGGAAATGGGAAAGTTTCCTTTTGTCTCAGAATGTTGTGTCTATCCCTGGGAAAGCTGCTGCTGTCATTAGTAACATGGTACCCCATTTTTCATGTCAAAAAGAAGAAGAAACCAAGCATGTATTTCCTTCTCCTCATTTTTTTTTCTTGGATAGGAGTAGTCTTCTTGATCTGGCTCAGGGTTTAATTCAGTCTATTGATCCTTCTTGTAAAGCAGTTTCTGGTAAAAGAAAGAGGGAGTCCTCTGGAGAGATTAAGATTCTGAATTTGAACAAGAAGATGCAGGGACGGCTACAGTTTTTTCTTGAGATTTCTGATTCAGATTCTGAGGGGAACTCAGTTTATGAGACTCCCTGTGGGAGTTCCTCTTTCTCTGAGACTATTTCTAGAACGTGCCAGTGTTTTCAGTGAGAAGAACACAGGAGGTTTCTCATTCCCTCAGAAAATACTATGAGTTGTTACAGAAAGATTTTCCAGAACTTAGACCCATTCCTCCTGTTCGGTTTGCTTTAGAGGATGTGTGTGTTACTGCTTGTAATTTTGCTGTTAGTCGGCCAGATGCCCCAGAAAAGACAGATAGGATGTGTAGATCAGTGTGCATGTCTCTCTAAGAAACCTCCTGTGGGCATGTACTAAGTGTATTGATTACTGAGCACATGCAGATACAGAGTGCCATTTTGTAGTAAGCTGTTGAGATGCAAGCATGTATGTGTGTAAGCTCTATCTGTTAATCAGTTTGCGTATATTTAATGATCCAGTTTTCTATCCTGATGTGTTTCTATATAATAAAGGATCTTAAACAAACTACCCTGCCTGCTTGTCTTCCACGGATTAGGGGACGAGCGACAGGATGTATACAGTTCCTCAGTCTTTTAAATTATTGTACACTATTCTCAAACCTGAGCAAGCAGCTATAGCTTTAGTTGATCCCACTGCTGCTAAGCACTTAGTTAATGGAAATCCTACTTTTTCTGATAATGATGGGAAAAATCTTTTATTTCCAGACTAACCCTTCAGGCCTGGGACATGGCTATCCACCATCAGGTAACCCTTAAGGCTGTCTCCATCCCTTCAGAACACAACATTGTGGCAGACTTCCTGAGCAGGTTCTGGACACAGTCTCATGAATGGATGATTTACAGGGAATTGTTTCTGGGTATAGTACATTGGTGGGGTATTACTCAAGTGGATCTTTGTCTGTTCAGAGGGAAGACTCCACTTCTTTGCTTCTGTTAGAGTCCTGAGTCCTCTGACTTTGAAAGGTGGATGCCATGTCTTTTCCCTTGGAAGGGAATGTTCCTATATGCTTACTCTCCTCTTCCTCTGCTTCCCAGAGGCCTGCACAAGATCAGAAATAACACCCTCAGAATCTTGCTGTTGACACCCTTTTGGGCCAGACAGCACTAGTTTTCATTTCTCTTTCACCTGGCCAGGGTAGT
This sequence comes from Protopterus annectens, assembly GCF_019279795.1. Taxonomy (NCBI): domain Eukaryota; kingdom Metazoa; phylum Chordata; order Ceratodontiformes; family Protopteridae; genus Protopterus; species Protopterus annectens. The sequence continues at coordinate 1,156,470,247 of NC_056725.1, read as the reverse complement.
CTTCACAAGTTACCTCACAGGATGAATCTTGCACAAGACAAAGGGTCCCTCATTCACCCTCACTTACTGTTCTTCATTTGACAATGGGTGATCGGGTTTTGATCCCTTTTAGACACTACTTTTTTGAGTATATGTGTAGGGCTGTGCAGGCCAGAAAATACTACATTGCTACATGGAAGAGATTTTTTTCTTTGGCGTTTCAAGCATCACCATTGGTCAGCTGACCATAAGCTAATCACGCTTAACATCTACATCCCACCCCTACCCCCCAGTAAGGAAACCTCTGTAAAAAAACTTCTCCAAAGCCAACTTCATGCTACTCAAGTCAGAAGTGGCAAACTTCATGACACTCATGCAGATGGGAACTGAAAGTTCGACTGCTGAATCCTACACTAATGCACTGTACGAGCACATCCACTCGTGCATGAATCGTGCCATCCCCAATAGAACCAAGGTGCTCTCTTCCAAAAAAAAGGAAGCCAATCTGGTGGTCCCTTGCCATAAACAAACTTTACAACAAAAGGAAGAAACTGTTGCAGAAAAGAGGAAAATCCCAGGATGCAAAACAACTCCCTTCCCAGCCTCAGTTAAGAAGCTGAAATCCTTCATAAAATCCTCCAAAACTAGTTACGAAAATAAAATTGCCAAAGATTCCAAAGACAACCACAAGGCATTCTATAGCTATGTCAAGAATCTAAATGGCAATGCTCAGATCTTCTCTGAGCTACAACAGAATGGCGTTAAATATACTGATCCCAAAGATATTGCCAATAACCTGGCAGATCAATTCAGTGCAAACTTCACCCCCATCTCAATACTAAAAGATTGCCAAATTCTGGTAGACAGCCACACAGGTAAAAAAACACACTCTCCAAAGCTAAGAATACAGCATCCATGGGACCAGACGACATCCCATGCTGTGTACTACATGAATTACAAAATTAACTGGTACGTCACTTAAGTGTCATGTTTAATCATAGCCTCACCTCAGGCTTTGTGCCCACTGAGTGGTGCACAGCTACAGTTATCCCACTCCACAAGGGGAGATCCATATTGGATCCTGGGAACTACCACCCCATCAGTCTGACGAGCCTGATCTGCAAGGCCATGGAACGTATTATCATGGAACTTATAAACAATGACATTGGCAACCTTCAAAACACTGGACCCCAAGCAGTTTGGGTTCATGAAGGGCCGATCTTGTCTCCTGAACCTGATTGACTTCTTTGAATCGGTCTCCAGAGCTGTGGACAAGGGTAAGTTGGTCCAAACAGCCTATCTGGACCTTGCCAAGGCCTTCAACACCATCCCCCACTCTGGAATATTAGATAAACTTACTAAGATGGGCATTAATCCCTACGTCACTCGATGGGTTGCCAACTGTTTTACTGACAGAACCACACTGTAAAAGTAGCTGACTCCAAATCCATCTGCAGACAAGTGACAAGTGGAGTACCTCAGGGTTCAGTCCTGGGACCGCTCTTGTTTGGTATCTACTTCTCTGACATACAGGCAACACTAAGGGACTCTGGCTAACAACATTAACAGATGACTGCAAACTGGGAGCCATTATTGAATCTCCAAATGATATATTCTACAAAAAGGCCTTGCAGAAACAGATGCTTGGTGCCAGAGCCATGGGCTCAAGCTCAATGCCAAGCAATGTATAGTTATCCCCTTTGGGAAAAAACATGTACCCGTGAATTACCACATAGGTGGCAGTACACTAAACACTGAAAGTGTGATGAGCGACTTAGGGACACAGGTGGACAGTTGTCTCACCTTCGATAACTACATCGCCACAACAGCCAGGAAATCCTTCTATGTGGCACTCCTAATCACTAAGGGCTTTTCATCCAGAAAAAAGGTCATTGTCCCACTGTACTCATCCCTCATTAGACCCATTATAGAATACAACTCCCCGTTTGATATGTACCTCTCAAGACATCTGTAACAACTGGAAAGGCCGCAGAAATACCTCACTAAAAGAATCACAGTCCTAAAGCAGATGCCCTATGCTGACCATCTAAAAAAAAAAAAAAACTCCACCTATACCTTGTCACACATAGTCTACTCAGAGGTGATCTCTGCTTAGCATGCAAGTCCATTGGACATGCTACACTTAAAGAAATCCCAATCTCTCAGAGAGACACGCTCCAGAGATCTAAACCTTGTCTTCACAATAAACAAAACATGCTGGAGGGATAGGTTCCTGACCCAGAGATTCCCCAGACTCTGGAATAGACTGCCCATACATATCAAGCAGAGCGTCTCTTTGGCCCTTTTCAAAAGGAACCTTGATGATTGGATGGGAGATAGGAAATTCACCCTGGGGATCATGTCAGTCACCCTGCTAGACAGGTGTCCAGGGAAGTAAATTCTGTGGGAAGAAATAGCCAGGGAATTGTTATGGCTAGGCTTGTATAGGCCCTAGGGCCTATAGCCGTGTACCAACCTATGAACCTATAATTATTGATGGGTGTGAAAAAAAGTGTATACTTCTGCAACTCTGATTTTCAGAATTTTGAATTCTACGACTCGTATGTTTGTTTTGACAAATTGTGTAAGTATGAGGAATCTTTTATCTGAAATTTGTTATTTTGAGGAAACATTTGCTTTAAATAACTTAGTTTCTTCTGTTGCACAGGTCACTACCTGTTATTTACAGTGTATGTATGACTTAGATACCACTTTTAGTGCTATGGCCATGGTACTGTTTTTTTTTTTCCTAACATATTTGAGGAGAATCGCATGGCTGTAACTCTCAGAACCCCAAAGATGATAAAAATAGAATTTTAAATTCTCAGTTGGATGGAGATTTCGTGTTTGGCAACTCTGCTGCACAGGTAATCAAAAAGTGTGATGAAAGGGGCAAGCTAATCCAGGAAGTCTTTACTGTTTTTCAGCCCTCCTTTTCCAAATTTTCCAATGGATTTTTTATTTCCTTATCCAGTTTTTGGCAAAAAAAAAATAGTCTTAAAATACAGATCAACAGAAATTTAGGAAGAAATGGCAAATGAGTTCCAAAAAGAAATCTTGAACATTCCAAACCTAAGGACATTCCAGCAAGTCTGAATGACTGTTCAAGAGAACTTGTGTACCCTCCTATCAGCTTTATTCTTCCAGAAAGTCTGAATCTCTATTTTTGTCTTTGGTAACAGATAGTTTCAGAGAAGTGGGTTCTAAAAATCGTTCAACAGGGTTACAGTTGGCAGTGGGAGGAAATTCCTCCTTTAGGGGGTCATTCCTTATCTTCAGATCAAACTTTTTTTGTTTCCATCAGTTCATCACATGCTGTCTGAATGAGTGACAGAACCAATTACTCCTTCCCAAGTAGGAAAAGTTTTCTGTTCAATGATGTTCCTAGTGCCAAAGAAAAAAATCTTGGAGACCAGTTCTAGATCTTTCCTAAACCTGTTTGTGATAGTGCCCAATTTCCAAATTATTTCACTTCATAACCTGTTAGCTCTTATTCTTTCAAGTTTCCTGGCAACACTATTGTTAAAAAATGCTTATCACATCCCTGTTCATCTAGACTTCAGATGTTTATTAAGGTTTTATCTGTCTGGATCACATTATCAGTTCTCTGCCTTACCATTTGGACTATCCATTGCACCAAGAGTGATCACAAAGTGTCTAGCTCCAGTTATCACTCATTGCAGACTACAGTGTATCCACATTTTTCCATATTTAGACAACTTGATCATATTTGCAGAGTCTTCCAAAGTGTCAGGAATCTCTGTCTTGGGTGAGAGATCTCTTACACAAGTTGGGATTCCAAAAGAACTTTCAAAAGTCTTTCTTGACTAATGCACACAGGATTGTCTTCCTGGGATATCAACTAGAGACCTCAGTTCAAAGAGCTTTTATTGCACAGGAAAAAATAGATTTTTATCTAGAAATTTTTTTCTAAGGTTTTCCACTCAGACTTTGGTCATTGAGATGGAATACGTCATTTTGGGTCTCATGACTTCTATGATTCTCATGGTACCCTTGACAAGACTCCACATGCATAAGTTGCATTGATATCTGAAATCTCTTTGGTCCCTGTATCAACAACCTCTTTATTTTCAAATCCTAGTGCCAGGATTTGTCAGAAGAGAAATCTTTTGGTGGCAACAACAGATATCCTTAAATCCAGGTCTCCCCTTCTCTCTCCCTATTCCAAAGCAGGAAGTCACCTTAAAAGCTTCGTACTTTGCTCAGGGAGCAGTTTTAGGAGGGATAAAAGTGCAGAGGGGTGTGGGACACCAAGGGTATTTGCAAGCACATAAATGTCAAGGAGATACTTGCCCTGATGAAGGCACTCAAGTCTCTCAACCTTGTTTGATTAGTGGGACCGCCTCAGGTAGTTACAGAGAGCACCGCAGTCATGTGGTACATCGACAAGCAAGGGGGGAACTGGATCATAACCCTCCGCCTTTTGCAGACTAGCCATATTAGCTTGGGATATAGCTTTATAGCTTCACAGCATTACAGCATAATCTCATTCTTCAGGCATCCTACATTCCATCAGAGCAAAATTGCGTGGCAGAAAAGCTGAGTAGGACCAGGGCAGACCCTCACAAATGGAAACTAGATCGGGGGGCTTCTAAGATTTGATCCCTCAGTGGAGAGTTCCTCAAGCAGACATCTTTGTCTCCTATATGAATATTCAACTGTCAAGATTCTGTTTCAGGACTCCATGCAAGCAGGCCTGAAAGACAGATGGCTTTTCTTTTCTTTTGTTCAGGAATGTTCCTGTATGCTTTTCTACCATTTCTTCTAATACCCAGGGTACTTATTCAGAAGGAATCACGGAAGATCATTGTGGTAACTTCCTTCTGCCCCATACAACTGTGGTTCTCCCTTCTTTTGGAAATGGCCATGGGCAATTACCTCAAGCTTTGTTTTGAAAATGGCCATGGGCAATTACCTCAAGCTTCCTCACAGACTGGATCTATGCACGCAACATGGGGTGTTTAATGCACCCCAGCATCAGTCAACTGAAATTGACTGTCTGGCTGATGGGATCTTAATTCCCTTTAGGCACGTGTTTACTGAGGACGTGCAGCAGGTACTAATGATGGCAAGAAAGCTTGCTAGAAAATCATATATTAACAAATTGAAAAGCTTTTCCAGTAGGTGCTAACAACATAATCTGCACCCATTCAAGGCTGGTTGTTCTCTGCTTCTAAAATATTTGTGTGAGTTGCTATGTTCTAGCCTTTCATATTACTCTGTCAAGGTTCATTCATCAGCCATTTCAGCATGTCTGCCCATGGGTCCTCCTCTTTCGCTGCAGTCTCATGTTAAAATCTTCTTGAAAGGGGTTTTGCATAAGTGGTCTCCAAGAAAACCTGTGGCCCCTCCGTGGGATGCATTGTTGTATCCTTTGAGAAGTCATATACCCCAGGGAACTACCACATTGACAATACTGCCCTAAGAGTTGACCCATTTATTTGGGGTTATGGAACATACATGGACAGTGGCCTAACATTTGACCAACATGGGGTTTTGCTGTAAGAAACTCCTCATATATTGTATAGCTTATAAACCATGAGATTGTATCTAGATTTAAAGATGTCATTACCCCAATCATTGAATATAATGCCCCCCTTTGGCATGTACATGTCCAGACACGTGCAGCAATTATAATGCCCACAGAGATAACTAACTGAAAGGATACAAGGCCTAAACAACATATCCTACATGGACCGACTCAAAGCCGTATCACTATACTGTGTATCCTAAAGACTGCTAAGAGGAGACCTGTGCCTGGCATACAAGGCATCCTCCTACCTATTACTGATGGATTTATTGCACATAGTTAGTCAAATGACATCAGAAATACTCAGTCAAGACATCGAAACCTCTTCTGCAACATCAACAGAGTGGTTTGTAGGGGCAGGTATATATTGCAAAGGATAGCATTGCTGTGGAACAGATTTCCCATCCACATATAACAAAGTTCATCCCTGTCCATTTTCAAGCACTACTTAGATCTGTGAATGGGAAGCAGAGCATTTGCCACAGGACTGACCCCTGTACTAATGGACAGAGGCAACTACTAAATACTTTATCCCAAGCATGGTTATCTATGGTATGATCCAGTTATTCTTATTAGGTGTAGTATATAATTATTGACCATGGGATGGGTAAGGCCAATCTAATAACCAAATGGGATGGGTTGTTTTGAGCACAAAAAGAGAAATTGGCTAGACTTAAAATGGCCTAGAAGAGCATCTAGACTAGTACTGACCTATGAACCTTTAAAACATTAAAAGCATAATTCATCGTCTGATTACAAATTTATCCTTTATAGGCTTTTGGGGAACTGGATCCTGTCAAGGCAAACAGACCTAAATCAGAGAACCATTTCTGGATGAGATACCAGTCTGTTGCAGCGCACACACACACACACACACACACACACACACACACACACACACACACACACACACACACACACACACACACACACACACACACCTACACCTAAAGAGAGGTAGAGAGGTTACCAAGTTACATCTCTACATGTTTCAGAAGGTAAGAGAAAATTGGAGCACCCTTTAGAAAGCCATACAGAGGCAAGGGGGTGGGGGGGGGGCATGCAGACCACACAGAAGATCCCCATAACTGGAATTTGAAGCAAGGAACTATATGCTGTAAAGTACCGCATTTAGCATCTGCACCAGTACTTTGTCGATGATGTTTTTTTTAAAATGACAATTTAAAATTAAAAAATGTTGTTATTGTATGTGTGTGTGTGCCCGTGTTTGTACGTAAGCAAATGCATGCATGCATGTCTGTATGATTATATCAGCTGTGGTTGACTACACAAAACAACAACCCATAGGTGAGTGAACAAAAAGCACTCAATGTATCCAAACATTGAACCTTACAAAATAAAATAACATGCAATAATTTTACACTAGCCTAAAATAAAAATAATGGTGTTTTTTTGCAGAGAGCACCCCACCACCACCACTTCCCTCCAAAACTTAAATATTTTATTTTACATTTGTTTAGTGGGGTACTGTACTGATCTTCCAGGTACTGCCAGAGTGAAAGAATTCACAAAAACAAACTCACAAAATAGTGAGTCAGAGAAGCATTAAACTGTTGTTGTTTGTCTTTCCGCTTTTTCCCGGTAAGGGGTCGCCACAGCGGAACTCCGGTCCGCTAATGATTGGCAGTAGATTTTTACGAAATGCCAGCTCCACGCCCAACCTTCAACGAAGGCATGCCAATTTACGCATGCATGTCTTTCGAACGCTACCCAACCGCGGGGAGGACATGCAGACTCCACACAGAAGGCACTCCCAAGCCCAGCCGAGAATCGAACGGGAGAACCTCTTGCTGTGAGATAATGCTACCGCCGTACCACCGCTGCACTGTACATATCAAAAACAGAGCAAAAAGTAACTCTATATAGCAAAAACTGAAGTATATACTAATTGAAATGTAAAATCTCTATGGTCACACCAACTCAGAGAAGGGATAAATATCCCTGGCTACAGAAATCAGCACAGATGTGTACTCAGAACCACAAAAAACATCATTCCCTAACGCATTTACTCACTACAAAACAGAAGTTTAACTAATGGACCCCATCCACAAGCCAAACATAAAAAAATAAAGCCCCTTTTAAAATCTTTCATCAGCTAACCTTCATTTCTGCATTGTTAATCACGAATACTGGCATTCACACTTAAGTGCACTTACACAAAAATAAGTGCACACACATTTAGATATGTATACAGATATATATCTGTGTGTGTGCATGTGAGTGTATTTATGTGCATGTTTAGGTGTTTTAGGTAATGGCTCCCAAAACTGAGCCATGCAGAAATGTCCTACAAAAGTACTCTCCGCGTTCTTTTTATTTCTTAAAGAATGTTTTTCCACAAATATGCATGAGAACTTTTCAGGATCTAAATTTTTTTTTTAATTGATGCTACTTCCAGCACTGCATTTGTAGGAATATAATTATATATATATATATATATATATATATATATATATATATATATATATAAAATATATTACAGTTTCATGTTAAGAAGTGGAATGTAGCAACAACAGGAGAAAGCACAAACCCTTGTCATTTCTGGAGCCATCACATTTTTGATTAGGGAGCTCTTGCTGCAAGCTGAATTTTTTAGGTAATTGTCCGAGGTGTTTCTACACCTAAATTTCTGTCATACCTAGTGTCTTGTTACTTCTTCCCGACATCTCAGAGATGAGCAGTCCATATCCCCCCCGTACTGTGAACATGTTAGTTGTTAAATATACAACAGCGACAGTTGTGTCCTTTCTCTCCATTATCCAGTAGAATGCTGTGGTATTGTGGGGCTACTCGTGTCCTTATATTTATAATCCACTTGCCACCATCCCTCCCCTTTGACAGACAGGATATAGATTGAACATAAACCCATCCTATTTATCAGTGACAGCATAACATACTTGGACCAGATTTCTTTTCTCTTCTCTTTTTTTTATTTGCCTCTGTGCTTATGATACTTTAAGCCCTTCCCAATTAGACTTGAGCTCAGTTGTTCCCAAAGCTGCAGAGCTGAGAGACATCTGTAGGGGCAGTCATTCAGGTTGCCATCAGGATTGCTTTCCTTTGTAGGATTCACAGCTATGAGGACATACTTGAATGGACTAACTTCATACCCTGGGCAAAGGAATGAGCTGCTCATTTCACTTTAGGGACCCACAGCACTCTGCCCTTGTGAGTGTATGCGCCTGTGCACTTGCTAATAAGAACTACACCAACGGTAGCATTGTGGGCTGCCCTCAGGAAGTCCATGCAGTTCTGCTCCTCCTGTGAAGATTGTGGCACTGTGCATCCTGCACTGCCCCCTTCCCCCAACTGTTCCTGATATTCAGGAATGTCACTGATTTTTTTGGCTCAGATTTTAGCTCTGTCCCTCTTGATCCCTCTTAAAACTAGTGACTTTGGTGAAAAGGTAGTAACTGTCACTTAATAAATAATGCCAATAATTATAGCTATATACTTTTACTTCTGAAAATGTAAGTGCCTCAAGTTAATAGTACTAATATTTTAAAAGTATCTCTGATTATTTGTATGTTTGTAACAAAAACGCATTTATTTCGCAAGTAGGCAAGTGGACGTGGACGGCCCCACAAAAGTATAAATGAATACAAAAATGGCCAGCACAAGGTGAAAGAGAATAGTTTATTTCAAAAACATACCTTCATCAACAAAACTTTATCCCAACTAAAAGAAGGGACAAACAAAAAAAGTACTAGCAAAGTACAGAAAAAGTATATATAAAAATACTTAAATAGCCAATAGCAAAAAATATATATAAATTGTCTCGAACCAAAGCCACAGCAAAATATAAACTAGTAGCAAAAAACATTTATTTCACATCTAGGCAAGTGCCCCACAAAAGTATAAATGAATACAAAAATGGCCAGCACATAGTTTATTACAAAAACATACCTTCATCAACACATGTAACTTGTTTATATTTCGCTGTGGCTTTGGTTTGAGAGAATTTATATATATATATATATATATATATATATATATATATATATATATATATATTGGTATTGGCTATTTAAGTATTTCTATATTTACTTTTTCTGCACTTCACTAGTACTTTTTGATGAAGGTATGTTTTTGTAATAAACTGTTCTCTCTCACTTTGTGCTGGCCATTTTTATATTTATTTCTATATCTGTGCCTGCCTGATTCATTGAGAACCACGCCTCCCCATAAACACAGGCATGCACATCTGCAAGTGCCTGGTCTGCAGTCTTACTTGTATGCCAGTGTGCCTTTGGGATCTAAGTTAGTTGTGATTTATTAGCCTGAGAGGTATGATACTGATGCAGATTATGTCTCTCTCTCTCTCTGTCTCTCTTTGTAGGTTCATAGATTTATTTTTCAGGATGTCAGCCTTTTGGCCATTGAGAATCTTGATTGCCGTCATCCCTTGTTGGTGTTTTTTTACTTTCCATAATGATATTAATTATGAAGGAAGTTAATGACTGATGACTTCTGATTGCAAGGGGAAGCTTATTCCATAGTCTAGGAAAGCATTGTATAATGTATCTAATACTTTTTGTTTTAATTTATTTTTATAATACTGGTCATCTCAGTTTGGTGTTCGTTCCTTTAGTGGTTCTTTCCAAGCATCAGCTTTTAAATGGAACTTGAACAGACTTTGACTTGATAAATTAAGGCAGAGGCCACTTCTTAGTAACCGGTAGGAAAAAGAATATAATGACATTTCTTGAAGTCTTTCTGAAAAATTCACCTTTCTAACCCTGTGACTTTTCTAGTAAATCAATTTGAACCAAAAAAACAGCGAAAAGTAGAGTTGACCACAATAAAGGCAATGATAACTAGCGCTTTCTTCCACTTTTATTATCCGTGAACTTCTTCAGAAAAAGAAGTTTTTCGGTTTGGTCCGAGTCATAGTATTTTGTTTTCTAGTAAATCAACTTTTCATTTTTTTCAGGTGACTGTTTAAAGGCCAGAAAGCAAAACATTGTATTCAGTAAAATGCCAGATCAAGAGGTATAAAATGGGTACAGGGATTTAAAGGGAGTGACTAAACATTTATTTTAGAATTAGGTGGACTACACTCCATGCTTTTCTGACTTTGGTAAATGCACACTGATCAAAGTTTAAATTTCTGTATACTGTTGTCTCTAGATCTTTAATGATGGTATCTTTTTTATGAATTGATAGTTTATTCTGTAGTAATAATTTATATCCTTTTTGCCAAGAGTGATAAGGCTACATTTACTGGCATTAAATGTGAATAAGGTCACTGCTACTGTACGACTATTTTTGTGCTTGGAAAACTTTTGTCTTTTATTAATTGTCTGTTTTGCAGTCTTCGGCATATATATTGATTAGCCATAGTCCCCCTCCAATGTTGTTGTTATTCTTCTTTCGGCTTTTCCCAGTTAGGGGTCGCCACAGCGGAACTCCGGTCCGCTAATAATTGGCAGTAGATTTTTTTTTTTTTTTTTTTACGGTGCCAAGGTGCTAGCCTGATGCGCCCATTCACACATGTCTTTCGAACGCCACTCGACCGCGGGGAGGACATTATGTGAAAAGCCCAAAAATAAATGGCACCAGTTTATTGCCCTATGAAAAACTAACCGTTTTCTGTTGTTGGGGTAGACAGGCAGCTCCCTCCCCTACCCTGACTAGTTCCACCTTCTTACTTAACCAGTGTTTTACCTATTTAATTATAGATTGGTTGACATTTAATGCTTTTTCTAGTCATTTATTCCTTTATGTAGAATAGTGATAAAGGCATTAACAAGGTCAAAAAGCATTATGCCATATTAACTCTTTAAATAAACTTCTCAGTCTGACAATGAACCATTTCATATGGTCTTTAAAAAGTTGCCATCCCTTTTACAGGCAGTTTATTCAGTTTTAAAGACAGAGGAACTAGAACATGTAGCCTTTCTACCTTTTATAGAATATTTTCAAGACATTTTTAAAGTGTTGTTCTTAAAACCTTATGCTTAGCCACCTCCTCCCACATGACTGAACCTATTGTATCAAATTCTTATAGAGAAATCTGATGGCATACCCATAAAAAACTATTACTAGTGTTGTTTTGGTATTCGCAATAAAAACAACTTTGCTCTACCATGGACTGTTTTCCACTTTCCTTTCTAATACTAAAATTATTTATTTATTTTATTTATTTGCAGTTGGTTTACCAGAATAGTCCAGTGGGCCTAAAATAACCCGTTTTCAATGGAGTCCTAGGGAGAAAAGCTCCAAAAACAAAACAATAATTACAAACAAAAATTACAATCAAACTTTTGTTATAGTAAGTACAAAAGTACTAGTAAAAACACTGCATTTAAACATACAATTTCTAAAGCAAAAATGACAATCAAAATTTTGGTTATACTAATTACAGAAAAATATTTCATTTAACAGAGACAATTTCTGAGATAAAAAGTGTCAGCATTGTAAATTTAGAGTAGTAGTTTATACATGGATTGGTTCCTGCTAAAACCATGTATGGAATCGGAGAAGACTGAGATGAATAGAGGAAAAAAGATTGAGGGGTGGGAGCAGGAGCATTTCCCACTGAGGTATAAGGTGTGAGTGGAGTGAGTTTTTAAAGGACGAGAGGTTTGCATTTGTACGGCTGGATGAAGGTAGGGAGTTCCATTGACATGCGAGGGCAAAGTATAGGAGATTTTTGCCTGAGGAACAGGTAGGTTTATGCAGTTCCATTAGGTTTTGATTGTTAGATCTTAAGAGTCTTTCAGGGAGGTGCATTTTGAAGGTTGAGGATAGGAAGGGACAGAAGGATGGGGTGAAAATGAGTTTGTGGGCATGAATGAGTTGAATGTAGGAGAGATAATTGGGCAGCTCTAACCAATTTAATTTATGAAGGGCTACACAGTGATGGGTAGAAGAATTACTGTAAAAAATAAAAAGAGAGAAAGCATATCAGATTCTGATAGCCATGATTTAACAAGGACAGCCATTCTCAATCTAACTCAAATGCCAGTGGCAGAGTCTTTGGTGCTATCTCTTCACAAGAAGTTATCACAAATGCAATATAGGGTGTTAGTAATTGAAATTCAAGTTTCTCAGTTTCATACCTTGGAAGATGCCTAACAACCATTTCTTCTCTGATAAGATCCTGTGTAGTTCAGAGAGGCATAGAGACCAAATGCAAGTCTTATTTGTCCAACTGGACTTTACTTTCCTTTTGGTGCCAAAATGGGTCTTTTAATACAGAAAGTATTGCTTTCCTCACGTTCTACAAAACCTTGCTTCTTTGTATATCACAGGTATGACTTCCTGTATAAAATGCTTTTTTTTCTGTTGCATTTAAACTCCTGTTAGTCATAGATAACATGGTCAGACAGTTTTTGAAGGGTGGTCTAAATTTCATACCTCATAAAACTTCCAGTTGCTGTAGCTTTTCTAAGTACTATTTTTTGAGCCGTTTTTTTGAATCTTCTCAGGTACTTATTTGGGGAGATCAATTTATTGCACCTAGAAGAGTTTCTGAATTGCATGCTTTGATATGTAAACAGCCATATATGGTCTTTTGCAAGGGACAGGCTAGTCTTTAAAACAAACCCCTGTTCATGCCTAAAATGACGTCTGACTTGACCTTGAATTTTTTTTCTTCTGGCTTCCTCAAACAAGAAAATAATTCTGCATAGCATCAATACTCGTATATGCATGTACAAATATATATATATATATATATATATATATATATATATATATATATATATATATATATATGGGTCTACTTTACATGGTCGACTCTTCATAAAGTTGACTTTCATATGGTCGAGACCATATGATCGCTTTCGGAAAGCCGACCATGTAAAGTAAACACTAAAACACAACAAAGACTTGCCTAAAAACAGTTAGCGGGGGGCACCACCCCCCATAGCCCCACATAACTTAAATATACCAATTCTGAGATCGCACTACAGTGCGGAAGAAGGAAATGTCCCATTCTGCACTGTACGGAGATAGCGGTTCCCCATGGTCAGCTTTTCAAAAGTCGATCATATAGTCTCGGCCATATGAATTTCGACTTTCTGAAAAGTCGACCATGTGAAGGGGACCCATATATATATATATATATATATATATATATATATATATATATATATATATATATATATAAAATATGGGTCCTATTCGCTGTATTGAAAGTATGTTAAATCAAAATGTACTACAGCGAACTCACTTTCACGAAAATGCACTTTGGCAAAAAAGAAGAGAAAAAGCAACTACACGCAGTTTGTATGTAGATTTAGTTGTACATCAACATGTACTGTTGATTGTACAACTAAGCAAAGGGTTGCTTAGATCGCGGTACAGCAGAGATATGGGAATATTCCCTTTTCCCCACTGCAGTGCAATCTTGGAGTGAGAATATTAAAGTACGGGGATCTGGGGGGTGCAGGGGGGCTTGCTCCCTTGCATAAACTTGAGTAGTGTTTTATTTATGTAGGTTTTTTTTATCATTTTTTTTCGCTTAAGTGCTTTTTCGCAAATATTGCAAAGTCAAGATGTGCCATGCTGATAGTCTCCTACCCAAGAAGACTGAATGCTGTAATTAAATCAAAAGGTGTTTCAACAAATTATTAGTTTAAGGGTGTGCACACTTATGCAACCAGCTTATTGTACGTTTTTTTTATATTTTCCTTAACAGATTTGTTTGTTTATCAATTGAATTGTACAAGTTATAGGTCACATTAAATGTGGGAAAAGTTTTGAAATGATTTATTGTGGTCTCATTTTTTATTTCACAAAAACGTGGCATTTTAATAGGGGTGCGTACACTTTTTATATCCACTGTTAGTTGTGTTTTTTAAAATATTGTTCTAATGTGTAATTGGCAGTCCTTTTGTGGCTAATCGCAATGATGGTATTTGTTGTAGACAGCCTAAAATTCAGTATGCTCTGCAGTAAGATATGTTGTTGAAATTAATTTTTAGAGTTTGGTGATGTGAATGGTGTGCCATTATTGTAGAATGGTAAACACTATTGCTTCAAAGTGACTTGAACACAGCAGGTATGATATGTTTGGGTTTATGTGATAATTTGGAGTGGGTAAGAGGAAAAACGTAAAGTATTGTATGGAAGTGTAAATTAATACTATATCTGTAATGTTAATATTGCACACAAAATAAAGCAAGGAAATAGATAAGGTGATGGGGAGTGGATGAGTGCATGTGAAGTTGTTACAGGAGTGTCTGTAGATAAGGACATGCTGTCAGTTTTTGTGTGTGCGCGCGCGCGTGCGTGCGTGTGTGTGTGTGTGTGTGTGTGTGTGTGTGTATATATATATATATATATATATATATATATATATATATATATAGATTCACTTCAGAAGCTCGAATTACCAAAATCTCGAACTGCAAATAACCGAAGCCAAAAGATCGAGTTTCGGAAACTCGAACTTCTGAAGCGAAACCAACAAATAAAAAAAAACCACAAACCTCGCTTTTGCAGGGGGGCTGTGCCCCCCACACCCCCCTACTTAAATATACCAACTCCAAGATCGCGCTACAGTGGGGAGATGGGAAATCACCCCTCTTGCGTTGTATGCGGAAGCGCAAAACGGGAGATTTATCATTTCCTGTCAACACCGCAAAACAAATAAAATATTACGTACACACAGACCATACAACAACACTTGCCTCTGTGTGCACGTAACATATTAAGGTAATTAAACTCTTATTTTTGAACACTACACATATTCGATTTACTGAAATTTCGATCATATGGTCTCGACCATATGAAATTTGAGATTTCAGTCATTCGATTATGTGAAGTGTTTCCATATATATATATATATATATATACATATATATATATATATATATATATATATATATATATATATATATATATATATATATACATAGTTTGAATGGATTCACTTCAGAAGCCTGAAAGCCCAAAATCTTGAAAGTTCAAAAGACTGGGACCAAAATCTTGAAAGTTCAA
The DNA here is from genome assembly GCF_019279795.1 of Protopterus annectens. Lineage (NCBI taxonomy): Eukaryota > Metazoa > Chordata > Ceratodontiformes > Protopteridae > Protopterus > Protopterus annectens. Next base: position 1,156,454,745 of record NC_056725.1, on the reverse strand, counting down.
AAGACTGAAAACTCAGAATACTGAAAACACATAGGATACCAACATTTGCTATATTCCAGCACAACTACATACAGAAACAAATAAAAGATAAACCATTTACCACTTCTCCAAGTATAAGCAGGGAGGCAAGCCCCCCCCCCGCGCCCCCCATACCCCCTGCTACTTAAATATATCAACTCCAAGATTGCACTCCTTAGAACAAAATGGCAAACACACCATTACATGTTTCATGACTGCCTGTTGTAACCTTAGTCATTTTCCCTTCTAACTTGCTATACTACAACATAACTCATGTTAGTGTAGTGAAGTGCATGTGAAGTGTGTATCTACTTCTGCTGGAATATAGAGTAAGTGTTGGTATCCTGTGTGTTTTCAGTATTCTGAGATTCAGTATGTTGAGCTTTCAGTCTCTTGAACTTTCAAGACTTTGGTCTCAGTCTTTTGAAATTCAAGATTTTGGGCTTTCTGGTTTCTGAAGTGAATCTGTTTGAATATATGTTAGCTTTGTTTCAGTGTTAATGATTATTGTTCAACTTTTATCTGATCACTAATAAAAATACTTTGTTCAGAAAAAAAATCAAAACATTTTGGCCAACTTCGGCTAATAAGCTCCCATTTTAGGATACCCAAAAACAAAAAGAAAACAGAACACTGGTTTCCCTTTGGTTGTAGCTGACCCAAAGATCCCTGGTAGATGCTATTGTATGCTTCTTCCAACCAGAGCAAGAACTGATAAGGCACAGTACTCCCGCATGGTTACAAATTTTAATTTTTCATTACTGTAACACCATCCAGTTTAAATGTGTGCTCAGTCAACCATGACATGACCTACTTAAGTTATCGATGGCTTCTCTTTTTATTTGGTTTAAACCTCACACAGACCACGCAAGGAAAGATCAACATCATTTGTAAACTTGTGAACGTCTTTTAGGGTAGCAACCCATGTCTTGTACCTCAGAACACAATTAAATTCAGACTTGCATCCAAAGAACATACCAGTGGGCAGAATCATCAAAAGAATAAGTTATAATTTAGCACAACCAGTTTATATGATTTTTCCACTTCACGTCCTGTCTCAGCAGAGCTGGTCCCTAACTTACATTTGCTCATTTCCTCCTTAATAAAATGATAATTTAAGCATATATAAATTAGATCAGTTTACAAGCACACGGCCATGTCTGCTTGAAAAGTATACCAATCATAGCATCTCAGAAATAGCAGTTGAAGGTTAGTAATTTTCAGTTTTAACTTGTGGTACATTATCCTGCACACTAATAAGACACTATGATTTTTATAATGAGTGACCAGTCCTCCTAGCATCTTCCCACTGTATTACTCTCTGTATAAATTCAGTTGTTTTATTTTGCAGACATCTCCTGAGTCCATGTCTATTCTAAGTGCTGTACTTTGAGTTTTGGCATCTATGATCATTGTATCATTTAAATGGTAGTTTTGTTGGAACAGTTAACTACAGATCAATCACACATCCTATAGTTCCAAAACTACAGACTCTGTCCCATGTTTTTCCACAGGTTACCCTCCCAACTTCAGTAGAAAAAAAAACGAATTTCAAAGATTGCAAGATACTGGAGTTTATATTTCACATTCTTTAAGTGACATCTTATTACATTGTAAAGTTGCTCACATTGATTAACTATTTATTTATAAAAGCCATGATCAAATGTAGCTTTTGCACAATCATTAGTACATACTTTACCAGGCTGAACAACTGATTTTATGATTTGATTGATATTATTTTATATTTGTACTTTGATCAATTTATTAAATTCGACCACAGTAGTTCCAGACCATCTTGCCTGCCATGTTTTAGTTTGATAAAAGTAATCTGCAGCAGTTTGTATATTCTCATCCAGATAACCAGTCTAATTCACTGTTTTAATCCCATAACACATAGCATCTTTCTCTTGGCCTTATCTTCTGACTTCATCATTTTTATGTCCTGTCATAACTATTTCAGCACCAAAATCTGCAATTCCTCACCACTCCAGGTTTCTTTTTCCGTGCAAAATGACATCTCATTGCTCATAAAGTTAGTGTTTTCATCTTCCTTATCATCCAGTTTTTATACAAAATTGGTAAGTTTGACTGTGATCTTTTTTAACTCCATGAAAGTAAGCTACAGTAAATACTCCCTGGATTCAGCAAAGTTTGTAGTTTTTGATTTTTCTCAGCTAACCACTTCTTCAGTGAATCCAGATTTCATGCAGTCTGCCAACTCTTAAAATATTAAAGTAATTTTACACTTTGTAAAAGTTACTAAAACAGTTCAACTGTCTACAATATGCCTATGGTGTGTAAGGATAAAGCCCTGACTAACAACCCAGGTTCAGTTAGTGGTTCTGGCAGAGGAAGCTGAGCATCGTTCACCCATAGGGAGGAGAGGCATGCACTGAGTGCACTCTCTCAGCTCAGTTTACCTGGAAAATAGTGGCTACTGAGCATGGGCAGGGCATCTTTCTAAGGTCAGCCCTTTCAGAAGTGAGAGACGATTCAGCACTGATGCCGATTCCACATCTTGCCTTGTAGGTAGGGGGAGTCGTATGATGCTCTACTGGGATGCCTCAATCTCCTCCCTGGTCATAAGTTAGAGCAAGTCTGGGTGAAAGTAGGAAAGCTAAACAGGCTTAGCAATTGAAGAGAGGTACCAGGGAGCAGTCGGTGATTTTTTTTTTAAACAGCCAACAAACTACATTGTAAAAATACTTTTAATCTTTTTTAACAGAGCTAAAACTTATATTGTACACTGTTTAAAATAATATTTAACAGATCAGTTAAACAAGAGAGCCTTCTTCCTTAGGCAATCAGAGAAACACCCTAGTTCAAGGTGCTGTGTTGTATTCAAAATCATCATTCATGTACATTTTCCCCAGTGTAAATGGAGCCAGCTATTGTATCCCCTCCATGACTCCTGCAGCCCATGAAGTTTATCTAAACAGTCTGACATCCCTTCCTATCGAACTTAATTCTTTTCTTTTGGGGAACTTCAGCTATCCTTCCATTAACTGGGAAACATACACCACCATAAGTAAGTATGACAGGGATGCCTGGATTTCATAAATACCATCTCCCTAGACTAGCTGGTTCATGCCAATATCACAGGTTTAAAAATCTTGCACATGTTTCTTACCACCTTTACTCCTCTCCCATGCTCAGTACTTAGTTACCACATCTCTGGTCTGGTCAAAGCTGACCACCATTCAGTTAAAATCACCAGCAGGAAAACCTTTACAACAAAACGCTTCCGTCTTTATTGACTAAGGCAAACCTAATAGAACTGAAATGACCTGATGAAGTTTAAAGCACCTTCCTTACCTAGATGACCCCCCTTTCATATGAAGCCACATTTGTGGATAGTTTCTGTGCCCATCTCAAAATATATATTGAGGGCTTTCTCCACCATAAGATGTAAATACAATGCCAAATTCAGGAGTAAACCCTACTGCCTGAAACCAGGAGGATTTAACGCTGCTTACATTGATGGCGTTAAATAAGATCACCGTCAAATTGACTTATTTTGTGAAAGAATTGCATAGTGAGGAAGATGAAAACACCAACCTTGTAAGCAATCAGATTGCATTCTTGCACTGAAACTAACATGGAGTGGTGAGGAAACAGTTTATAGCTTTTAATATTGAAATAGCTGTGGCAGGGGCATAAAGTGGTGAAGTACAAATAAGCTATTTAACAAGAGGCAAGCAAACTTAGTACCCCATCCACTAGACTAAACTCAAAAAGATCAGCAAAAAGTGTAGAAGCAAAATCTGTCCTCTAAAAGTAAATAGGAATTGAAAATTACCACCTCTGCTAAGTACAGTCCCATGGCCTTCTTTATCAATGCAAGAAAACGTATTAAAAATACCAAGTTATGCTCAGACTTAATACATAACAGTAATACTTTTACATGTCAACTGCTTCAGATTTGTAGATTCACCTACTCCGCTTTCTACTCTTTAACACCCCCTCTCCATTTCTGTACTCGTATCTCCCATTCCTCCTCTGTTTCTTATTTATTTCTTCACTCATGTAAAATTGTAAGTTAACATTTTAAACCCCACTGTATATACCAGTTTATCTTGCATTAATATGTAATGACTATGTTTTACTGATTAGAGATTTTCTTTAGTGCAGCTGCCTTTCAGTTATTGTATGTCCATACTGTACCTTTAAGCTTTACATTTTCCCTATTATATAAAATTGCCTGTTTTGTAATTGGAGCTTTTCTCTTTGGGCCTTCACCAAAAAGATGCTACAACAGCCCATTTGCTCCACCCCAGTCTAGAAAAGCAAAGTCATAACAGGTGAATGTTGTTGACAGACTTACAGGAAGTAAGAAGTGCAAGATATTAACTACAGCCTCTGTCAGCAATAAGATGAAATTAAAAACATCATACACTATCCTAAAATCAATATCAGTGTCAGAATTAAATTTCATTAAGCTGCCTTTCACAACAGAAAGTGAACAAGTTGGAGAAAGCAGTAGATCTGTTTATGGATATGAGCATTAAACAGTAACTGTAATATAATTTTATTGGTAGGGGAGGAAAAAAATAAACCAGCTAAGTATAAGCCGCACTGTTAATTGCTTTATATGTATGAGTATATCTTTGTACCAGTACTGCAGACCATCAGAACAGGCTTCATTGACTGTTGTGTACTTTATTGAAGTGTGTGTATGAGACTTTTCCACGGTGCAGTGAGGATACCATTTTTTTGTTACAGCTATGTAGTAGGTATGCATTTGTTAACATCACAAGGGGCATAATTTTATAGGTTATACCCACAAGAGGGAAAATTAACACATCCACACTGGTCCCCTGATCGCTTTTGAGCAGGCCCTGAATGTTATCTCCAGTGCTAAAAACAATAGCTCCATTGGTCAAGATATATATAGTGCCTTCTAGTCAGCACCAAACACTGTCTGGTGGACTTGGTACTAAGCCAGTACAATCTCAGCCTGTCCATGGGATTTGTGCCAGAGGAATGGAGAATGCTGTAGTCATCCCACCCCACAAGGGGAACCACTACTGATCCAGGGAACTATTGACCTATAAACATCAGACTTATGAGGCAGTGGAGCTTATTATTAACAAGGACATAGGCAGCCTACAAATCTTGATAGAAAGAGGTCAACAGTAAGTAAATTAGTTCCCAACTAACATCTACTCCTCCTCACATAATCCTTAGCTACCTCTTTGCTAACATTCTCCACCATAGTAAAAGCCATTGCAGATGAATTTTGCATACAGCACATTTGAAGGAAGAACCTCACCCTATGTACTTCCAAACTGTCTGTAATTCTGAGTGTACTATGAGGTTGCTTAATCTCCAGGGTATATGTGTACACCCTTACCTGCCCAAGTTCAGTGATTTCAGAATTTCTTTTACAGCAGTGGTCAGCATTAGTGTAATTTATGCATAGCCCATTGTATTATGGCACATGATAAAGGTACAATTGATCCAGCTACAGTTTTTCAGTGTATATGGTGCTGTCTAGCATTACAGTGGATGCTCAGTATAGTGGCAGAACAGGATTTGTTTTGGCAGTCTTACAGAGACTGTTATTGTGTACTTGTGTTATTGTGTAAAGCTTGTACTTTCAAAAAACAGAATTAGAACCCCATTTATGAGAAAGTGCACTTTCACGAATACTGGTTCACTGAACCGGACAAAAACAAAGAAAAAACACCAACAGTTTTGCAGGGGGGCAAGCCCCCCTGCACCCCTCACACCCCCATTACTTATATATATATATATATATATATATATATATATATATATATATATATATATATACATATATATATATATATATACATACTAACTCCGAGACCACACTACAGTGGGGAAACAGGTATATTTCCCTATCCCCACTGTATAGTGTCTCTGTGATGTAGTGTTACTTTTGCTTTTTTATGTCCGGTTCAGTGGACCGGTGTTCGCGAAAGTGCAGTTTCAGTTAAGTGCACTTTCACCTAAATTATTTATTTATTATTTTTATTTATTTAAATTTGTTGACTGTGAGTGTCCGACTGGACGTGGGTCCATTTTCAGTGGAGGCCCGGGGAGAAAAGCTCCACAGTAAAATAAACAGACAGTAGTTACATTGGAGTACATAGCGATTAACAATTTAACATAGAAATTACTTACAACATATTTACAGATGAAGAACATAGTACATCAGTAGACAACTAGAATCTTTATCTGTGAAGTACATAACAGGCATTAACAAATGTAACAATGAGAAGTTCCTGCTGTATAATAAGTACTAGGCTTATGAGCATCTGAGCTTGCTATCATCAAGGTAGTTAGTGGAGGTGAAAGAAAGGTAGTAGTTGGATGGGGTGGATGATATTAGAGTGGGAGTTGCAAGGGCATAGCCAGCATGTTTTTAGGTGCACTTTTAATAAAGTTTTGAAGTTGGTGCATGATGGTACAGAGGTAATTGTGGGTGAGAGTGAGTTCCATAATTTGGCTATGGTGCAAGAGAATAGTGCTTCACCAGCAGAGTTATTGGCTTTAGTGATTTGCAAGTGATTTTTGTTGCTAGATCTTAGTGGTCTGGTGGTGCGATAGGGTTGGAGTAGATTCTGGAGGGATGGGACATTTAGTGGATGGTTTACTAGTTTGTGGGCGAGTGAGAGTTGATACCACTGAAGGAGGTGAGGGATCGTACTTCTGTTTTTTGAAACAACGAGATTTCGATAAACAGAAATAGACCCATATATATATATATATATATATATATATATATATATATATATATATATATATATATATATATTCATAGTTATAAAATACATGTGGGTGTTGGGTATATATTATTCCTACACACACACGTGCCTGTTTCAATGATTGTTAGCACTGACCCTCCAAACAGCAATAGATAGAGGACGTAATGACGTAAAAGAAATTTAAAAGCTTGTCTTACCTGCCACTACTACTAGCTGAAGTTAAAAAGGATATATCGATCACCAACTTATATGACTATTTAGCAGCTACCGAAGAAATACAAGCAAACTTTATAGGGATGACATTACCAGGCTATTTAAAAAGTCCACAAAGTTCAAGAGGAAAGAGCATACTAATTTAAATAAGTGCCGAGATGATTTTCAAAAACATGTCACTTTACATGAGGAAACATCAGGTGGACATCCCAGAGTGAGTCAGGAAGTATTCAAATATGGAAGCATCCAGTTATGACATTAGATTTTTAGATAAATCCCCCATTTCTAGATTAGATGATAAACTCAGCTTAGACAGTTGTTGTAAAGCTTCATCTGTCCTAAGGATGAAGTAATCATCTGACTTTGTGAGACACTAGTTTCATGTAGTCTAGAAACAGAAGCTAATGCTTCCATATTTTCTTAGCACAAGCAAAACCATTAAATCTCTGAGACTGTTGTATTAATGGATTGTGTCCAGATCCAACATCTCCTCGAGTTCCTCCTGCATGATTTACATTACTCGCTCAGGCATACAGTAAGGAGACTATTTGATTGGCCATTGGGAGCCTGCATCCACATGATGCTTTTGTTGAATACACTGTAGATCAACAGTAAACATATTTCCAGTTTCCTTTAGTACTGTTTGAGTTTCCTGAGCTTGGGTATGTGATAGCCGCTGTGAAGCTAGTATCCAATCTGTTGAGGTATTAGACCAAGCCTCACTGAGAAGTTCTTCTACAATAACCCCCTTTGAATTCCTTCTATAACCCACTGCAGTGTGTGTGTGTACCACTGTCTGGCTCTCTCTGTCATTTACTTATTTATTTATTGACATTTGTTGACCGGGAAAGTCCACTGGGCTTGAGACCCATTTTCAGTGGAGACCCGGGGAGAAAAGCTCCAAGTTACATGAAAATCATTACACGAATTTATAAGGAAACAAAATTATAATTATAAAGCAAGTGAAATAATACAAAACTAAACAGCAAATATGTTGCAAAAAGGCACAGTGCAGTAACAATGGAACAGTAGCATGTAGGACAATTATACATTTAGAAATATTTAACAATACAGCTCAGTTTTTTGGGGGGGGTAGGAAAAGGGAAAGATAGAATTAGAAAGTTAAACTTAAAGGTAAGACAGATATAATTAGAATCTTCTAGCTAGATGGTGGGAATATGTAGATTATAGGTTGCATGTATTTAATGGTAGTATTAAAAGCAGAAAGTGACAGAAGAGAAAATGTGTTAAGATAGCTGTATAGATGTGTGGACTATGATACTAAAGATTAGGGATAACTCGTATGGTGTAACAGTATGACATATACATAAGTATATTTGCTATGTGAAACAGTTTTGCTAGATTAAGAAGGCTGTGGATATGTGTTGCTTGTGCAACTGGGGTTATCAGTGAGATGTTGTTTTAGTTTTCTTTTAAAGGAGATTATTGTTTTCTAATTCTGTAACTGATGATGGGAGGGTGTTCCACAGCTTAGTTATGGAATGGAAATAGAGGCAGCTACCTGCTCTTCTGCTAGGTTTTGGTACTTTAAGTAGATGTTTGTTGTTAGAGCGTAGATTTTTGGATGGGACGTAAAGTTCAATGATATTTTTCAGGGAAGGGCAACACTCGAATTTATAAACGAGTTTATGGGCAAAGTTAAGTTGTGTGTAATGTAGGTAATGTCCAAATTCTAGCCAGTTTAGTTCTTTAGTGGCCTGGCAGTGGTGGGTGTGATTTGGTTGGGCTGATGCGAATTTTGCAGTCTTATAACAGGACTGTAGTTTGTGTTGCAAAGAGTTGTGGAGATTGGTGAAGATAGGAGACCCATATAGTAAGGTTGGAAGGAGAAGACTTTTTGAAAGTTTTAGTCGGCTGGATTTGTCTAAGTATTGTTTGTTTCTGTAAAGTTTGACTAATTTGAAGTGAGTCTTTTTTATTGCATTTATTAATATGCAAGTCAAAGGTAAGTTTCTATCAATAGTAATTCCTAGCAGTTTGGCCTGATTTACTAACTCTATTGGGGTTTTGTTTATGGAGAATATAGTAAAGTCTATGTGAACAGGTTTAGGTGCAAAGATGAGTAGTTTAGTTTTATTAGGGTTAAGTAGTAGCGGTGATTGGTTTAGCCAGAGTTCTATGGATGTAAAGGCATTTTGTGTTAACTTTTGGAGGTCAGAGAAGTTATTGGAGGTACAGATTATGGTTGAATCATCTGCATATTGTATGGTAGTACAGTCAGTGGGAACTTTATCTGGGTTAGGTCATTTATAAAAATGTTGAATAGTAGGGGTCCCAGGACTGACCCCTGGGGCACTCCTATGTTATTTGGGAGAAAGCTAGAGCGATTATTCAACCATTTTACGGTTGCTGTCAGTTTTCCAAGTAACTAGTGAACTAGGTTAGGGTGGCATCAGAGAATCCTAGTGACTGGAGTTGATTAATAAGTTTGATGTGGGAGACTGTGTCGAATGCTTTTGAGAGAAATAACAGGACTGATGTAAGTAGGTTACTGTCTAGGGAATTATAGATGTGATTTGTGAAGGAGACTAGGGCAGTAATGGTACTGTGGGATGATTGGTCATATTATGTTAACGTGGCAGAGTTTAGATTTCTGCCTAATACCTGGCAACCCTTCAATGTAGTTAACATCACCTACTTTTCATACAGTAATAAAGGGACCTGTTCTTCTTCCTTGCAGCTTATTCTATTGATATTTTGTCCATCTGGGTATTTTTGGACTGTAGCTGTCTGATCATACCAGACTTTTTGTTGCTGTTGTGCTTGTGCTAGCTGTTCCTGTGCCAAACGCATGATCTGCAACAGACCTGGTCTGGAAATTTACGTTATGTTCCTAAGTGGGCCACTTTTGAACATCCCAGTCACACTCCCACTCATCTCAAGTTAAACGTCTGGACTCCTGGGCACTTCTGAAAATGAGAAGGAGATGGGACAGGTATTTGTCCCACTTCCACTGCTCTGCAGATATTTTCAGCATAGTTTTAGAAGCAGAGTTAAACTTATCCACCAGACCATTTGTTTGTGGGTAGTAGAGTGTTAATCTTTAGCCACCATATTCCCCAGAACAAGTAGCAGTTTTGGTATGAAATTCACACCTGTATCTGTCACTGTTTTCTGAGGTGCATCTCCCTGCTGATGTTTGCTAATAGATTCTGCTTTAGTAGGGGATTGAGCCACTGCGTCATAGTACCTAGTAGCACAGGCTACCACTACCAAGGTGCATCTCTTGCCTTTGGTGCTTCGGATACTAACAGGCTCCATAGTGTCTATCATAACCTTTCAACCTCTTACAACAAGAAATCTGGACAAAGCCACAAATAATAGGAGGACAAAGGCCCAAAATAGGGACACTTTTGAAATATTTTACAAACTTAGAAAGTTGATAGAATAACAGGTTTTGCATTAGCATGAATTTTCTGAAGGATATTAATATTAAGTCTGAAAATCACACGGTGCCATTATCTTCTGACTTCAGTGATTTGCTGGAAAACTACAATTTTATCAGAAATGCACCAAAAATATGAGTCAAAAATCTGGACATCTGAGAACTATAATGTCTGTGTCTAACCAAAGCAGATCCTTAATAACAGGCAAAGACATCAGTACAACCTTGGCTTTGTCTTCCATCCTGACAGTCTTCTAGCACTGGTAGTACCTAACAGTACCTTCTCACTTCTTCGCCAATACCTAGCCATTAGCAAATTTGCAGAAGCCTTTTTGTGGTTCACTTTATGCTGATCTGATCTTAAAGGGGAATAGCATACTCTGTGTGTAGTTTGTGGCCAAAGGCACCTGATGGTAGACTAACAGGTTCTGGAGCATTTCTCCCTCTAACTTCCTTTCACATGTCCACTGTCAATGCAATAGCATATTATCTCAGTATGCAGACTCCCCTTGTCCTTGCGAATCTGAAGTGTCAATGGCTACTTTTTTAAAGTGAAATATGAAAGTTGTGGCTTGTCTCAGTTCTAACTTTGTTCATCTTCCCAGTTCCCCTTCGAAGGGAGTCAAGTCATTTTGACTGTAGTAGCTTTGATTTAAGCTTCAGCTTTCCCCTGAAGAAGTCCATTCAAAAGTAAACGCATTACGTTTTCACAAATGTGGTTCAAATTTAGGTTTGCTACTAGTACTGCTAAGGTCTTTCACTGAAATTGCTACAATCACCAGCATCTGTTGGGAGTACTGCGGCGGTGGTGCTGCGGTAGTGTTGTCTTCTCACAGTAAGACGTTGTCCTGTTCGATTCTCAGCTAAAGCGTCTTCTGTGTGGAGACATGCGTGAATGGGCGTACCTTCGTTGAAGGTTGTGTGTCAGAGCTGGCAACTCGGTACGTAAAAATCTACTGCCAATCATTAGCGGACCAGAGTTCCGCTGTGGCGACCCCTAACCGGGAAAAGCTGAAAGATACAACAACCAGCATCTGTTGGGAATGTACATAATGGGTAGGTCTCCCCATGCTGCCTTCCTAATATAATTGTCTTTATGCTGTATGCAATCGCATGCACTTAAGATGATATATTATCAGAGTAATTCGCTATTAGTGCATTTGCAGAAAGTCATTGGGCACAGCTACTTGCTTGTTTTCCTGCATTTCCTTTCCAGTCCAAGTGAACTCTGATCGGTGGTACCTGAGAACATATTCATTTGCATGGTCCTAATTAGATTGGACTGCCAAGCAACTATTTTTCCTTTTTTAAAAAACTGCAGACTTAGGAATGGTTCTTGTGTTATCAAGTCCATTCTGTTCAATCATTAGGACTAGATGCCACAGGCACTTGTCAGATCAACACCTGAAAAATCTCCCAGGTCAAAACCCACAACTTCACAATACTTTAGTTTTAGGTGTCTTGCTGCTGAACAACTGAGATCTAAGATAATAGCCTGATGCTATTTTTTTTTACAAGATTTTTCTCAGTGAGAGAATTTCTTGAATATCTGTCCCACTTCTCTGAGTGTTTTAGGTTTCTAATACCATAATAATAATGGACCCCATTCCTAAGTTAGGGGATGATTTAGAGTTTGTGAAATCCTCAATGCAACATTCTTACCACATATAGTCTTTCAGTGTACAGACCTTCCAGCATGAGTGTACCATACCCAGCAACAAGATGTGCGACTGTTTCCAGATGTTCATTATTCTCCCTGCCTCAATGGCATGTCCGGTTAAATGCCAAGGTAACACAGTACTGGCCAGTTTCAAAAGCTCAGACTCCCATCCCACTCTCCTTTTGTGACAGCTGCTTGGCTGAACATACCCTGAGAATGAAGCCTCCAGCTGTTACAGGAAGTGAGTTTTCAGTCTTTTCCTGCCATCCAGAGAAGAAAGTCTTCTGATTTTTCACAGGATCCAGTGTTGATTTTGCCAGCTTACTGCTCAGATAAGCCTCATTTAGGGTCTCTGCTCCTATTATTTCATTATTAGATTTATTATTTTCATTCCATGTTTGTTTATTTAAAAATATTTACTTTAATACTTTATTTCTGTCAGCGTTTATAGTAATTCCTATGGGAATTTCTGTTGAAAGCAGTGTTTATTTGACTCCTAGAGGGAACATTTAGTATTTTTGTTAGATGTACGGTGTATGCACCGTTAGACACTAGAAGTCTGGCTTTACTGTTGATGTCCTGCTATTCTCATGTTGCAGTATTCGTACTGTGGGATTCTTCACCTCAGGTGACCTGAACATCGGCTCCTATACAAAAGCTTTTAGCCTGGTTGCTGTAGGTACGTGGGATGTCACACGTAGGGTCATAAACCAGGAGCCTTAAATGTGACATCTGCATGCACAGACCTCAATTTTTCTCCCACAGTCTAATGTCAGATCGATCACTCAGTCCTCTCAATCAAGACATCTAAAGCGAAGTACCCCATTGAGGATTTCTTACTTTAGTTTAGTCAACGTCAACCAAGAAAAGTAAATGTCAATGCGGACGTCATATTCCACATAAAGACACCCACGACTGTTGCGTCTTCTGTCTTAGCCGGGAACATGACCATACTTCCTGTGCCATCTACCAATATTTCTGTCCCTAAAACCCTTAGAATCTGCTTGGCTGCCCTTAACCTGTATTTAGAAAATCAACAGCTTAATAAAGTAGCCGTTAGGATGGATCTGGAATCCGACAGACCTGCCAGAGAAAAAGGCCAAAGTTTCATGGCCTATCACCACTCCCTCTCTGTCATCGGACGCCCCGTCAACTGCCGATATACGGGTTGAGGGATGCCTGCTAGAGCCGTCCACTTCTATGGCCTCCCTGGAGGTAGCCATACTCGTAGCAGTGGCTGGCACATCCGTGGAGATTTCTCAGATGTTGGTTTCTCCCAATTTCGTAAGGGAAGCAAGTTCTATCGGACGCTCTTCAGGATCTCACGAGCCTGAGGCTCCTTCAGGGGCTAGGACCCTTGAGCCTAGGCCTACCCTGTCTCCAAAAATTTCTTCTAAAAGAAAACAAAAAACTAAGCATTTATCTAGCTTGCCTGATAGTCAACCTGACTGACCGTCTTTTACTCAGTCGCTGATGCAGGCCTTCATGGCCCTAAGGCCTACACCATCATCACCCCCCTCCATTCCTTTGCTCAGTCCGAGGCCTATCTCTGCTGATTCACTCCTTCCTACCCCCTAGGAAGAAGATGAAGAGGCCCTATCATCTGGTTCTGAGGAGTCTATCACCTATGCTTCACAAATAGCCTCATCCCTGGAATATTATTCTCCAGATGAAGATTCTATTGAAGGAGACTCCCCTCCAGAGGACATTACTTTTGGTGAAACGATCACCAAAATGAGGGAATACTTCAAATGAGATTCTTCACAAATGTCAGAAACTCAACAAAGATACTTTGAACTGCTGCAGGTTGAATCACCTTCCCCATCAGCCATTTCCCCAGTGATCCTTGCTTACCTTGATGCCTTTTCTTCTTGCTCTAAGAACCCTGTCTTACAACCACCAGTCCCAAAGAGACCAGACCATTTCTACAAAGTGCCTGAGGACAAGAAATTTCTAGTAAAGCCCCTTTTGGTGGCCCCAGATAGACAATCTAGGTTACTCCCTTCCTCATCCCTGCTACCTTCGGATAAAGACAGTAAAATTGTAGATAGGCTGGGCAAGAAAACATATACCTCTTCTACCCTGGCCTTCAGAGCTATTAACAATCAAACTTGTTTGGTTAAATTTGCCTTGAACTTAGTTTCCCAGGCTAGTACGCTTCTCAACTCCCTGCCTGATTCCCCTAACAAAACTGAGGTAGCATCTATGCCATCCATGGTATCCCAGGCATATATGATGCAGCAGAAGCCTCTGCATCAGTTATGTGTAGATACTCCTGGCTCAGACTCCAGCCTGTACCAGAGGACTTTAAGTAAAGAATCCTGGATGCTCCACATGACAATAACCTCCTATCTGGAAAGAAATCTGCAGAACTTTTTAAAAATCTGCAGGAAAAAAGCAAAGAGTTGCAGGACATTAAACACCTGCTGGTCTCACCCATACCTAAGTTCTACAGAAACTATCCTGCTAAGACATCCTATGTAAGAAGGGGTCCTACTACTGTCCCTCCTCCCTCTAATAGGCACAGGAAAGGGACTAGGAGACAACCTCTCTTAAGGACTACCTCTTCTCAGCCACCTCAAAGACAGCCCTTTCAGGACAGAAATACTGTCAACAATGAGTGACTGCCTTGCCCTACTTCCCCTGTCTATCCCATTGTCTACTCCTCTGGAAAGAAATCACCTCAGACAGCTGGGTACTGGCAATAGTGGAAAACTGATATTTCCTATCTTGGCAGGAAAAACCCTACGTTCTGGGGATTCCTTTCCCAACAAAATATCAATTCCACATAATTCCTCACATTATACAGAACCTACGGGCTCAAGGCACCATAGAAGCTGTCCCATTAGGACAAGAAGGAAAAGGTTTCTACTCCAGACTTTTCCTAGTGCCAAAAAAGGATGGACCATGGAGACCTATCGTGGACTTATCTGCCCTAAATCTTTATCCGAAAGTCCCCTCTTTCAGAATGCTGTCTCTACAGACCCTGCTTCCATTACTGCCACCATGAGCTTTCTTGGCCACTTTAGACCTGAAGGAGGCTTACCTCCACATCCACAGACACCCAAACCACAGAAAATTCTTATAGTTTGTTGGCAGCTGCTCTCATTTTCAATTTACTGCCTTGGCCTTTGGTTTGTCCACTGCACTAAGAGTTTTTGCAAAATGGCTAGCTCCCGCCATAGCATTCTGCAGGACCAAGGTCATATAGATATATCCATACCTGGACAATATCCTCATTCTAGCAGAACAAGAGGAGGCCCTCAAAAAGCATCTCCATTTCTCCATGTCCCTGCTTCAGGGACTAGGTTTCACTCTGAACCTCCCCAAATTATCCCTATCCCCAGAACAAGACAAGGTCTTCCTAGGGTGCAGGATCTGTTCAGACATAATGAAGGCATTTTTACCCCAAGAAAAATTTATTTCTCTGACAAATCATTTCCAGGACCTTCTCCACACAGACCAGCTGTCAGCAAGACAGTTCTTGTGTCTCCAGGGTCTTATGACAGCCACCATTCCCATGCTTCCCCTAGCCAGGATGCACATGAGGAAAATTCAGTGGTACTTAAAGAATGTATGGTCTTAGCACAGCCGTCCTTTAGACTCCCAAATACCCTTCCTTCCTTGTCTACAGACAGAACTAAGGTGGTGGATACAACAAATTCAAAGGAACCCAGACCTTCCTCTGCACACACCCACACCAGCTCAACACATGCACACAGATGCTTCAGATCAGGGTCAGGGGGCTACTATGAAGGGATTCAAGGTACAAGCACCTTGGCAGACATCCCTCCTAAAAAGCATATCAGTGTCAGGGAAGTGACAGCAGTTCTGTTAGCCCTGAAGGCCTTTCTCCCTATCATTCAGCCAGGCCTGCTGCTAATCCTCACAGACAACACCACTGTCATGTGATACATCAACAAAGAGGGTGGGACCAGGTCCTACCTCCTGTGCAGGCTGGCAAAGCAAATTTGGGATTTAGCCTCACAGAACAACGTATCCTTACAGGCAACATACATCCCTTTCCAGGGAAACCAGCAGGCAGATGTCCTAAGTAGATCATTCTCCCTACATCACAAGTGGATGTTACACAGGGAAGTTTTCCTAGACATTGTCCACCCATGGGTACCCCTGAAATAGATCTGTTTGCCTCCCCCGAACAGACAACTGACAAAATTCTATACCAAACACCACTCTCCACTAGCTTGTAGAGTGGATGCCTTCACCATCTTATGGAAGGGACGGTTTCTATATACCTTTCCACCCTTCCCTCTCATTCAGGAAGTCCTCCTGAAGGTCAGGAGAGACATGCCATAAATCTTGCTGGTGACTCAGTACTGGCCAAGGCAGCACTGGTTCCCCCTTCTACAGTCACTTGCCAAGGGCAATCACCACAAGTTACCTCACAAGGTGGACCTACTCACACAACAGAAGGGAACTCTCATCCATCCAAACCTACAGATGCTGAATTTAACTCTCTGGGTGATAAACTTCTAGCACCCTTCAGACACCACTACACAGAGGACGTGCTATCTATCCTGCAGGAGGCCAGGAAACCTAATACAAGGAAGTCCTGCATTTTTAAATGGCAGCGATTCTCCATATGGTGTCTCCACAGACATAAGGAAACCCTTCTAGCGGATGTCCCTTTAGTCCTAATTTATGTGTTTGAATTGATTAAAGCAGACTCTCTGCTATCTCTGCCTGCCTATCCCTGGAACCTCCTTTATTCTCCAGGTTGGATGTAAAATTGTTCTTAAAAGGGGTCTTACACATAAGACCTCCCAGAAAGCCTACTTCACTACCCTGGGATCTGAACTATATCCTGGAGAAACTTGCACTACCTCCATTCAAACCAGCCACTTCTGCATCACTGCAGAGTTGCATGTGGAAAACAGTCTTGCTGGTAGCCCTCTCTTCTGCAAGAAGGGTGCCAGAGCTTCAGGCACTCGTGGTATGCCCCCTTACACTATCTTCCATAAAGACAGGGTGACCCTGCACACCAGTCCCTCCTTTCTGCCCAAAGTGGTCAATGAACCTTCACTAAACCAAGCCATTCGCTTACCAACCTTTTTCTCCTCTCCTCGGAATGACAGTGAGAGAATACTTCACTCCCTGGAAGTCCACAGGCAATTAAGGTTTTATCTGGACACAACCAAGGCCATCAGAAAATCAAACCAACTCTTTTTTTTTCTTCCACCTCAGAGCCCTGGGAAGACAGTCTCCAAACAAACTATTTCTTGTTGGATCAGAAATACCATATGTTCTTTGTCTTTCACTGTTGCAGTCATCACTTGGGTTTTCTGCCTGCAGGTAGCCCTCAGTCGGCCTGAATACCAGAGTCTTGGGATTTCTGCGTCAGATGCTGTCGACTCTTCCATGACGTCAGGTCGTCAGGGTTATAAAACATGCAGCAGGCGCCATTACATCAGCTTTTCTTGCCCCACGGGAGCCCGAAGGAGTAGTAGTTCACAAGTGCCGGTCGGCCGCTACCTGAAATTTTCATTTTTCGAGTTTCAAACCTGAAGCCTTCTAAAGCTAAGTACCCCGTTGGTGATTCTTTCTTTTTTCTTGCTCTAACCGATGTCAGAAAAAGTTAATTGTCTTGCCTGTGGAAGGCAAATACCTCACGGAGATTTTCATTCTTACTGCGTCATCTTTTTAAACCCAGACCACGATGTTCCTCGCTGTCGGTCTTGTGCTTTAACGCCTGAACTATTCGTCGTTGGGCTATATTTGTTGCTAAATTCTTTTGCTCTCATTCTCCATATCTCGAAATGGCTTCGGTAAGCCATCTGACTACCGATCTTCCAAAAAAACGTAAGGAGAAAGACAGACCGCATAGGTCCAAAACTGTTGACGATGCTTCTGTTAAGCTTGTTGCCAGTCCACCAATACTCAAGAGAGGTGCCTTTGCATCCCCTGATACCAACTTCTACTGATTCGCAGGCTTCTGCTGAGACCCATTCGGAGTCCAGTATGCCGCGAGATGCTTCTTCGATTATGGAACCTACGGATGTCTCTACCTTGGATGGGTCCAGAGTCGCTGTGCAGGCACCGACTTCTGAGGGTGTAGTCTGATCTTCCGATGTTCGTATCAAACCGACTACTTTATTTCAGACTAAAACGACCGAGTTTCTCAGGCCCAGAGTTCGCACTACGCCTAGAAAACAGACGACCAAAGCGCATGCTCAAGCTCCCATGCCACAGAAACAAATGCTTAGAATGGCTGAAGATCTTATAACTCTAATTAGGGGAAGCTAGCCTTCCCCCTCTAAAAGAAAAATAATTTATTTCCCTTCTGATTCAACAGACCATGAGTCCAATGACTCTGATCCCTCTGATTACCAGGACATACCCTTTCTACCTGTGAGGATTCAGATGCAGAGAATTCCATTCCATCTGCCTCCCCTCCAGAGGACTTTTCTTTTGGTGAATCCTTGCATACCGTAAGAGAGCATTTCCGCTGGGAATGCCAAGACTACCCACAGCCCAAAAAGAGACTCGGAGAATTTTTAGACATGCTCAGCACAGGCCTCCAGCTATACCTCCTGTCCTGGATATTGTAGATGATGTTTTCATGGAATCCAGTCTTACTCCTGATACTTTGCCACCAGCTCCTAGAAAGCCTGACCGGTACTACAGGGTACCTGACTCTCACAAATTTCTCTTTCAGAATCCCACTGCGGATCCAGAGACAATTTCCCAGGGATCTAAAGATATTAGGGCTACTACAGCCAAAAATCCTACCCCTTCGGACAGAGATTCGAGGACTTTAGACAGATGGGGCAAGAAGGTATATACCTCTGCAACTCTTGCCATCAAGGCTTTAAATTGCCAGTTTCACATGTTGAAGTACCAGCAGCATATTATGGAACTAATTAAACAAAAATGTTGTTGCTTCCAGATTTTGCAGAAAATAAAGATTTACAAGAGTTGATGCATTCTGCAAACCAAGTCAGTAAACATACTTTGCAGTGTGGTTTTGATGCCTTAAAAGCATCTTGCAGGGCTGCTGTCACTGGGTCTGTACTGAGAAGGCATGCCTGGCTGAAGGAAAAAATCTTGCCAGACCATGTCAAAGCAAAATTACTAGATGCTCCATTAAACCAGGAATGTTTGTTTGGCACAAAAGCAGAAGAGATTCTTATAAAGATGGAGGAAAAAGCTAAATCTATGCAAACTGTTAAAGATTTCTTACAGGTACAGTCACCTAGATTCAGTAGACATTGGCCTTCAAAAAACTAATCCTTTCCAGTCCCTGCCAGGTCTTCTCAGCCCAAACCCAGGGGCAACAGACCACCAAGGCTACAGTCTCAGGGTACGCAGAGATCTAAATAATGGAGTGCTCCCCCTTCAAAAACAGGGAGTGGTAAGCCACCCCCTTATGGAAAAAATTCACAATGACTTGTCTGTCATTCTTCCCAGCCATGCCCAAGTACTTGCACCCCTAGGAGGAAAAATCGCTCTGCATGCAAAAAACTGGATGTCCATTACCCAGGACTGATGGATCCTAAACATTGTATCCTAGGGATACAGATTCTACTTCCACTCACTGCCAGCCCCAAGCGAGTTGCCAGACCTTCCACTAAACCAGTGGGCAGAGTCTCACAAGCAAGTACTTTCTCTTCCTAGTATCAGGGCTATTCAACCTGTTCCAATAGAGCAAAGAGGACAGGGTTTCTACTCCAGACTGTTCCTGGTGCCAAGAAAAGAGGGCTCTTGACGCTCTATCCTGGACCTGTCCATTCTCAGCACCTTCCTGGTGGTCCCAAAATTCAAAATGCTTACACTACAACAGCTGCTTCCTATGCTAGCCAAGGACTCCTGGCTAGTCACCCTAGACCTAAAAGAGGCTTATCTGCACATCCCCATAAGGGAATCTTGCAGGAAATATCTAAGTCTCAGGGCAGGCTCTATGCACTTTCAGTTTTCTGCACTTTCCTTTGGTTTATCTACTGCGCCCAAGGTAAACAAACTGCCTGGCTCCAGCCATTGCATACGGCAGGCAGAGAAATATTCAAATTTAGCCATACTTGGACGATTGCCTGATTCAGGCGGACAGTCAGGAATTGCTACTTCAGCACCTGGCATTTGTAAAGAGACTTCTATCTTCTCTGGGGTACACCATCAACGAAAAGAAATCACATCTAGTGCCCAGCCAAAAGATTGTATTCCTGGGAACAAGCTTGAACACAACTTCCCAGATGGCATTCCTTACTCCAGAAAAGCAGGTTTATTTGACAAACTACTTCAAACTAATGGCCACCAGAACCCAGCTATCTGCAAGAAAAATACTGCAATCCCTAGTTCATGGCCTCATGCATTTTACTAATTCCATATGCAAGACTGCATATGAGGAAACTTCAATGGTAGTTAAAAAGTCTCTGGTGCCAATATTCTCAGGACCTGGAAACAATTATTCCTATCATTCCTCGTCTAAGGGCAGAGTTCCTTTGGTGGGCAGAGGCTTGCAACCACAACAAGGGACTCCCTTTCACTCAACCCCTCACCACCCAAACCCGGACAACAGACTATGCATGGGGGGCTCACATGGCTGGCAAATGCATTCAAGGCAAATGGAGCCCAGGACAAATTCACCTACATATCAATCAAAAAGAAATGTTAGCTGTACAGAATGCTCTGATAGCCTTCAAATACCTTATCCTTCCTGGACAACTCTTGATAAAGACAGACAACACCACAATTATGTGGTATATAAACAAGCAGGGGAGAACTCATTCCTACCCACTCTGCAGGTTAGCCATGGCCTTGTGGAACACAGCAGTGAGCAACCAAGTGCACCTGCAAGCTCAATTCCTGCCAGGCAAACAAAATTCACTGGCAGACTTAAGCAGAAATTTACTGGACCCACACGAGTGGTAACTGGAGCCCAACTCATTCAAACTTCTAACCCACAGGTGGGGGACACCAGAGGTGGACCTCTTTGCCTCCCCCCAAAAACCATCAATTGAGCAAATTTTGCACCAGAAATCCCCACAGCCAAGCATGGAAAGTGGATGCCCTATCCTTTACATTGGAAAACCTAGATAGGGGTCCAGGGAAATATTGTGAGAAGAAATATCCAGGGAATTGTTATGGCTAGGGTTGTATAGGCCCTAGGACCGATAGCCTAGTACCAACCTGTGAACCTATGAACATATTTATGCCTTTCCCCCTCTGCCCCTCCTCTCAAAAGTACCACTCAAGATCAAACAGGACAAACCAAGGACAATCCTTATTGCACCGGACTGGCCCCGCCAGCATTGGTACCCACTCCTATGCAGTCTGGCAGCAGTGCCACCCTGGCACATACATCAGACCCTCTCCCTGCTGCTCGAGCAGGAGAGACAGATTTTGCATCCTCAGCTGCAAACCCTGAACCTTGCAGCCTGGCTTATTCCCTGAATACACCTCCAGCATCCCTCAGCAAACAGGTGCTGGACATCATCCTTGAGGCCAGAAGGCCTAGTACTAGGAAATCCTATTCAGAAAAATGGAAAAGATTCTGTTCTTGGAGACAATCTCAAGGAAAGGACACAGCCATGCCCACCTTACCTCAAATCCTAGATTACGTAGCAGAGCTGCTCCACAAAAGCCTATCCTTCTCTTCTATTAAGATTTATGCCTCGGCCATCTCAGCTCATTATAATACTGAGCCACATCTCTTTTCTCACCCTCTGGTCAAACAGTTCCTGAGAGGAGCTAACAATTTAAGACCCCCAAGGAGTGCTCTCACTCCTACCTGGGACCTTCTCTTTGTACTAGAGAAGCTCACGCTTCCCCC
Source organism: Protopterus annectens (assembly GCF_019279795.1). Lineage (NCBI taxonomy): Eukaryota > Metazoa > Chordata > Ceratodontiformes > Protopteridae > Protopterus > Protopterus annectens. The sequence goes on along the minus strand of NC_056725.1, from coordinate 1,156,432,927 downwards.
TTTTGACCCTGCTGCTACAGCACAATTAAAATTCCTCTATTGAAAAACAGCCTTACGTCTAGCCATCACTTCAGCGAGAAGAGTGTCGGAGTTACAGGCACTAATGGCTGTGGAACCCTTTATTATTTTCCATGCTGACAGCGTTTCCCTCAGGACTAACCCATCTTTTATGCCCAAAGTGGTATCCAGGGTGGCTCTAAACCAATCCATCCATTTACCAACCTTTTTCCCTATTCCTCAGAATAAAGGGGAAAGGATCCTGCACTCCTTGGATGTACACAAACAACTCGGGTTCTACCTTGACAGGACTAAGCTTTTCAGAAAATCTGACCAGCTGCTAGTCACCTTTGCTACAGGGGCAGAGGGCAAGGCCATTTCAAAGCAAATCATTTCCAAATGGATAGCACACTGCATCCATTTCTGCTACAAACACCATGGAAAACCTACCCTACAGGGGATCAGAACTCATTCCACTAGGGCTACCTCAACCTCTACAGCATTTCTCAGGGGAGTCCCTACCAGGGACATCCTGGAAGCTGCAACCTGGAGTTCTGTGCACACACCTTCACCAGGCATTACCACATACCTGCCTTTTCTAAATCCAGAGCTGGATTTGCCACAACAGTCTTACAAGGCCGGCTAGCCAGCCCTACTATTACTTGACTGCCTCCACCCTTCCTCAGCTTTGGGAATCAACCCAAGTGTGATGACTGCAACAGTGAAACATGAAGAACATAGTACAGTTGTGTACACTTACCATAAATGTAGATGTTCAAGTGTATTCACTGTTGAAGCCCTGGTTACCCTCCTTCCAGCCCCCTGACTCTTCTATGCTTTCTACTTATCCTCTTTTTGGCCATATCTTATGGCTATGGTATTTAATTTTTACTGTAGGTGTTCCACACCATGTAATTGTTTCCTATTTTGGGGGCCCCTGACCTCTTTGGCAAGAAAAACTGATGTAATATTTTAGACCCCTGATGACCTGATGTCATGGAAGAGGTGACAGCATCTCGACACAGAAATCCCAATACTCTGGTGTTCAGGCTGACTGAGGGCTACCTGCAGGCAGATAACCCAAGTGTGATGACTGCAACAGTGAATACACTCGAACATCTACATTTATGGTAAGTGTTTGCAACTGTACTTTCTGCTACTCATACCATGGAAAGGCCCTGAATCAGAGGATCAGGGTCTGTTCCACTAGAGCAGCAGTTTCTTCCAAAGCCACCTTCAAAGGCTTGCATACAGCTACCATCCTTGTAGCAGCCACCTGGTCCACTGTGCATACCATCACCAAACATTGCAAACTGGACTATATCGCCAGAGCAGGTTTTGCTAGGGCATTCCTGCAAGGATTTCTGGAATCCGCTACCTCTTTCTCCACCCTTCCTGAGCTGTGGTACTCTCCCACAGTATGAATACTGCAACATGAGAATAGAAGGACATAGAATAGTTGTGTAAAATTTTACCATAACCATAGATGTCCTTCTCTTTCATGTTCCAGTATTCCTTGCCTCCCTCCTGACCCCCTTCTAAATAGTTGCACGACTAAGAGACTCCATTGAGCCCTTACCAGCACTAGGTCCATTCTGGGTCAGTCTGTGACATTTCACCTATCAGAAAGACATCTTTTAGCATCTCCTAGGCTACTGTCCATCTGGGCATTTAGTTCTGAGGTCTGTACGTGCAAACGTCACATTTAAGACCTCTGGTTTATGACCCTACGTGTGACGTCCCACACACCTACAGCAACCAGGCTAAAAGCTTTTGTATAGGAGCTGATGTTCGGGTCACCTGAGGTGGAGAATCCCACAGTATGAATACTGCAACATGGAAGAGGAGGACATATATGGTTATGGTAAGATTTTACATAACTATTCTTTACTCTGCTTTATTTTCATCTTTTGACAGTAAAATATTGTAGAACTTGAAATTTTCAGCATTTATACACCATTTACTATATGTATGACTCTGCTCTGTGTGTTTAAAATCAGATTGTGATTTTACTGCAAATGAAGTCATTTGAATGTACTGTAGAGATATTACTGTATCTCTCTGACAAGAAAATATAGATGTTATGTTGTCCCCCTCACCTTCATTCTTACTGGATGGGTTCGGAGCTGATACTCAGCACCGACTTGGCCAGTACACTAGCTCGAAGTCTCTGACTTGGCTCGTGGCTGAACACCTATCCCACAATGCATTGGAGTAATCCCCAGACCTTGTTTGCCGCTTGACGAGTTCGGATGCTCTCTTCTTGGCCGTGCCTAAGTGTTTTTTGATTACATTACTAATAGCTGTTTTTTGACAAATTTCTTGTTATTAGAGTTATTGTAGTTCTTAGTTTAGCTAGTTTACCCCTTTTGTAGGGTTTTTGGCATAATTCCTTTGTCACCTGTTTGTGTGTTGCTTATTGACCATCGTTTTTTTTTTTCCGTAGGCCTATCCTATCCCAGTTAGTCTTGTGCTAATTGTGTATTTAACTTTAGCTCATTTAAGTTAGAGAGTTAAAGGTAACCCGTCTTTTTATTAGAGGGTTTGTGTTGTCTGTTTCCCGTCAGCTCGGCTAGGTCCATTTAAGTTAGAGTGCCTAGTGTGTGTGTGTACTGTTTAGGTGCTATTCACTTGCAGGAATCCTGCAGTTTTTGTCACTCCTTCAGCTCTCGAGTGTTACCTGAGATGAAAAAAAAACTGATTCTACTTGGTTTAATAAAGCCTTCGTTTGATGAGGCTTTACAATTTTCTCCTACATCTATTGACAAGTCCAAGAGACCTTCCTCTTTATCTTCTTCCTTGGCTCATCCAGAGCCTCCAAAGAAAATGCCTAAGTTGACTGAGAAATCTATTTCCTTGGGCTCCACCGCCTTCGGAACTGAGGGAGACCATCCGTGCAGACAAATCTAGCTCTCCGGTTCCAAAGACTTCGGAACCGATAGAGACTACTTCTCGGAGCCAGTCTGTGGAATTAGAACCGGTGTTTCTGACTTTGAGATCCCCCACTGTTTATCCAGGTCCTCTAGGAGATTAACTAATGATGATGTGGACAGGGTGGTGCGCAGGCTTTTGAAGTCGCCGGCAGTAGCAAAATTATTCTCAGATCCAACCCCACCGGTCTCAGAGCCACCCAAGATGACTACATCCACTATTCCTTCTCCGAGCTAAGCTGGATCTTTGGAGCCGGAATGCCAGATACCTCCTGTGGTAGACCCCTCAGTCCCGAGACCCCTTCGGGATTCTTCAGAATTGCCTGCTCTAAAAACTTTTGGTGCTGTCCGGAGTGTCTAGGAGCCATAGTTGTCGGCTCTGGGGGGCAGAGTCTCTGACCCGAGTCTCTTCGGTTCCTAGTCTGCCCCTCGGTGCAGGTGAGCTCAGCTCCTACATCGGCCTTGGAGCTGATCTCCTCGGTGCCGGGGATTTCCTCCACTTCTTCAGAACCAGGGGTGTCCTCAGAGCCAGGAGGATCTGCCTTCGAGGTGATGAGGAGTGTGCTATCCCCTACTGTAGCTCTACTTAGGGATACTGGGATTCTTCTCCCTGAGGCACCGGCATCTGGTTCAGCACCATCCTATCCACAGGGCAGCGGAGATTCAGGGATTCAGGAAGCCCCATCAGGTGAGCTCCACTCTTCCTAGACCTCCCCAGACTACCCGTCTGAGGAGCCACCTCGGTAGAGGGCATGCAAGAGGAAACATACAGACTCCCTTGATGAGTCGATCACTTCTGACACTCACCTCGAGGAAGCAGAAGGGACCCCACGGTCGCCCTCTGAAGACATCTCTTTCTCAGATATCCTAGAGACGCCCATTAACCCTTCCGATGAGGAGTCAGTGTACCTGAAGGCCTTTGGATCTCAACCTTCAGCCTCCTGGCTTACTCCACCTTTCAATGAGCTGATGGATTTGGTTAGTCGAAAGGCATGGTAGTCACCACACACTATGGAGCCAGTTCCTAGGAGGCCAAGTAAGTTCCTGTCAGCTCCTTTGGATAAGGAATTTCTCTCTAAAGGCATACCCGTAGATGCTATGGTGGTGGCGGCAGCCACCAAAAAGTAACTCTCTGAGATGTCCTCATCTGTCCCTCCTGCAAATAAGAAATCTCGAACGATGGAGAGATACGAGAAACATGTTTTTCTCATCAGTGACTTTCACCCTCAGATCGCTGAACTACCTCACACACTTTACAAGACTTCAGAGAGATCTCCTGAAGGAGTTAAGAGATATATACTCTACAAGGTTCATTAGCTATGGGAGTCTCAGAAAAAGTGACCTCCCAGCTGTCCACCTTAAATTCCATTGTCAGCTCCTCCATGAGGCTGACACATGCTGCAGATGGAGCGAGCAGGGCAGCTGGTTCTGGAGTTTCCCTGAAGAGGCAGTCCTGGATGCGCTTGTGCAACTTTGCGGAGCCCATCAAGTCTACCTTTACCAATGCCCCTTTTGATGGTTTCTCTCTTTTTGGACCAAAAGTCAAGGACACACTCACCAGATGCGAGCAGGAAGGGAAAACTCTCTCTGCCATTGGAATACGTTTTTCTGTACCTTCAAGACCTTATCCTAAGGGCCAGAAGAGTGGAAAGATGTGGTTCAAAAGATCCCAGGGAATTTTTCAAGACACACAAGGTGATCCCTTCCTCAGGGGCAGAGGGGGAGGCATTAATGGTAGACATTGCCCACGTGGTGTGAGGGGGGTCCACAAAACCAGGGTGACCACAATTCCTTTTGCGGCTGACCATATCAGCACTCCTGAAAGGAGGCCCAACCACTCTTCTCTGGAGGCAGTTGGGGGAAGATTAACTTTGTACTCAGAAGCCTGGCGAAGTATCACAAGAGACAAGTGGGTACAGAGTATAATATCCAGAGGATATTCCATTCAATTTTGCCAGTCCATTCCACAGAGCAGAAAAATCTCAGATGTTCCACCCAGAGGGAACAAGCAACCACAGCAGTCCAGGAGTTGCTAATCAAAAGAGCCATCCAAGAAGTCCCCGCAGACCAAATAGTATTCGGAACCTACTCAAGATTCTTTTTAGTACCAAAAAGAACAGGGGACTGGAGACCCATTTTGGATCTCAGCAAGTTGAACGAATCTGTGAAGAAGTCCAAGTTCGGAATGGTGACACTGCAGTCTGTTCTTCCCTTTTTAGGAAAAGATGATTGGAGGTGAACTTCCACATAAAAATGGACAGAGATTCAAGGAGTCATCTACACTTCCGGCTGGGAGCCAGTTATTATCAGTTTAGTGCTCTGCCCTTTGGTCGGACTACAGCCCCCAAAGTGTTTACCAAATGCATGGCAGTAGTAATGGCTCACCTGAGATGCCTGGGATTCCAAGTGTTTCCATACCTGGATGACTGGCTCCTAACTCCCAGCACCAAGCATCTACTTCTACAGGCCAGGGACACTACACTGGAATTTTATCTTCAGTTAGGCATAACAGTGAATTTTCAAAAATCTGCCTTGTTACCTGGTCAACGTATTATATTTATCGGCGCAGATCTAGACACACTTTCTATTATTTCTCACCTTCCGCCCAACAGGGTCTCTGTCCTCAGACAGCAAATAGTTGACATTCTTCCCAGGAGAAAAGTAAAAGCAAAAGTAGTCCTTACACTTCTTGGAATCATGGCATCAACCGTAACACTTGACCCCCTAGCCAGGATGCACATGAGAATCCTTCAGTGGCTTTTGCTTGAATGATCTCTTCAAGAACTTCCTATGTCCCACTAGATAACGATAACGAATTCATGCAAGAGAGATCTCCAGTGCTGGCTTCAGTCTGATTATGTGACCATCGGAAGATCCTTTGTTCCACAACAACCTGTTGCTACAGTGACCGCAGATGCTTCCCAGATAGGGTGGGTGGGCATTATCTGGGAAGAACAGTCCAAGGCACATGACAAGAACACGAGGCTCAGTTGCATATCAGTGTTCTAGAAATGAGAGCAGTGCTTCTGGTGTTGCAAGCACTTCAGGACTCTCTTCCACTAGGAAAGATTGCAATTCAGTCAGACAACATGTCCGTAGTCTGGTACATAAACAAGCAAGGAGGAACCAAATCATACCTCCTTTGTCGAGAGGCGCTAAGAATATGGCAATGGGCAATCTCTTCCCAATGTTTTCTGGTAGCACCACATATCCCAGGGAAATCCAACGTGATAGCCGACAAGCTCAGCAGGGCGCTTTTAATTCCTCACTAGTGGTCTCTGAAACAGAGCATAGCGGACAAGATTTTCCAAACTTGGGGCCAGCCTTGCTGTAACCTATTTGCAATCCCTCTGAATTCCAAATGCAGCAGCTACTTTGCCCTAATCCCTCCAGTGGGGGAGACACCGAGAGACGCACTTGTCCATAATTGGCCCTTGGGACTACTGTATGCCTTCCCTTCCTTTCCGCTAATTCCCAAAGTCATTCAGAAAGCTAAAGTCTCAGGAAGAAGGCTAATTCTCATTGCCCCATATTGGCCCCATCGATTTGGTTCCCCTTCCTATGGTCTCATCTTCAGGAGAAGCCATGGGTTCTGGACCCAGTCCCAGACCTTCTGACTCATATGTCAGGTACGCGTCATCCTTCTCTCCAGACCCTCATTTTGACACAGCTTGGCTGCTCCACTTCCAAACTTAGTCAGGCTTCAAAATATTACCCCAGCAGGCAAACACATTTTGCTCTTTTCTCATAAGGCTTCTACCAGGAAATTGTATTCCAGCAAATGGAAGAGATTCTCCTCCTTGGTAAGAGACATAGATCCCTTCTTTGCCTCTATTAGTTCAATTTTAGAATTTCTAGCAGAACTTTTTCAGTAAAAATCTGCTGCAGCTACAATTAAAGTCCAATTAGCTGCAATTTCCAGTTATCACATCAGTGAATACACTCCTAACCTCATGTCGCACAGGCTGTGTAAAGCTTTTTTTAAAAAGAACTTGTTTGTTGAGGCCTCCCATCAAAGAACCTCTACCACCTTGGGACCTAAATTTCATTCTTACTTATGTCACTTTACCCCTCTTTGAGCCTGCTTCTTCTTGCGATCTAAAGTTTCCCTCCTGGAAAACCAACTTGTTAGGGGCCATTACATCTGCATGTAGAGTCTCAGAAATACAAGCTCTATCAATTAAGTCACCATACCTAATCTTTAATAAGAAGAGTATCCTTGAGGACTAATCCATCTTTCGTGCCAAAAGTCTGCTCTCAATCCAATCTAAACCATTCTATTGAACTTCCAGTTTTCTTTCCTAATCATTCCAACAAGGCAGAATACAAACTACATCAGTTGGATGTACATAGGCAACTGAGATTTTATTTACATAGAACCAAAGACTTCAGGAAAACAGACCAGCTATTTGTTTCTCTTTCTCAAACAAAACAAGGAAAACATTCTCAAAAGTTACATTCTCAAATTGGCTTACCAGTTGTATTACTTTTATATATACTTCAAACAATAGAAGTCTACCTTTCAAAATCAAAGGCCATTCAACTAGAGCTCTAGCAACATCATCAGCTTACTATGCTAGACTGTCCATGGACAGCATTTGCGCAGCGGCTACATGGGTTAGGCCCCATACTTTTATTACTCATTACAAGGTGGATTTGGCCTCCTTAAAGGTGTACTCCCATGAGCCACCCAGGAAAGTTGTGCTAGGGACGCTGTCCCATCCAGTAAAAAAGAAAGCGAGAGGGACAACATAACATAAAGAAGTTCTGTACTTACCATAACGTTCCATGTTTGTTGTCCTCTCTTGCCCTTCTTTCTTATGTCCCTCCCTCC
>NC_056725.1:1156260166-1156422666 GCF_019279795.1 Protopterus annectens | reverse complement strand
TAGAGGCAAATTAATGCATGAAGTCTTTAGGATTTGTCATGTACCAAAGCTCTTCAAAATTAAGGCATCTTATTTCAAGGGCAGAACAAATAAAAGTCAGGGATCCAAAAGGAAATGGCAGGGGGTGGTTCTTCAGAACCAAACAAGTGGGGTTCCTTTCTGAAAAAGGATCGCCCCCTGCAAAGGAATGACAACTTGAGTGACAGAGCACCCCAACACCTAACCCCTCCACCCTTGCTTCTCTTCTTCCTTCCCCCGGGCACTCTGTCAGCCCTGCAGCCTGGCTGCAAATAGTTTGACAAATGGGTTCTGGGAATAATTTTGAGTGGATAGAAAATCCTCCCTCTTTCAGGGCAAATTCCCCCACAAAAACCAAACAGAGTTGTTTCCTCCAGTGCTCCATCACATAGTAGAAGTAAGGGTCATAGAACCAATGCCTGCAATACACAAAAGCAAAGGCTTTTACTCCAGAATCTGTTTTTACCAAAAAAGTAGCAGTGCTAGAGAGCCATCCTAGATTTGTCCTTTCTAAACACCTTCAAAAACTTCAGAAATTCAAAATGCTCACCTTATAGTTGGTCCTAGTGTTGCTTAAAGACCACTGTTTCATGGTGGCTGTGTATCTCAAGGACACTTATCATATTCCTGTTGCTCTCAATTTCAAGAAATGTTTGAGATTTGCTGTGTCTGGCTTATATTATCAGTTTTCTTCATTAACCTTTGGACTGTCTACTGCACCTCAAGTGTTTACAATGTATTTGGCCCCAGTGGCTGCCTATTGCAGAACCCTAGACGTCTGCATTTTTCCTTATTTAGACAACTTGCTGATTTGTGCAGATTCTGTATCCAGATGCTTGGGATTCTTAAACAAGGATGTCTTTCTCCTAACCATAGCCTCAGCAAGAGTTTTTCTCAAAATTCTAGGCCTCATGGCATCAGTGAACGTAGTGATACCACTATAAGAAAAATTCAATGGCACTTGAATTGCTGGACCCAGCACCTTCATCCCTTGGATGTCCAGGTACTAGGATTTGTGAATCAGGAACTGCAGTAGTGGAAGGATCAAGTGTCTCTGAATCCAGAACACCCTTTCTCTCTCCAGACTCAAGTCCATTCTGTCCAAATTAGACCCTTCAGATTTTTAGCGGGGAGCAGTGTCCATGGGGGTTCAAGAGCAAGGCTTGTGGGCTTCTCAGGATGCGCCAAAGCAATATAAAAGAAATGTTGGCAGTAATTGTTTAATTAAAAGTTCTTCACCACGTATAGACTCTGGGTCCTCTTCTAGTGGTCACAACAACACTATTCTGATGTGGCACCTGTACAGGCAATGGATTACAAGGTCACACACTTTGCTGGTTGGCATTTATGGCCTGGAATTGTAATCTACAGAATCTTCTGACTTTTCAGGCCTCATACATTCTGTCAGAGCAAATGCAGTGGTAGACAAACTAAGCAGATTTGGGACACACACAAGTGGAAGCTCCGTATAGAGCTCTTCCAGGACTTGATCCAGATGGGGGAAATATCTTAAGATGATATGTTTACCTTCCTTCAAAACAGACAAGTGAAAAAATTCTGTAAAAAAGACATCCTTGCAGCTATGTTTGAAAGTCAGATGTTCTATCATTTCCATGGTTAGGAATATTCCTGTACACATTTCCGTACTTTCGAATGTTTCCCAGGGTACTTCTAAGGATACAAAAAGAATTACCGTAGATCATTGTATTAACCCCCTTTTGACATAGACAAAGTTGGTTCTCCTTGTGAAGGCTGCCAGCTTAGCTAGATAGAATTTTGGGTACTTGCATATTATCGCAGCCACTTTCCTAACGTGGTGTAATTTATAATGTCATCGTGGAACAAGTGTATGGGAAAGTATAAAGGGTTGTGTGAACTCCAAATAACTTGGGTATTACATGGGTTCTGAAAGGGGAACAGGCATAATGGGTAAATTCCTCTTCCTGGGGACTGTGCATTGCCAATGACACTTAGTGAAAAGTAAAATTAAACTGGCCGCTGCTACACATAGCACCTATGTATTTCAGTAGTTACTAACATCAATCCTGAGATCATCCATCTGCCTTGGTAGACAGTCACACATTTTATGAGGACCATACCAAAAGTATGTTTAAAAATATGCTGGACATTGTCCGCAAATCTGGACAATTGACAGGTAAGTGTGAATTCGTTACACTTAAGCAATCACTCGCACTCTGAAGAAAAGCAGCAGTTATTTGCAATGGGCCAGTTCTTGTCTTGCTCCAGGGAAATGATCAGTGCATGTCACAAACTGAAAATGGACTTTACCAATTTTAACTTTTGCATTAACCTTTCACCCATAACTGAAGGGAAGGTCTGCATGCTAAGTAATAATTACACACATTCGTGTCAACATGGCGGTGCATAATATCTGGCGTTAACCTAAAATAACGGGAGGACAGGAGGCTAAAAATCTGGGAACATTTTCAATATTTCTACAGTTTGTGATTGACACAATTATGTAAAATGCTGTTCTCGCCACCTGAACACCACACAAGTAGTTGGCCCTTACGTATTATCGATTAGAAAAGTGGTTGCGATAATACGAAAGTACCGAATTTTGTAAATAATTCTATGTCCTTGTAAATATTAATATGATCCACAGGCTTGTGTAACAAATTTAAGAAAACTGTTTATGTTCTGAGTTTCAAAAATGTAACCACAGTGCACCCTGCTGGAGGAAAGCTGATAAGTAAAGCATTTCATGACTGTTTGATCCATGGATCCCAGATTTTTACTGGACAGGTAGGGACAAAAAAAAAGGTCATTTGCGTTAAGTGAAGACCCAAAAAAATGCAGAACGCCTTGCAGTTCTGCATTAAACACAAGTAGCTCCATTTTTGGCGATTTTTGATTGGCCCATATGCCGGTAAACGAGTCAATCAAAAAATTGCATAGCAGAACCTTTTCTGTTCAGTGTGGAACATCAGGTAGTTCTGCATTAAACAGAAGTAGCTCCGTTTTGCGATGTTTTTGATTGGCTCGTATACCATCATACGGGCAAATAAAAAAAAAAAAAACAAAGCGGAAGCTGTTTCACCAGGGTTTTAACCGGCAGTGCGGGACTTGGAAATAGGCTGCTGATCCTGGGACAGTCCCACTCAAATAGGGACGTCTGGCAACCCTGGTTTGGTCTGAAGCTCAGAGACAGGATGTCTGGGCTGGAAATTCTTTCTGTTGTTCTAAGACATAAATAATTACTAGGTTTCACATGTAAAAGTGTCTTTTATTGCTGTGGTTTCCTGGCAGGTGAAAGATTACAAAGATATGTTAAATTTTGAGTTTTGTGAGCCTGGGAAACTTCGGCAGAGATGTCAAGAATGATGTAATCTGAAATGACTCAGCAGTACTGTGTATTATCAATTTAAGGGCTATCTCAGAAAGAAAGAATAGCATTTTGTATCTTGTCTTGGACCTAGTAAGAACATCCACTCACCAGCAATTGCTTGCTCTGTATATAAGTAGTATTTAGAACAGTGATTTCTTTTAGTGTTAGATAGGAATATAGCCAAATTAGTCCAGCTGTTTTCTATATTTATGTCAGACTATCCTACAATATTGTTTTAAAGTATTTCCTGTGATTTCTTAACTCTGTAATGTCATTGTGTTGAAGTAATAAGTATTGTCTTGTGTTTATATTATTCATTATTAAATATTCTTAAACCTTTCAACTGTGGCAGTTTTGTGTAGAGATAATTTAAGCTGTGGAGTACTTGCATGTATTTGGTGACACTGTACAAAGCCACTCCAATAGCCTTGCCGTTCGTCATACTTACTAATTGAATAATAATAACGCACAGTAAAATTGGTCACCCTTTGGGAAGGACCTTATAGTAGCTGATAGTAGTGGTTGGTGGCAGTCGGTACTACGTTATAGTCTGGGCAGAAAGGGGGCATAGCTGGAGCACCTGTACCAGCCTTCCCAGGAGTGTCTGTGTGTTTGTATATAAATCAAATCTTAAAGTGTGTGTGTGTCAGCTAATTGGGCAGGGACACAAAGCAGTAGTTGGAGAGAGAGGGTGCTGGAGGTTTTAGCTTGACCACTAGGCTGAGATCTGAACCCTATAGCTGTGCCAGTGGGGAGTCTTATTGGGGATCTGGAGATTTGGAGAGAGAGGGAGAAACCAGCCCCAGACTGACTGTGATCTCTGTGTGCTCTTAAGGGAAATTGTACTTTACTGTGTGTGTACTTGTTATTCTCCCAATGTGGAAGTCCCCCACTGGTGCTAGTGGTGAGGATTGAGGCTTCTTGATGACTGGGCCGGTGCACGAGCATCACATTCCCTTTTAATGGAATCGACCAAGGGCAATTACCACAAGCTTCCTCACAGACTTGGATCTGCTCACACATAATCAGGGGTGAATGGTACACCCCAGTTTAGAGCAATTGCAACTGACAGCCTGGATAATTCTGTTTTGATACATTTTAGGACTTGTTCTATGATGATGTGCTGTAGGCATTTAAGGAGTCAAAACCCACACCTAGAAAATTTTACATTTGCAGATGGAAGAGGTTTTCTAGGTGGTGTTTTGACTCTTCTGGTTTTGAAATATTTGAAATGTTTTTTCATGTGCTTTTATCAAAGTGCATCTTGCAACTCTCTCAGCCTCTGTGTTCATGGATCCTATCGTTTGTCTCTCTTGTGGTCAGTTTATAAAGGAATGCTGCATGTTGCACCCTCTCAAATGTGAAATCTTCCTCCCTGGGATCTTTAGTTTGTTCTTGAAAATGTGACCTTATTTCCTTTTGAATGTGCTTCTCAGTCTGATTTACGATTTATTACTTGGAAGGCTTTTTAGCTCATTGCAATGACATCTGCAAAGCAAGTCTCTGAGCTGTAAGTTCTAATGGTGGCCCAATTCTATCTGATTTTTAATAAGGACAGGGTTGTGTTGCACACTAATCCATCATTCATGCCTAAAGTTGTTTCTGAATTTAACTTGAATCAAGCCATCAATCTCCCAGTGTTCTGTAGTTAAAAAAAAAAAAAAAGGAGAGAATATTCTTCATAACTTGTATTCGCACAGGTGGCTCAAGTACTACCTTAACAGATCAAATCCCTTTGGGAATGCTAACCAGCTGTTTGCCTGCTGTATAGGTGCTAAGAAAGGTCAACTTACCTCTAACCAAACTATTGTATGATGGTTGTCCTCTGCTGCTGTTTTCTGTTTCTCCCACAATGGGAAATCTCTTCCAGGCAAGGTTAAGGCTCACTATTGTGAATGTCTTGCTAGGTGATTCTGGCTTCAGGTATTCCTCTCCTCTGTGGAAGTGGAAAAGCTGAACACTCACTCACTCCTTGTGATAACTAGAGGCTTTCCTCTCAGGATGTGCTCAGCCAATCAGTTGTCACAGAAAGAGAGTGGGTGGGAATTCTGAGCATTTCAATGTGGCCAGTACTGGGTTACCTTAGCAAATGATCCAAAATGCCACTGAGGCAGTGAGGATTTGAACATCATCTGCTACAGGCAAGTAGGACTTGTGCTACAGTATTTGCTGTTTAACAGAACCTACATTTGTCTGTCCCATAGAATTTGTAAACCAACTTATACATTGTCCGCTATCTTAGGGAGCCATTATAACATTTCATCTTTTGCTTTCAGTTCACCTCTCCTTAACCATTCCTGCATCAATTCTCTGTTAACATGAGGCTGTTCCAAAACATATCTATACTTGCCGCTGTATTTGAGAGCTTTCCATTTTCTCCTTCTCATCTGACCATTTTCTTTATACTCTTTCTTTGTTTCTTAATACTTAGTTGCTGTCTGATTTTTATCTACTTCGGGATTAATTTCTTTGGACACTTTATTCAGAAATGCTTCTACTAAACTAAGCAAAGATGTCATCTTAGATTTCTCCTCTTCATAATTTAAAACGTTAATTATGTTTGGATATGATGAGTTCAGTAAATATGTATGTACCCTCACTACTTCAGATTTATACATGTAGTCAACTTTGAGAAGGTCCATACATCCCCCCAAAAGAGGGATGTGTAATCTTGGTATGCACTGATATTTATATATCATTTGATAAGCATGATGCATCTAACTGAATCATTGATTTTTGTGGACAGTCAGTCACACCAATACTTTAAGTTAGAACAGGAAGAGCAAATTTTTTATAGCTTGGAATTTATTCTAAGATGTCAATGCAGTTTAGTATTGTTTTGTGAAGTATTCCTAAGTGAGCTTTAGTCTCATTTGTTCATGTTTTATTGTTGACCCTTCATCTATTCCCAAGTACTTTACTATCCTTTCTACTCAAGTTCATTTATGTCACATTCCTGTCCTAGCTTGGCATTTTCTTTATGCTGTAGCTTTCGTTTTATAAATGTTGCTTTTGCACATTTATCAAGATCAAATGTCATATTATCTGAGAAATTTTAACCATCTGTAGTTCTGCTTTCAGATCTTTGTCTAATGAATTATATAATTTTAAATTATTCACAAAAAGTAAATGAGATGCATTTAGACAAGGTAGGTTTCTAGAAGTTAAACTATAACAATAGCCTAAAGTATTAAGTAAACAGCTAATAGCTTAAGGGGAAGATAAAACAAAAGCTGTGACAAATAATCTAGATTCTTTGTTGTGTCTTGTTAAGATAGTGCCATATTTAAGGTTATCGGTTTCCTTTTTTTTGTCTGTTATATTCCAAGGTTTTTTCGATCCTGCCTCTGCTGCTGTTGTGGCATGTAGGCCATCATTTTATCTTTCCCTGCCTTAACTATTTGAAGAGTGTTTTGCTGTGCATCTTGTTGAAAAGTGTTCCTTTGATGTCTAAACTGATTTATATTTTTTCATATGTGTTGGCAGTTGTTTAAAGTAACACTGCAATTCTTGAGTGTGATGGCCATTGCCGTAATGTGAATAAGCAGTCATGATTTTAATCGTTACAGTCTTGTGATCAAGAGCTAAACATTTGTTGTGTGTTTGGGGATGTACCATGTATATTGGAGGTATGAAATTTGTGATTGTTTTCTGCAAATAGTAAATGAGATTAAAAACCAGCTGATTTTGAAAGGTATAAACCCCTGTGAAGGTGATTGTGAGGAATTCAGATCCTTCAAGAGGGAGACAGATGTAGAGAGGTTGATAAAGGCTATCTAGGTCTTTTACCAGAGCCTCATGCATTCCCCTTAAGAAAGTTAGCAAAGTGTTAACAGTAGTCAGCCTGAGAAACCCTCAGCATTGGGACCTTCCAAAATTGAGATGACTGTTTGAGAATCTACTAAAACAAAAAGGATTAATAGTTTTCCTTCTGTGTCTAAACCTAAACTATCTAAATTGCTTCCTCTCTTTAGTCAGTGCAGTCCTCTTGCCCTCTCTGTGTTCTCCATTTAGCTGTGAACGTAGAATGGAAAAAGGTGAAAAAAGGACTGGTTAAAGGCTCAGGTAGAGATGAGAGTCCTGTTATCCTCATTGGCTCTAGGATGACAAGAGAAAGTACCATTCCTCCTGCCCATCTTGACTTATCAGCACCAGCTTGATGTGGGTAAATCTGAGGCCAATATTCCAACCATAGATTTTTCTGTCAAAATCAGTATTGCCAGTCAGTTCATTGTTCATGACTTCGCTGATGTTTGAAACCTTGTCAGTTTCTCCTTCTGTACCAACCATTTCTAGGGCCATGATCATCAAACTGAAGGAATTGACTGTGATATTTGCATCAGCACCTTCACTGTTAGGGCCCTTGGGCCAGAAGCCATCTTCTTTCACATCAGCAACAGGGTTTGGCTTTGTTCTTCAAAACAGATTAAGAGGTTTGATGTTGACTTCCTTGGTAGCACTGGCCTAAGAGCTGCAGGATCTCTTAACTCCAGGCTTTTTGACATCATCATTGATGCAGCACGTTTTGTTGGCAGTGACAGGATCTTGCATCGCCTTCTCAGCCCTTAACACTTTAATGTGCATCTTTGGCTGTACTATTCTTTCTCACCTACAAAATAGAGGAGCAGAAAGTCACCACAGAGATCGATATTGGCCGAGTTTCATCCTCTTCCTCCTCAGACAGTTTCCCCCTCTTCTTCTTTTTTCGGCTTATGACAGTTAGGGGTCGCCACAGCGGAACTCCGGTCCGCTAATGATTGGCAGTAGATTTTTATGGTGCCGAGGTGCCAGCCCGATGCCCAACCTTCAACGAAGGCACGCCCATTCACACATGTCTTTCAAAGGCCACTCGACCGCTGGGAGGACATGCAGACTCCACAGAGAAGGTGCTCCAGCCAAGAATCGAATGGGAGAGCCTCTTGCTGTGAGGCGAAAATGCTACCACTGCACCACCACGGCTTCAGGCAGTTTCCCCCAATAAATGGGCTAAAAAAAGAGTGCATACTAGAGGAAACACACAGACTTCCTCACAACTTCTCCCACTCTAGATACTGAAAATGGTAACAGAGAAGTATTCCTTAGTATCCCTTCCTGAAGACCTCCTATTTAGAGGTCCTAAAACTTGTGGTACAGAAGATAATTTCAATAGTTAACCTCATCTTTCCATCAGAGGTAATTCTAAAGGAGGATATTTGCTCTACTACTTCTTCCTGGGTGCCTCCTTCTGTAGACAAAATGATCACTGTCCTGAATCAGAGGACTTTAACAGAACCCAAGTAGTGTCTCCTGATTATAAGACATCTGAATCAGAGGACTTTAACAGAACCCAAGTAGTGTCTCCTGATTGTAAGACATCAGACTGGATCTTCCATGCTTACAAGAACTAGGATTCTTAGATCAGAACTCTTCTGGCTGACTCCATGTTGGTGGTAGCAACCCTTCCGAAAGACCCTACAAAATGATTCAACCTATCCACACCCAGACATGTAGTCTAAAGCACTGGATTGTTTTATGAAGAATGTCAGTACATTCTCTATTAGTATGTCTCATGTATGTCTAGATTGCATTGTAAACTGGATGAGATGTCCTGCACATAGAAAACATTGCTGCCTTGTTATCTGTGAAAGTAGAATTATAGATATCAATCTTGTCCATGATGTTTAAACTTACTATGTGACTAGCACGTAGTGTAGTTGATGGTATGTCTTGTGCATTGGAGACAGGCAGTACCATTTGCAGGCATACCCAGCTCCACCATTGCAACTTTCCTGATAATTATAAGATATCCATCAGAAATGCCTCCTTTAAAGGAGCCATGTTGTTTGGATTTAAGGTGAAACATGAATTGCA
The DNA here is from genome assembly GCF_019279795.1 of Protopterus annectens. NCBI lineage: Eukaryota > Metazoa > Chordata > Ceratodontiformes > Protopteridae > Protopterus > Protopterus annectens. The sequence continues at coordinate 1,156,413,449 of NC_056725.1, read as the reverse complement.
GAAGTGTGTAAGAAGAAAATATACCTGCATCTGTTAGCTTCTGGTTTTCTAGTCCTCTGTGGGCATTCTCCCATTCTCAGAATAGTGTCTGAATACTTTAATTCAAAAAGAGTCAGTTCCAGGAATTTTGACAATGTTCTGAAAATTAATGGGAATAGTGAGGTTTCTAGAATACAAACCACCATCAAGACAGATGTATTCCTACACAACCAGGCTTTCTACAGTCCTCCTCCTGGGTGTCACTTGCACAACCCTCAAGGGACTTGCTCTACTGTTAATCTTTGGAGCCAGATGTGATCCAAGTGTCCATTCATTTTACTGCATGGTTGGCCACAATGTTGCAAATGTGGATAAGAGATATATCCAGAGGCTACACTGTTCCATTCCTCTGTCTGACCCAGTCACAGTCCATTCCCCTTTCATATTTCACACCTAATCAAAATAGTGCTGCCAAAAAGGTGGTTGCCAACATGTTAAAAAAAAGTGTAATCCAAAGAAGTCCCGCAACACTGGAAAGCATCAAGATTCCTTTTGGCTCCGTAGAAAAGAGAGGACCTTATGCCAGTTTTGGATAAACCAGTTCATTCTGAAAGTTAAGTTCCAAGTGGTTACAGTACATCCATGCCTATTCAAAGAGGACTGAATGCACTCTTGGTATCGCCAGGATGCATATATGCACACCAAAATCAACACAAAATGGAGGAGGTTACTGTGATTCCAGATCAGACGGTCACTTCCAATTTACATTTCTTCCATTCAGTCTCACGACAATTCCCAAGGTGTTCACAAAATGCATGACTGTATAGCCTTTTGCATCAGACTGAATACAAAGGTTCTTCCTTATTTGGATAACTGACTCCAATTTGCCTTCACTCTGTATTAATTGATATAAACTAGAGAAAATTTCTTCTGATTGTTTCAGTCCATAAGAATAGCTGTGAACATGGTCATTCCGGTGGCATAAAGTGATAAAGCTCTAATTATGGTCTAGCTGACCCAGGTTTGATTAGTAGTTTGGGCAACTGACAGTGTCAGGGAGGGCATTCATTGATGACTTTTCCTTAGGAGAAGCGTGATCCAGTGAGGGGAGTTGCCCTTAGATGAACCGTAATGGAACCAGAGATAGGAGATGAGCTGGTAGACCCAGTATGGATATGGGGCACTGGGAGCCAGATTGGGCAGTAATGATGTACCAAGGGAGACAACAAAACAAAAAACAGCAGCATCGAGCATTGGGAAGTCTGAGAGGGGACACTTTGTAGCTCGTGTCCTTTATCAGATCCTGCTTGGACACATTCTTTTCTATACCTAGCCTTCCTGAGGATAAAATCTCATGTTCAGCCTTTTTTCTTCTCGGCGACAGTGATTATACCTCTGTGCCTCAAGGTTTTGGGTGTCATGGCAGTAACCCTGTGTGCTACTCTTCTCAAAGTAGCAGATGAGGGTTTTGTGGTCCCAGTGGCAACCTGGATGAGGGTATTGCTGACCCCTTAACAACCCTGATAAGAGTTTCTCAAATTTGGCATGCAAGTTTTTTAGTGTCATCACTATCCAAACCTTTCATTATATAATCCATTTCCCTTGCCTTCCTCACCAGTGACAGCATGGATGTGCCATGAGGTACTATGGCACGGGTTAGGGCAGAAAGTTGGAGGGATGTTTGGCACAGAATGAGGCCAGTTTGCACAAAAGTAGTATAGAAATGAGGGCAGAGGCCGTCTTAACAGTACAGACTATGCAGGACTCTCCAGTACAGCTCTTTTGATTATGTACCTTTAACTCCTAATGGGCGTGGCTTGAGTCTTTAAAAAATAAAGTTATTCTAACAAATACTTATTGACATAGGTCAAATATCAATACAGTTGTGTTTGCCATCATGTATGCTTCAAGATAAAATATTCTAATACCTCGTATAGAGCATGGTTTTGGAATTATTAATGCAAATATGAACAAGCAATATTTGACGCCTAGAGGAGCAGTAGGAGGTAACTGCAGATGCACCTGGAGGCGTCACTCGGATGTAATGAGTTTGCATTTACCACTGCCATGCTGTTGGAGTGGACAGTAAAGTACACACAAAGCTATGGCAGAATGCCCTTCTTTCACTTATATTGAGAGGTCTTGATGCTATGAGAAAGGGTAGTCTTGTCTTGTTGCTTTCTGATAAAGACCTACATTCCTCGACAGTCTGCTTCTCTAGAGGACAGGCTCAAACACTGTTTGCTGATGCCACCCAAGTGATCCATAATTCTCTTAGTGGTGATGTCCCTTTTTCATCACTGGGGCAATCCTTGCTGCAGCTTGCTTACCTTGTCAACCAATATCAAGTGAAGCACCTTTTTTCCCTCTAAGACTTTCTCTGGACACATCCAAGGATACTGTGGTTCAGAAATGCCCTTGTGACTCCTATATGCCACCCTGTTTCCCTTTATTCTGTACTTCCTGAAGAAAGCTGTATAGAGCAAGGTCAAAGTCATTCTTATAGGACTGTTGTGTTTGTGATAACTTTGCTTGCCCTTACTATGACCTTGTCTATTGGAGAAGCAGTTCTCCTTGAAACCTGTCGGGAATCTGCCAAATGCCCATCTGGCAAGCCTCACTTCTCACCTCCACTCTCTTCAGTTAACTGCATGCTTTGTTGCATAGTCTTGATGACCAGGGGACCCTGTATACCTTCCAATTGTGGTCCAAATTCTAACATGCGGCCTGTTATATACATGCATACATGATTAAGCAGGCAAGGTTCTCCTTTTGGGCATCCTTGTAGTGACTGGATCCCTTTTTGTTCCAGTCCCGGTGATGCTGGACTGCTTGTCTAAGATTTTTGACTCTGAGCTGAATTATTCTTCATTTAGAGTGGATTTACCAATGATTTCCTATTTACACATGGACTTAAATCACTCTTCCATTTCTTCACTTCACTGAAGATCTGGGAAGTGTTTAAAAGGTGCCTTTTTATTAAGATCCCATCTAAAGGAACCTTTACCTCCTTGGGATTCGAATTTCCTGCTTAAAAAAGCAAACTGCTTCCTTTTGAACCAGCTTCTAGGGCAGAACCAAAGCTCTTCTCATAGTAAACTTCATTTTTGGTAACTATTACTTCTGCAAAAAAAAAAAAAAAAGTTTTGGAGGGGCAAGTTTTAAACCACACTATATCTAATCACTCACTAAACAGAGTCTTCTTGTAGACTAGCCCATCCTTTATACCCAATGTAGTCAGAGAAATTTAAAGTATTCAATTAATATGTCTTTTTTCCTCACTACTCCTGTAGAGGGGAGTACTTTTTGTATTGATTGGATGTACATTATTTGGTAAGATTAAAGATCTTAGAAAAGATAAGCATCTCTTTTTTCACTAGGCACCTACGACTGGTTCACAAATCACCCAAAGTTATTTCAGGTAGGTGGTTTCTTAATGTATTTTTCTACAAAAAATATAGAGATTTACTTAACAAAGCAGAAGTTAATTTTAGCCAGAGTGATGGCTTCCTCTCGCTCCTTTTCTTAAACAATATCACAGTGGCTGACGTTTATGAGGCTTTGTCATGAGCTCCAGTATGTGCTTTACAAAATATTGTAAGCTGGATGTGATCTCTATGCCTAGGTCTTTATTCAGGACTACTGTAATCTTGGGATGATACTAGAGACGTTGACATAATAGTTCAGTTGGGCAGATTGGATCAAGTTAGACATGAAAATTGATGTGCTTTCTTTAATGATAGATCTTCATGATCCATGTCCATCCACTTTAGCATACCTAGATACTTTACCTCTGCCCTTTGGGAGATAATAGATGGACAGTCATATTTTGCACATGTATATGAATTATTTGTAAAGTGCTTGCTGTTCTAATACACTTTAGAGATCTGAAGAGGAGAGCAGCAATAGAGCTTTATGGGAAGTGGGGGAGTTTGAATCACAGAAAGTGTTCCTAATGGTTGAAAAAGTAGTTGGATATGGATCTGTTATTTTGTAAAGTGCATAACCAGTATTGTGGATAATGTATTTTGGTTGAAATGGTGTTTCATTTTAGTATTCAGTCATCCATTTTCAAAAAGTAATGTAGTCAGGTTGAAATAAGAGTATCTGATGTTGTTAATCTTCATTCATTCCTTACTGATTTATAACACGCTCGTGCCAGCCAAAAAAACTCTTGAGGTAAGCTTACCTATAGTCCCTGTCTCTATCACCTCAGATCTCGTTTGTCACGTATAGTATCAAGACGTGTCAAGCCAGCTGTCAAACTAAGTCACTGAAAAATTTTCTATTTCTAAAAATTCCTTTTATTGGTTACTTGTAAAACCTCTTCTTTGCTAGTCATTTAGAGTTTGTTTACCCTTCGGTTGAGAAGCAAAGTTAACCTCATTGCACCCTATTGGCCCTGACAAGTTTGGTTTCCCTTCCTTTGGTCTCACCTTGTACACCAGCCATGGATTCTGAATCCAACTCCGGAATTGCTGTCACACCTGCATCCAAACATATCGAGTCTCAAGCTGACAGCTTGGTTCCTCCACTTTCAGTAATTGCCAGGCCAAATAACCTAACCTCCCCTGTACGTAACATTCTTTTGGCTTCTCATAAACCATCCACCAGGAAACTTTACCTCAGCAAGTGGAAAAGATTCATAATTTGGTTTCGAGAGAAGGGACTAGATCCTTTTTAAGCATGCTTGAATTTGGTACTTGATTATTTATTGAATCTCCTCCATTCAGGAGTGGCAGCTTCAGTTGTTCGAGTTCACCTGGCTGTTATCTCTAACTTCAACAATGGTTTCCAGGACTCCTCCTTGATTTCCTACAGTCTCTGTAAAATCTTTTTGAAAGGTGTCACCCACATTAGACCACCCTTCAAAGAGCCAATCGAACCTTGGAATGTAACACTAGTCCTACAGTCCTTGACTCGTCCCCCTTTCAAACGTGCTGCCACTTGCGATATAAATTTTTTATCCTAGAAAACTTTATTCTTGGTGGCTATTACTTCAGCAAGGCAAATATCTAAGTTACAGGACTTGTACATAAAATGTCCTTACATGAGTTTCCACAAAGACAGAGTATCACTCCAGACTAATCCCACCTTCTTACCCAAAGTTATTTTAGATTTGACCATTAATCAAATAATTGATCTTCCAGTCTTTTTTCCAAATGTTTCTAACAAAGGAGAATATCCCCTGCATTTACTTGATGTGCATAGACAATTGCGATTCTACTTGGACAAGACTAAATCACTAAGAAAATCTGACCAGTTATTCATATCCTTCTCAGGACCGAAATTGGGAAAATCTATTTCCAAAGTGACTCTTTCTGAATGGTTGAGAGCTTGCATTTGTTTTATCTACCAACAAAACAAACTTCTGCAAAATAAGGTCAAACCACATTCAACCAAGTCGATTGATGACATTTATGCAGTAGCAACATGGGCTACCCCTCGTACCTTTATCACTCATTACAAATTGGGTTTGATCTCCAGGGGGAGAGCCTCCTTTGGTTCAGTGGTGCTCAGGAATATCCTTCCATAGGGCCTCCCAGGAAATAAAGTAGCTAGGGCCTCTGTCCCATCAGTAAGGAAGGAATGAAGAGTAACATCATCAGGTGATGAAGTTATGTTCTTACCATAACATTCCATCTATGTTGATCTTCATTCATTTATTACATCCCTCCTGCCAACCCCTGCCGAAAGACTCCTGGAAGTGTGGATTTGCTCCTACCTTATGATAGGGAATTTGCTCAAATAAAGCCTCCACTTTCTGTCACTTTTTCTTACAGGCAAACTCGATCTGAGGTGATTGAGGGGCACTATGGTAAGCTTAGTTCGAGTTTTTTTTTTTTGGCTGGCACGAGCTTATTATAACAGCTGACTCTGTTCCGAGGATGGAACCAATACCCATTAGTAATGAATGAATGAAGATCAACAACACAGATGTAACATTATGGTAAGAACATAACTTCTTTTTTGCTAAATTTGACAGGGTAGTATTTAAGGGCAGAAAGACATTCTGGAATTATAATGGATATACTTGTAAACAATATATTTTAAAACAAAAAACATCTTTAGTGATTATCACTTAATAACATAGGCAATCATACATTTATATAAACAAAAACAAACCTTAATGACATAATTTCAATTACAAACATTATTCATCATATATATATGATCTTCTATACAGTCATTGTCAGAGTTCCTGCAATTCCCATTTTTTTCTAATTTACTTGTACCCTTTTCTAAAGATTCCGCTTCCTCTTCTTTTATCTCTGTTACTATATTCACTACTTGTAATACGGTTGGTTTAGACTTTGATTTCCATTTTCTAGTAATTACTTTTTGGCAGACACCAAAATTAAGTTTGGCAAGGAGATTACTATGTCTAGGCAATGCAGACCTTTTTCACAGCTCAAAAATAATAATTTCCTTAGTTTTTTGATCACACAGTTTCAGATGGAGTAGTCTACAGGAAAATATTAGTCTGACAACTCATTACACTTGCTACAAATATGTTCCCACTCGCCTCTTTCTTCCCCATCACACCTCCAATATTTGATATCTACCCGAGGAAAAAATATTTGGAGTCTGCACTTCCAAGCAAAAATCATAAATGTTCTAAACTCTGTTGCATATTTGGGAGCCATACATATGTCCCCCCATTGTCTATTTGTGAATTGCTTATTCAGTCTCTCTTCTCAATCCTTTCTAACCTTCTATGATTGATTCCTATATTTATCATGCAATATTTATATGCCCTACAAATTACTTCTTTTTTTAACAGCAGCTTCTACTCTAGATTCAACTGTATTTTGTATAATCATGCATGTATACTACAATATATTTTCAACTTAAACATATTATAAACATTTTGACTCATTTGTGAAGTAACTTTAGGTTAATATGCATTTTGTGAAGAAGAATCATGAGGCAATACATTTTCCCTAACAGCATATACACTCTATCAATCCTTGATAGGGAAGGCTGTCTCTAGCCTGCAGTTCAAATGTGTTCTTAACCTCTTCCCATTCTGTTACCTTTCCCTCTCTTATTTGCTTCCATTACCTTGGTTCGCATGGCAGTGTTCTCCACTCGATTCTTGCCTGCTGTTGCCTGTTCTTAGTACCCCTAATTGCAGTCATCCGTCTTGGCAGAATCACCTTTTTCCATTCCCATATTAGCTTAGATCTTAGATTGTTGTTGTGTCTTTCGGCTTTTCCCAGTTAGGGGTCGCCACAGCAGAACTCCGGTCCGCTAATGATTGGCAGTAGATTTTTAAGTGCCGAGTTGCCGGCCCTGACGCACAACCTTCAACGAAGGTACGCCCATTCACGCATGTATCCACACAGAAGACGATCTAGCTGAGAATCAAACAGGACAACGTCTTGCTTAGATCTTAGAATAATTTCTGTTATTTTATGAATATAACTGTCTGCATGTTTTTTTTATTTTCCTTAAGGATCTGCATCCAAAATTACAGTCTCTCCTTATTTCACGAGCTTCCCCCGTATTTCATCATCATCCCTTTCCACTTTGAATTATAGCTTTCTGTGTGTGCTGTGTATAGAAGCCATAACTGTAGCTCTGAAATATCCCTTCAATTCCGGTAATCCCAAACCACCTTGCTCTATTGGAAGGATCAGCTTATCCCACTTGATTCTTGCCGTGCCCCCCCCATATAACTCTTTATTAGTTGCTATCCACAACTTCTCCTCTGGTTGCTAAAAATATGCCTGACCTGTGTATAAAACTAAAGAGACCAAAAACTATTTCATTTCTTGTATTTATATTCGTAAAACAGAGCTTCCAGTTTCTTAGTTTTTTATCTTTTGTTTAGTCTCCTCTAGCTAACTGTAATATTGATACACAAGGCTTGAATTGTAATGTGAATACGTTTTATGTAATGTGCAATGACACATAGGTATAGTATATAAGGATATATGAAACCGTGCCCTGTATACATACACATTTCTAATTTGACTATTGGTGACTTTAATAGTTGGACATCTGCGTGAAAGGTTTTACAGTGAAACTGGACTGGAATATTGCATGACTTTAAGACTTAGATGTTCCCACACAATTTAAAAACTTTCAAGAATGTTTTTGGTTTCTGCTTTTGTATATGTGGATCAAATTGTTGGTTTGAAAATTGAATAAGAAGGCTAATACGTTTTAAACAACTGTGGTGATATACAAGTGTAAGTGTAAGTGACTGTCAAGTCCAAAGATAGGAGAGAGTTATATATGTTAATTGTTTGTTGTGCTTAGGTTGATCCTATTGGCATGAAGAGCATTTTTTTAGGTGATGATGCAGTTGCTCCTCTAGCTATTATTTGAACAAGAACTGTATATTTCTTTTACTCTGTTATGGGTTAGTATGATTCTGCCTGTGATTGTTAGATGTTTGAGTGCGAGTTTCTATCAGTCCCAGTGGTTTTATAGTTCATCATTTAATTATCAGTGCTGATTAAGCTCAACGTGGAACATTCAGTGTGCACTTCCATGGACCATGTGATACATCTCAAAATAACTGGGTGCTGTGCTTCATTAGATCACTTTTGCAGTATTCCATACTTCTGCAACTTTGTTAGGTGTCCCTGTCCATCTAACCAGTTTTTAGGCGCTCAGGTTCCTTCCCATAATGTATGGCTTAGTCTGCCCTTGAGCATGCCAGTGGATGCACCATTTTTAGAACTTTATTGCCACAGTTCAGGCTTGTTACATCTGTTCTTTCTTTTATGTCATATCTTGGGTTCCTTTTATAGTATATTTGATAAAGAAGTTAATTTTGAATAGATATGAAGTTTGCAGTGGGAAGGATATTACGATGGTCTAAATCATCTGTTTAGTATAACTGAGTTTAGCACAATTGTTTCAAGACAAATGTAAGCTGTAACAATTTTGTAACAGTAGTGTAGCATTTCAAAGTTGTATGTTATTTATGTAAGTTATGATCCGAACCGATTTACTCTGGAATATTACTGAATTAGGATAAGCATTCTGGTTTGAAATTAACAGCTTTATGGTGTACTAAAGTTGTATGTTTAAAAAGTAGAAAGAGGAGGTAAGTATTGTAGCTTAATATAAATCAGTCAGATTATCAGGAATATTAGGAAGGCCAGTAAAAAGATGACCTCTAGGGGTCATGATGAAAATAAAGTCTTTGATAATATCACAAAAAAACAGCAAAGTTTACCCGTCAGATCACCGTAGTCCTGAAGAAAGTGGTGCCAATAGATGAAATAAAAGTTCATTTACGTAAGCATCGTGAAGCAGGTGTGAATGGTGACAGGTGGACAGATAAAAGAATCATAAGAGAAGTAGTACAGAAGGAGCTCCAGTATTTTCATCGATGATTAGTACAAGCACCAGATGAGCTACTAATCAGGATGCTGAGTTAGCAATTTGTGTTGAGGAAATGGCATAGCTTCTCTACGAAAGGCTTGGCAGAGCTCCTGAATACTGATTCTTTGGCTAATGGTTGACAGTTTAGCTTCATAGAGCAGAGATCATGTAATTTTACATTTGTTCCATTCAGTAATTTATCACCAGTCTGATGAGCAGTGGGGCCCCTATAGATATTTTGTAGTTCAAACTTTAGTAAGAAGTAATACAAGGTGGTTTATATTGGTGAAATGAATCGGGGACAGGTTGTATAGCTGGAAGAAGAAGATGGTTCTTAAGACAGATATGCTGTTAACTGGAGAAGTGCCATAGTGTTCAGTGCTGCAGGCAGTCCCATGTAGATTTGTGTAAGACATGCTTGCTGCTGGAAATCAGGTATCTGATGAAGTTTTAAAGGGTTTAAAACGAAAGCGCTTATACGCTTACTGGATTGTATTGCATTTCTTGAATTAAACCTGTGTTTTACACTTTTACTGGATTGTATTGCACTTCTTGAGCAATACCTGAAGTTTTCACGGCTTGGTTTTGGATAGTTTGATTTCCAGCAGCAAGTATTTCTTAGTTTGTGGTTTTGGAACATCTTTATTGTGCAAGACATCCCACTGAGTTTGAAGTGTAAGATCACCTTGCATGCTGATAATTTAAGGATCAGTGTGGTTCTTGCATATGGGGTCTGATCTTCAAAACAGTCCTATGGCAGCTGCCATTCTATGCATAGTAGTCAAATGATGCTAATCTCTGCCTCACAACTCCTAAGTGAATTGTACAGTATTGTTAGTCGCTGTCACTTGAGAAACCTGGATGTTCATTCCTGGGATTTCTCTGGGTGCTCTAATTACTGTCACTACCCAGTGACATGCCGATTCAGTAGTTACTGAAATGTATCCCTTTAAATTGCATCACCCATGCTGCTGTTCTGGTCCACTTTGATTTACTTGGTTAAAATATGAATGCTGTACTGTTAAAAACTCTGAGGCTGTGCACTTTGCAAATAGGCCTAAAGAAGTTTAATGCTGATGGTATAAGCTTAAACAGGACAGAGGAAGAAAACATGTAGTGGTACAAATTACACTAAAGCAGAGTCAGGTTGCACGGTGTGATCTGGCAGATGTAAAGCTCGTAATGGTATCCAGCTGCATAGAGTAAGGAGTGGGCTCACTTTTCCATTCTAGAAGACACTGGCAAGACCACATCTGACACACACTGCAGTGCCAGAGTCTACACAGTGGAGGCTTATCAGAATGTTGAGGTATGCAGAGGGGCCATGATATGAAGAGAGATCTAGAGTTAGATGTGATTACCACAGAAGAGAAAGAGACTGTATAATCTGGACACATGAGTGTATTGTGATAAGTGGGAGAAGTGGTTTTGAAGAGAGACTGGACAGGAGAAGAGGACAAGGTTGGCAGCTAGAAAGGATTAGGATATTTACTTTGAAATGTTTGCATTGGTATTTTTTTACCCCAAGCAGACTTCAAAGAATTTTTCCTCAGGCAGATGGCAAATTATGAAGGAGTGATAGAAAAGAAAGAGATAACTAGAAACATGTTTTGGGAGTGTAATGAGTTGGCGAATTTTAAAAAATCCTTAGAGATTATCCATTAGAAATATTCAGTGAGCAATGGCTGGAAGTAAAGCAGTGATTCTTTTGAGCTGGGATACGGGACTTGAATTGCCTAGACATAGTAAGGCCTTATTAAGTTTAATTTTGGTGGCTGCCTAAAAGCAATTACTACAAATGGAAATCAAAGTATACACCAACTGTATTTGGGGTATTGAATATTATAAAAGAGGTAAAAAAATGGAAGAGGGATCTTTAGAAAAGAGAAGGAGCAAATTACATAGAAGTAAGTTAAATTGTGGTAACAATACATGCATAATGTTCAGGAAGAAGAGAAGTGAGGTTTGAGGAAAAGCAGCAGCTTTTTTGTAATGTTGGACTGATGAAAGTAGGAAAGAAAATATATGTGATATATATTGTATTTAAATGGAAAATGTTAAAATGGTTTGTTTTCTTTTCTGTTAATTTATGTTTGCCTGTGTCTTTAGTGCTAATTTAATAAAGGTGTTAAAAGGTTGGCGGCTAGAAGAAAGGTGTTTAAGGTAAGACTTCAGAAGTTGCTACATCTTAGAGAGGATGTTAGGCCCTTGGCATCTACTCCCCTGAGGGAATGTTATAGTGATTGTCATTAGAGTGGTTTAAGCTTATTTGGTGCATTAAGTAAAAAGACTTGTAAGATGTGTCATAGTTCAATCATAGGTTCAAATGGGTTATGGCAAGAAACTGTATAAAAGATCAACGTGTCAATCATTAGTGTATGCAGGTAACACAAAAGCTGAAACTAGACATTAAAAAAAAACTCATACATATCAGGTGGGAATAATAACTTCTTATCATAATGGGAATAATTTCCATATTATCTTTGAATGTGAATGGTCTCAAAGATGTGTACGAAAAAGAAAACGTGATGAATTATATTAACAAATGCAGAGTGCAAATAACTATGAAACAAGAGACACATTTGGAAAGAATTAAGCATGTGAATTTCATAAAGGATTTCAGGATGGTTATTCAGTGGAATGTCTGGGACAGAGAAAAATGGGAGCACTTATATTAATTGCTAGAGGAACCCCAACAGTAATATAAAAAAAAAGATAGTAATATTAGATTTGTAGTAGTCATGGCCTTACTGGCAAGAGGGAGGATTATAAAAAGTCTTTCGGCTTTTCCCGGTTAGGGGTCACCACAGCGGAACTCCCATCCGCTAATGATGGGCAGTGGACTCCTTTATGGTGCTGAGTTGCCAGCCCGACGCCTAACCTTCAAAGAAGGCACGTCCATTCACGCACGCACCTACCTGCATGTCTTTAACGTCACTCGACCACAGGGAGGACATGCAGACTCCACATAGAAGGCGCTCTAGCCGAGAATCGAACGGGAGAACCTCTTGCTGTGATGCTGCCATGTATTTATATTCCACCAAAAATTGCTATTATGGAGCTTAAGAAAACTGGGAGAAATATTCAGTTTTTAACAGGGACTTTTAGTTATAGGTGAGGACTGGAATTTGATTTGCAACAGTCTGGATATAGCTGGGAGGAGTAGAAGGGGAAAATTTAACAAAAGAGGGTATGTTTTGAAGAAATTTATGTAAACATTTAGTGTAGAAGATGTGAATTCAGTAGTAGGAGCTTAGAGGGAATTTACATATTATTCCCCAAAGTACAAAAACTGGGCTAAGCTAGAAAGAAATTATATTTCACAGGAACATGTGCATTTAATTGAAAATTTTAATGCACATCCAGTAACCATTAAAGATCACGTGCAAATAATAACTAAAATAAAAGTGCAGGATATGAAAAAAAATGAGACACCATCTCTTTCCTTTTAAGGGGTGACCTATGCCTGTCCTACAAGGCACTCACAAATCCAGCCCTGCTGGAGCTGCTACACATCCACAAATCAAAGAGTAGAAAGGTTGTGCCCATTCTAAGGATCTAAACTTAGTGATTCAAACAAAATGTGCTGGAGAGACATGTATGTGTCTCAGAGATTGCCCCGTCTTTGAAACAGGCTTCTTTTTCCCATTAAGCAGAGCCCTTCCCTAGTCCTCTTCAAGCCCAGTTTGGATCAAAGGATGGGGAATCCCAAATTCACACCCGTGGTAGTAGCTGTGTCCGTTATGGACAGTAGCAATCTGTAAGATACTCAATACACAGGCACAAATCCATGCCATCCTCTTGCCCCTAGAGGGCATATATTGGGTAAAATCAGGTTTTATTGGCTAGCCTTGTAAAGGCCCTTAAGCCATTAGCTTAGTAGTCTTCTATGAACCTAAGAACCTGTGAAACAATCTACAGGAAAGTCTCCAGGGATAGATGTTTTTCCTGTGGAAGTTTTGCTAGCTAGGAGGGAAGTAAGTGATAAAGATCTGGAAGGTTTTGTTTAACGGTATTTTAAAAGGAGGAGAATTACCAATACCCTTGAAGAAATGTGTGGTGGTTGTATTAACTAAAGATAGTAAAGATCCAGCTTCATACAGGCCCATTTTTATTCTAAACATTAATTGTAAGCGGTTGTCAATAATGCCAAGGTGATGCCAAAATTGATAGATACGTATCAGTGTGGTTTTGTGAAGGGGATGCAAACATTTGACAACATTTATACAGCCATTATGATCCAAAATGAAGTAGAATGTAAGAAAATACCACTACTGTTGGTGGCTCTTGATGCAGAGAAAGCATTCACCAGAGTAAGCTGGGATTTTATTAGTAGGTAAATTCCCTGACACAACAGTAAGTTTAATTAGGAGGATACATGACAGGTTGGAGGTGAAAATGAAAGTGTGGAGGGTTCCTCTCTAAGTTCTGTTTGAAGAGAGGAAACAGGCAGGGGGGTGTCCCTTTTCTTCTTTGTTGTTTGTGTTATATTCAGAATTACTGGCAAAGAAAATAAGGGACTCAGAAATTCAATGATATAATTGATATGGTAATCAAGAAAAGTTTTCTTTATTTTCAGGTGATCTCATTTTGTACTTGATAAAACCAGAAAAGGACATTTCAATGTTGTGGAATATTCTGAGACAGTCTCAGTCTTTTCAGGATACAAAATTAATGAAGTCATTAATAAACTTGCAAATACTGCATGTACCACACTTACCCATCTGTGAGATGTTACTATTGGTTGTCCCTACACCTCTTTCAAGTTGGAACCCCTACTGTTAATGAATCTCGGGCTTGGATCCAATACTTTTAAGTCTGAAGGAAATGCACTGTCCCATACTGTCTGGATCTTCTTCTTTCGGCTGCTCCCGTTAGGGGTCGCCACAGCAGATCAACTGTTTCCATTTCCTCCTGTCTTCTGCATCTTGCTCTGTCACACCAACCACCTGCATATCCTCTCTCACCACATCCATAAACCTTATCTTAGGCCTTCCTCTTTTCCTGTTAACTGGTAGCTTCATCCTTAGCATCTTTTTCCCCATTATACTCTGCATCCCTCCTCAGCACATGTCCAAACCAACGTAATCTTGCCTCTCTTTGGATAATGTTCTTAATTTTCGTACCTGAATCGTTACCCCTCTAAAAGGAGGGTTGATGAAGCGCCCAGAGACTTTCTTAATAACGAGGCAAACAGAGTTCCTGAAGAGGAGCTTAATGTGGTACAGACTGACTCTTGTGAGGACAATGAACATTTTTTAGACAACCCACCCCCACTGAGGTGCTCAGACCGTTTACGGAACAGTGCCCAGTATCAGAATCGTACAAACACAACACCAATGAGAGGGCACAAATATCGACAGAAGGAGAGATGGGGGGGTTCATTCCAAGGTCGCCACAATTAGTGGTACAACTACCAATCAAACTTCAACAATCAGACCTTGGCAGTGTATATGATAAGTTGTTGGAAGACAGTATTGATCCTGGCATCCCTATTTTGAACAATTCTGCTGTTGAATCTGAACAACACTGTGATGGTCTGCAAGGCTATGGAACGTATCATCATGGAACTTGTAAACAATCACATTGGTAATCTCCAAACTCTGGACCCTACCCAGTTCGGGTTTGCAAAAGGCAGATCATGGCTCCTAAACCTGATAGACATCTTTGAAGCGGTCACCAAAGCTGTAGATGAGGGTAATGTGGTTCACACAGCCTATCTAGATCTTGCCAAGTCTTTCAACACCATCCCCCACTCTGGAATTATAGATAAACTCACTAAACTAGGTATAAATCCCTATGTCACAAGATAGGGTTGCCAGCTGGCTCACTGACAGAACCCACACTGTGAAAGTAGCTGACTCTAAATCCAACTTCAGACCAGTGACAAGTGGAGTACCACAGGGTTCAGTCCTAGGTCCTCTCCTGTTTGGTATCTACTTCTCTGAAGTACAGGCTAACACAGAAGGTCTTTGGCTAACAAAGGTCGCAGATGACTGCAAACTAGGAGCCATAATCAAAACTCCTAATGATGTGGACATCCTACAAAAGGACCTCACTGAGACTGATGCCTGGTGTCAAAGCCATGGCCTTAAGCTCAGTGCTAAAAAGTGCATTGTCATCCCTTTTGGTAAAAACTACCACATAGGCGGTAGTCTACTTAACACCGAAAGTGTGATAACAGATCTTGGGACACAGGTGGACAGTAGTCTCTCCTTTGATAATCACATTGCCACAGTAGTCAGCAAATCCTTCTACGTGGCACACCTCATCACAAAAGGTTTCTCATCCAGGAAAAAAGAAGTCATTGTAACCCTCTACTCATCACTCATTAGACCCATTATAGAGTACAATGCCCCTTTTGGTATGTACCTCACAAGACATCTACAACAACTGGAAAGGCCACAGAAATACCTCACAAAGAGGATTATTGGCTTCAAACAGATTCCCTATGCAGACTGTCTCAAAAAACTCAAGCTTTACTCTGTCGCATATTGCCTACTCAGAGGCGATCTCTGCCTAACATACAGAGCTATGTCAAACCCAGAGCTGTTGGACATGCTCCACTTAAAGAAATCCCAATTGCTCCGAGCTACACACTCTAGGGACCTAAACCTTGTCACCACAATAAACAGAACATGCTGGAGGGATAGATTCCTGTCCCAGAGACTTCCCATACTCTGGAACAAACTACCTATAGGTTCATAGGTTGATACTGGGCTATCTGCCCAAAGGCATATATTAGCCCAGCCACATTGTGCGGTATTCACCGCCCCTTTAGTAGTTCCCTAGACCCTTGTACTAGCAGCTAGTACCCTTGGCCCCTATCTAGTAGTGCTGTTGGTATGATCCCCGGTGTGAACTTTCTGTTACCCATCCACTCATCAAGGTTCCTCTTGAAGAGTAATAGTGAGGGGGCTCTGTCTTATGTAGATCGGGACCCTGTTCCGTAGTAAGGGAAGTCTCTGTGAAGGGAATCTATCCCTGCAGCATGTTCTATTCATTGTTGTGTCGAGGTTTATATCCCTAGAGCGTGTAGCTCGAGTAGATTTGGTTTTGCTAAGATGGAGCATGTTCAACAATTCTGGGTTGGACATGGTTCTGTACATTAGACAGAGATCGCCTCTGAGAAAGCGGTATGCAACAGAGAACAGTCTTAGCTTTTTCAATCGTGCTGCATAGGGCAATTGTTTGAGGCCAGTAATCCTCTTGGTTAGGTACCTCTGTGGTCTCTCCAGCTGCTGGAGATGTCTAGCCAGGTACATTCCAATTGGTGCATTGTACTCAATAATGGGTCTGATGAGGGAAGAGTAGAGGGGCACCATTACATCCTTAGATCTTGATGCGAACCCTATCTATATCAAACAAAGCTCATCATTAGCACTCTTCAAGAAAAATCTTAATGATTGGATGGGAGATAGGAAATTCACCCCGGAGATCACTTCTGTGACTCTGCTTGACAGAGGCACAGGAAAAGAAATTTCTTGGGTGGCAAAAGCCAGGGTACCATTTCGCTAGGCTTATATAGGCCCTAGGGCCAATAGCCTAGTACCTACCTATGAACCTATGACAGAAGTTTGGACAATGCAATATGTTGTAAACAGGAGGGTGACAAAGATTTTACAATTTATCATTTTTCAGATCTAAAGATTACTGAATATTATGTCAGCTTGTTGAAAAAGGTTTTTCTTTTGTTCCCACCCACAGATATGAGGTTGGGAGACTATTAATGAGTCTTAAGCTGTATTCTAGGATTCTCAATTTACGGGTATTTTTTGTAAACGATCCAAAGCCTGGCAATGACTGTAACTACTTGAGTTTTAAGAGAGCTAGTGTGTTCATTCCACCGCATAATCCAACGGTTATGGTATTTGAACGGTTGTGTGAAGCCCAAATTAGGAGATGTCTGCAGTATGAAAAAATGTCTAACGACAATTTATCCAGTGTTGAAAATTTTTGTTTGAGACAGCTCACACACACCAACCAGTACAGAGTTATGAAACCAGACAAGGGTGGGTAGTCATCATGACTAACACAAGACTATACCTGTAAAATGCAAGTACTATTAAATGATGCGGAAACTTATGAGAGGGTTTCTAGGTTTGATGTATGTAGGGCCTATGCCAAAATTGATTGGCAGTTATATGAATTTATGTGTGATGGGATAATTTCTAATTAGGAGTTTAAATATCTTACAGTGGAGAGAACCCCATTATTCCCTCTATTTTTGGTATCCCCAAAATTCATAAAAATTTAAATTTTCCACCATTTAGGCCCATTGTAGTTGCTAAGGGCTCCAAAACGGAACCACCAGCATCATATGTAGACATCCCTTTTAAGAATGTGTTGAACAATGTTCCGCACATTTTAAGGGACTTTTAGCATTGCCTTGATAATATCAGAAATTTAAATTGTGGTGACGACTTTTGGTTTGTGATTGTAGATGTAGTCAGCTTATTTTCGGTGATCCCCCACCATATTGGAATTGATGGCTTTAACAACAGTCTGGCTAAGTACAGTGACTTACACCATGTAAAAAGAGGCCCTGCTTGTAGATTTATTAGAATTGGTATTATCCAATAATTTCATCTTGTTTGATGGGGAATACTGCAAGCAGATGAACGGGGAACAGCAACATGTGTTTAATTCTGTCTATATGTCAAAGATCATGACATGCTTAAGGTACCTGGATGACACACTGATTTTGTGGAAGGGCTCAAAACAAGAGTTGGAAGATTTTATTGGTTATTTGAGTAAGACAACCACTTTTCTAAAATTTACAAGTCACATGAACAGAGATAGGATTGAATTTTTGGATATTCTTTTGTACAAAGAGAACGGCCATATACATTCGAACATTTACCGTAAAAAACAGGTCTACTTCAGAAGATCAACAGACCATTTGATCGACATTCATTTGGTCGACAGCCAGTATTCAAGGCACTTAACAGGGATTTGCCTCCCCTCCCTAATGTTGTGCGACCCTGGAGTTTATATCTATAGTTAGGGGGGGTGTGGGGGGGCACAGCCTCCCACATTGGGGGGTGTGGGGGTAAAGCCCCCCACCTATTTTCATTTAAAATGTGTAGTTTTTCTTGTATTTTCATGCTTTTAAACAAAAATAGGTGGGGGACTTCACCCCCCCAACTATATATAACAACTCCAGGGTCGCACAACATTGGGGAGGGGGGCAAATCCCTAAGTGCCTTGAATACTGGTTGTCGACCAAATGAGCTGTCAACCAAATGAATGTCGATCAAATGGTCAGTCGATCATATGAAGTAGACCCAAAAAAATATACAGCAACTCTTTTTTTGCATTATGAGAGTTGCCACCCTCAGTTTCAAAAGAAAAATGTGGTGAAGGGTCAAATGATTCGATTGTCAAGGCTTATTAGTCAGGATGAGTGTTTTAAATTTGAACTGCTGAAGCTTATTGACATGTTCACAAATAGAGGGTATCCAATGGATTTACTAACTAAGTTAAGTAAGGATGTCGAAATAGGAAGATGCAGTCATTTTAGACCTATTCTCTTGGATTCAAGTAGAAGTTTTGGTTCATCTAATACCATTGAGATTAATACACTTACTACTAACAACTCTATGGCAATGGTGCCGGAGAACAACGATTCAGGTATGAAAATTAAGAACATTATCCACACAGTATGGGACAGTGTATTTCCTTCAGACTTAAAAGAAGTATTTGGTCCAAGCCCGAGATTCATTAACAATAGAGGTTCCAACTTGAAAGAACTGTTGGAAAGAGGTGTAGGGACAACTAATAGTAACATCTAACGGATGGGTAAGTGTGGTACATGCAGTATTTGCAGGTTTATTAATGACGGACCTTGTGTACACATAGACAGTTACAAAAGAACACTAAACTGCCCAGGGTACTGTAATTGCAATACTGACATGTTAGTATATGTAGCCACCTGTCTATCATGTCCGGCATTTTACTTAGGAATGACCACACGTAAATTAAGGCTACGTATTTTGGAACACAACAGAGACATAAAAAACAAGAGGCCTACGAGTGCTTTATTTAACCACAGTAAGAAGTGTGGCAACTACAAAAAGTTTATATTTTTTGTCATTGACAGGGTGCCCAAAAAAGACATGGGAGGTGATGTTAAAACCTTACTAGAGATGAGAGAATGTCTATGGCAGTTGCGCTTGGATGCAACAAAAACACCAGGCATTAATGAAAACATTTCTATTGCAAGTGTATTGAAACACAAATCCCAGTTTATTTAACAGATGATTATATGTTTAACTTTCTTTTAACTTTCCTTGGACAAAGTATTCACCAAAGGGGTTTACATGAAACAGTTTATTACAACTATTTTTTCTGTTTTAAGATGTGGTTTTATCATAGTATTTCTTGTGCTGTTTTTTTCCTTTGCAGCAGGAGTTGGGTTACATGGTTAATTGGATAATTTATTTTAATGGATGTTTTTTATATTGTCTGATCACCTGTTTAGGACTATAAAAGTCCTGATTTTTTGAGTGCAACTGACTCTGAATAAGCCCAATGTTATGGGTGAAAGCGCTAAGTCAGTGATTCTACATTTACAATAAAGCTGTGGTTTTATCAAGTCATGGATACCCAATAGTAGTATCTGATCATGCATGAATACAAATCTGTATGTAAAGATTTGAAAAAAGATATACTAGAAATCAATGCTGCTTTCCTCACATGTCACATTAAAAGAAAATGAACTGTAAATGGGCTGACTGATCAAATTTATTAGAAGAGTTACAACACTTAATGAATAAAGAAAAATATAGAGTAAAGTTGGGATAAATACAAATTGAAAAATAAAGAACTTAACAGAATTTAATGCTAAGGAAGTTTGGGTTAGAAGCAAGGAAAACAGGAATAAGAAAATCAAAGGGAATTTTATCAAATAAAAGATGGAGACAGCCAGACACATGGAAGAGCAAATTAAACCAGCTAAAGACTCCATGTTAGAATACCTAGAGAATTTGACTGAGCTGAAGGCCAAGGCACTCAGACAAGAATTTTTTAATAGTAATGTGAAAACAGTAAAGTTATTAGCCCAGACACTTCTTCTGTCGGCTTTTCCCAGTTAGGGGTCGCCACAGCGGAACTCCAGTCCACTAATGATTGGCAGTAGATTTTTTACAGGTGCCGAGGTGCCAGCTCAATACCCAACCTTCAGCGAAGGCACGCCCATTCTACGCATGTCTTTCGAACGCTACTCGACCATGGGGAGGACATGCAGACTCCACACAGAAGGAGCTCCAGCCGAGAATCAAATGGGAGAACCTCTTGCTGTGAGGCAACAATGCTACCGCTGCACCACCTTGGAAAGTTATTAGCCCAGACACTAAGGCAACAAAAAAGTGGGGAGAATTGTAGAAAAGATTAGGAATCATGAGGATGATAAGACTGAACCAGAGCTGGGTATGATAAGCGAAGTACTGTCTAATTATGGTAAGCTGTACAGTAGTAATGTAGAAATAGACAGTAGGGTTCAGGAGATGGAAATATATTTGGGGCAACTAGATCTACCCAATATACTTAGTTATGAGAGTAAGAGCTTAGTAAGGAAGGCAGACAAAATCAAAATTAAGGAAACAATAAGACATTATTCCACAGGGAAAATTCTGGGACGTTATAGCATTCCAACAGAGATCTGAAAAAAAGAGAGAGAGGGAAGTAATCAAAATCTGGATGGATTTATACAGTATGATTTGGCAGGAGGGGACGTTTCCCCCTCATGTTGAAATGCCATGGTAGTAGTTGTACCAAAGGTATGTAATGTTCCTGTGGATCAAGAGTCATATATACCCATTTCAATATTTAATCATGACTGCAAGGTCTTTATGACAAGATTAGCAAAAAAACAAAAACTAGTAAGGATAGCAAGAATGACTGAGCTGGATCAATGTGGATTTATAGAGAAAAGGTAGTGTTTCGATAACAGCAGCAGAATGTTGTCTATGCATTATTTTTTTTTGACTGGATAGTTTGACAGGACTGTAGTAGCCTCTTTTAACCAGAGTCCCAGGGAGAACGTCCAGTAAAAAATAGGCAGTTTTGTACAACTGAAAATAGAAATAATTATATTATAACTTATAGCTATAAATAGATAAAAATGTAAAGCTTAACAATATGAACATATAACTGAAAAGCAGCTGTAGTACAGAAAATCTACAATCAGTGAAATTTAGAGTCATTAATGATTCAAAATTATGCCATCATAAATCAAAAAAGACTCTCTGGTCGGTGAGAATAGATGCAGAAAAAGCTTTGGCAGAGTCATTTCTGAGTTTCAAAAAGAGACCTTGAGGTTTTTAATTTTCTAAAGCAGTAGATAACCTTGGCTAAAATGAAACATAGAGGTGAACTCTCAAGTGCGGTGTCTCTGACTAGGGGAGTGAGGCAAGGGTGTCTACTCTCAATATTATTTGCTGTCTGTTTAGTCTTTGGCTAGAGATAGAAGAGCGTCAACTGTGTTGCCCTTTTACTGGAGTAAAGGTCAGGAAACCATATCTGTCGTTTGCTGCTGATGTTATACTATACGTCACAGATCCAGAACAAATATTTTTACAAAATTAAAATATTTTAATAGCATAACAAGATATAGAGTGACTGAATCCAAACTAAGGTAGGAGTTATAAATTATGCAGCAACATTTGACATGGTGTAGGAAGTCCCCTTTCGTGGAGACATGAGAAGGTGAAATGTTTTGGAATTTGGCTGAAGTAGGATATAGATCAAGTTGCTAGTTAGATCTGGGAAGAGACTTTAGAATTATCAGGAAAATGAGGTAGTGGAAATTATTTATGGGTATAGAAGACGAGATACAAGCAGCCAAGATGTTTCTGGTGCTATGGTTCTTTGTATAGGACAAGCCTGTTTATTTCAGCCAAAAGAGGAGATATGAAAATAACTTTAAAAGGAGTTGAAAGAGTTTCTTTTGTTATAATGAAAGGGAAAAATATCAATAGGAGATGTTGACTGTTCCAGTAGAACAAGGGAGATGGAGGTTAGATGTGCTAGACCTGGAGATGTACTTTGTTACATACAGATTAGATTACTTAATCTGGCACAGGATCTAAGATATATGCCTAAATGGAAATCAGTGACTTGAAGGACAGAAGACTGTCTGCAATGTGTAGTGCAAGTAGACATTAGGAAGGAGCTAGACAATAGGGAAAATGAACAATATATCAGGTGATTCATGCATTTTAAGTAGTTGTGTTCTTTTAAAGGATATACAAATAAGAATCATAAGATGCTGCCCATACAGTATATGTATATATATATCACAAGCATGAAATAAGAATATGGATGAGGATGTAACAATTATATGGAAGAAAAAGAATAAAAAACAGATATTGGGAAGAAATGAAGGGAGATGAAATAAAAACATGGGACAAAGTAAAACAAGAATTTCAATTACAAGAAAATCTGACCAGTGTGTGTATATGGACTATCTTCAGTGTAGGAGAGGATCTAAAAAAAGATAAAGGGTGTTGAAAACACATCAACCCTAGTGGATGTCCTAATAGAAGCAAGAGCAGATCTGGCAGACAAGACTTTTGAGTATAGCTTTTAAGGCTGTATTAGAGCCAAGGAATCATCACACTATATGAATAAAGAGGAACTGGAATTAGAAATTATGATTTTTTTCTGAATTAGAGTAGAAAGAACTGTGCCAAGCCTCTAGGTATGTAGTGAAATCCAGAAAGGTTATTTATGTATTTTTGTAGAGAGGTGCTTATAGAAATATTGGAGGTATTGACAGAGTGGAGAAAGGGGATGAGGAAATGCATTTTTGGAAGTATACAAAATTAGAACATTACAAGTTAGAACTGAATGGAAAAGTAAGTTGGGTATTAGGAAATGGGTTGAACTTAAGTATGTGCATGTTTTTACATAATTAAGGTAAATGAACATGCTGTAAACCAGCCAAAGCTTTAATTACCCTGCACTTGTAGCCAAGAAAGCTATAACTAAAAACTGGAAAACTAAAGAAAAGCCGAGTATTGGCCAGGTTGGCCAAGAATTACAAATGCTGTAGGAGATTAGAGAAGCAGAATTAGTGTGTGTGGGTTGATAACTAGAGATGTGAAGTTGTTCAATCTGACCGTTTGTTCTTACACGTGGGTTCTGCTCCAAGTTGTTCAATCTCACCGTTTGTTCTTACACGTGGGTTCTGCTCCAAGTCGGCCGCTTTCCAAGCTCCAGATCTCTGAGAAGCTCAAGACACAGTCCCTATCCCATGATGCTCTGCTGCCAAACCCCAGATTTAGTTTGCCACTGCAATGGATCGCACGATCTTCAGAGGAAGCTCGGGCCAGTATCTTTTTTCTTATATATTTGGATATTTAGACTTATAATAACTATAAGGGATCTGATACTTAGTGAGGCTTCACATATTTCTTTTTTTGTGGTTTAGAGTAGGTATCTAAGCTTGTATTTTGTCCTTTAGTTGGAGCAGTTTGCTCCTAGGCTTTTAGCCTTCTTCTATTTTACTCTACTTGACAGGGCTCTGTCAAATTTAATACCCCATCCCCTTATATTCTGTATTGAGCATTTTTTTTTTATTGTATCCCTTTTCTATAGTTATTGCAGTTCAGGGATCTGAACTTTCAAAGCTGTTTTTGTGGTGTTATTACGACTGATTGGACAATTTTCATAATGTCAGAGAAGCAAAAATCTGGGTTTAAAAAGTGTGACTGTGGACAAAAGATGTCCATCATGGATAATCATATTTCTTGTGTTTATTGTTTGGGTCCGCTACATTTACAAGAGGATTGCTCTATCTGCCATTCCTTTAGTGGCAGGATGTTATTAGAGAGGAGGAGGAAATTGGTAGATAGAGGACTGTTGAAATCGGACTTCCAGGATGCATTGGATAAGACTGACCAGACCTCCAAGTCCTCAAAGGGGTCGAAGTCGTCTAAGGTGTCTTCGGAGCACAAATCTTTGGCTCAGAGCGCCTTTGGCAAAACTCGGTCGCTGGCTCCACAGCCTTCGGAGCCGTGCACCGAGATCTTACCTCGGAGCCAAGTCATTGTGTTGGAGCCAGTGTCGGAGGTTTTGAAGTCTCTGATCCTTAAGTCGGTGGCTTCTTCAGCTCCTTTGACCCATTCTTCCGGTACCCTTTCTGACATCGATGTGGACCGAGTGGTACAGAGACTTTTGGTGAACCCGGCCCTGGCCAAATTGCTTGCAGCTTCGAAACAGTTGGCTTTGAAGCCTACGACCCCTCCTACCATGAGTTCTGCTCCTCCTCTGAGGCCAGTTGAGCCTTCGGAGCCTGAAAGAGAGGATCCGATAGTGGTGGACCTCTAGGAGCCGTGGCCTTTTCTAGTGCTCTCAGCTCCTTTGACCTTGACTTCTTCGGTTCCGATCGAAGAGTCTCAGAGCCAACACTCTCTCGCTGGTTCTGACTCTCCCTCTTGGGGCTTCTGCACAGATGAGCTCGGTTCCTTCCTCTGGTTCGGAGCTCGTGATCTCGACCCCTGGGAGGCTGTCATCTTCTTCCGAACTGGCGAACTCCTCAGGTCGGGAAACCATTGCCTTCGATACCATGAGGAAGGTCATGTCTGCTAAGACCCTTCTTCGGATCCTTCCTCTTCCTCCCCTAAATGGCCGCGCTCTATCTCTACACCACAGGTTCCCACTGAGCGTCGAGACCCAGAGCCACAGGTAACCCCATTGGGTGACCCCTGCTTGAATGAGACTTCATCAGACGCCCCTACTGATGAAGTCCCCAGGAAAAGGCTGTGTAAGAGGAGGCATTTAGATTCCCCCCAGGAATCCTTAACATCAGACACCGACTTGGAGGAATCAGAAGGGTCCCCACGGTCCTCCTCTGAGGATGTCTCTTTTGCAGACATCCTTGAAATACTAAGGCAGAGGGGTGACTGGCAGTCCCTTACCCCTACTGAGGATAAGTCGGTGCTCCTGAAGGCCTTTGCATCTCAACCCTCCACCTCCTGGGTTACTCTGCCTTTCAATGAATTAATGGGCTTGATCGCTTGAAAGGTGTGGGAGTCTCCTGATTCTATGGAACCGGTCCCTCGGAGGCCCAACAAATTTATCACCTGCCCTCAGGAGAAGTACTTTCTTACAAAGGGAGTTCCCGTTGATGCCGTGGTGGTGGCGGAGGCCACCAAGAAAAAGATGTCCGACACCTCTTCCTCTGTCCATCCTCCTAATAGAGATTCCAGGACGATGGACATATATGGGAAACGCATCTTTAGTGCTGCGACATTTGCAATGAGATCGCTTAACTATTTAACCCATTTTACCCATCTTCAGTGAGATCTCCTAAAAGAGCTTGGAGATACTCTACAGGGCAATACAGGTGATGATGTCTCCCAGAAAGTGACGGCACAGCTTAACACCCTTAATTCCATTGTAAACTCGTCCATGAGGCTCATTTCTTATGCAGCCGAGGGATCGAGCTGGTCAGCGGGTTCAGCGATAGCTCTGCGGAGACAATCCTGGATGTGCTTATGCTCCTTTGCAGAAGCCTTCAAGTCTTCCTTTGTAAATACCCCATTTGATGGCTCTTCCTTGTTTGGGCCCAAAGTCAAGAAGACACTCACTAGGTGTGAGCAGGAAGGAAAGACTCCATCTGCCGTAGGAGTCTGTTTTTCCACCCCCACTAGACCATACCCCAAAGGGCAGAAAGGTAGAAAAATGTGGTTCCAAAAGTCCCAAGGAGCTTTCCAGAACACACGTAGTGAAACCCCCTCCAGGGGCAGAGGAGGGGGTATAATGGTAGACGCCACCCAGGCGGCAGAGGTGGTCCACAGAACCAGGGTGCCAGGGAGCAGTTCCCTGGCAAACCCTATCAGCGCTCCTGAGACGAGGCCCGGCAACCCTACTCTGGAGGCAGTCTGGGGTTGCTTAGCTTTATACCCAGACGCCTGGCTAGGAATTGCATCAGATTCCTGGGTAAAAAGCATAATCACCAGAGGCTACATCATTCCCTTTTCAGAATTCCCTTCCATTCGGACAAGAATCCCAGATGTTCCACCCAGTCTGCGGAATCTAGCAGCCATAGAAATTCAGAGGCTGCTGGAAAAAAGTCATCCAGCCAGTCCCGGCGGACCAAATAGGATCCGGAACTTACTCCAGGTTCTTTTTAGTTCCAAAAAAACAGGGGACTGGAGGCCCATCTTAGACCTCAGCAAACTCAACTCCTTTGTCAAAAAGGAAAAGTTCCGGATGGTCACGCTTCAGTCGATAATCCCGTTTTTCGAAACGGGCGATTGGATGTGCTCAATAGATATCAAGGATGTGTACTACCACATAAAAATGGCCAGGCCATCCAGGGATCACTTGCGTTTCTGGCTGGGGGCCAGTCACTACCAATTCCGAGCTCTGCTCTTTGGTCTCACCACAGCCCCCAGAGTGTTCAAATGCATGGCAGTTGTCACGGCTCACCTGAGACGTTTAGGATTCCGGGTGTTTCCATATCTCGACGACTGGCTCCTCACCGCTACCACCAGGCATCAACTGATTCAAGCCAGGGATTACACTATCAACCTATGCTCCCAGTTGGACATAACCTTAAATTTCAAAAAAATCTGCTTTATCGCTGTTGCAGCATATTTCCTTTATAGGAGCAAATTTAGACACCACCACCGCTCTGGTCAAATTGCTTCATAAAAGAGTAATCTCTTTAAGAAACCAAGTGTCCCTTTTATTAATGGAAAAACGGTCCCTGCATTCCAAGTTCTGAAACTGTTTGGTATCTTGGCAGCGACTCTCATAGCGGTTCCTCTGGGGCGTATGCACATGATACTCCAATGGTTACTCTTCACACAGTGGTCTTATCAACAACTTCCAATGTCACACAAGATTCTGCTGATGAATACTTGCAAAAAAGACCTCCTTTGGTGGTTGAACAGCCATCAAGTGACTGTAGGTTGTCCGTTTATACTTCCCCCTCCCACAGCCACAGTAACCACGGATGCTTCCTTGATAGGGTGGGGGAGCTGTATCAGGGAAGAACTGTCCAAGGTACTTGATCAGAGATGGAATCCAGCTTGCACATCAATGTCTTGGAGTTAAGAGCGGTGTTCCTAGCATTGCAACACTTTTACGACTCTCTACCTCGAGAGACTATTGCAATACAGACAGACAACATGGTGGTCTGGTATATCAATAAGCAAGGGGGAACCAGATCTTACCCCTTATGTTGAGAGGCCCTGAGAATTTGGCAGTAGGCTGCATCCACCAGGCGCTTCCTGATAGCAACGCACATCCCGGGGTCGTCCAACATGATAGCGGACAAATTGAGCCATTCTGCTGCCCCACGAGTGGTCCCTCAAAGAACAAGTGGCGGAAAGGATATTCCGCAGATGGGGCCAGCTTTGCTGCGACCTATTTGCATCTCCAATGAATGCCAAATGCAGAAGCTACTTTGCCCTGTACCCTCCACCAGGGGATGCACTCATACACGATTGGCCCTCGGGTCTCCTATATGCCTTTTCCGCTCATCCCCAAATTTTTGCAGAAAGCCAAAAGCCTGGGAAAGACTGTTATCATGATAGCCCCTTTTTGACCTCGGCAGATTTGGTTCCCCTTCCTTCAACGATATCAAGTGGAAGAACCTTGGGTCCTGGACCCAGTGCCAGACCTTCTGACTCATTCGTTGGGAGTTCTTCACCCCTCTCTTGTATCCCTCAAACTGACAGCTTGGCAGCTGCACTCCCCAATCTAGCCAGGTCTCATGATTTATCCCCTGCGGTTCAGCATATTCTGGTTTCCTCTCATAAAGTCTCCACCAGGAGGCTTTACAACAGTAAATGGAAACGATTCAGTCATTGGGCTTCTCAGCATGGAATTGATCCCTTTACCACTCCTATTCATAGCATTCTTGAGTTTTTGACTTCACTTTTCCATGATGGAGCGGCAGCCGCTACTGTAAGGGTTCAACTGACTGCCATATCTAACTTCAATGTGGGATGCGGAGCTTCTAACATTGTCCCACAGATTATGCAAGGCCTTTTTGAAAGGGACTCATCAACTTAGACCCCCTATTAGACACCCGATCACTCCCTGGAATCTAAATTTGGTGCTGTCCCAACTCAT
This sequence comes from Protopterus annectens, assembly GCF_019279795.1. Taxonomy (NCBI): domain Eukaryota; kingdom Metazoa; phylum Chordata; order Ceratodontiformes; family Protopteridae; genus Protopterus; species Protopterus annectens. The sequence goes on along the minus strand of NC_056725.1, from coordinate 1,156,385,033 downwards.
GCTTCCCCCTTTTGAGCCGGCATCTTCTTGTCTGTTGAAGTTCCTTTCTTGGAAGACAATTTTCTTAGTGGCCATTACTTCAGCGCGTAGAGTTTCTGAACTTAAGGCGCTATCTATTAGGCCCCCATATTTGGTCTTTCATCCTGCTAGGGTGTCTCTAAGAACTAACCCATCCTTCCTTCCGAAAGTCTGTTCTGAAGCAAACTTGAACCAGTCCGTTGAACTTCCCACCTTTTTCAGACATCATACCACTAAATTGCAATACATGTTGCATAAGCTTGATGTTCACAGACAATTGAGATTTTATTTGGACAGCACAAAAGAATTCAGGAAAACAGATCAACTATTTGTGTCCCATGCAGAAAATAAGAAAGGCCTTTCGGTATCCAAATTTACGTTGTCCAAATGGCTTTCTGATTGTATAAAGTTTGTATATTCTTCATCCCATCAACCTTTAGAGAGTGAAGTGAAAGCTCATTCTACCAGGGCTGTTTCTACGTCCTTAGCTCACGCAGCTCATTTACCTCTGGACACCATTTGCGCTGCAGCTACTTGGTCCAAACCTCATACGTTTATTACTCATTACAAAGTGGACCGGGCCTCCAGGGACGGGGCTTCCTTTGGTTCCACTGTTCTCAGGAATGTACTCCCTTGAGCCACCCAGGATTAGGGTGCTTGGGGCCTTCTGCGATGTAAGAACAAATGACGAGATTGAACAACTTCACATAAAGAAGTTATGTTCTTACCATAACATTCCATGTGAGTTGTTCTTCTCGCCTTTGTTCTTACACTCCCTCCCACCTTCCCATTCCAGATTCTTGAAGAACGGGTATGACTGGTGGTCTGGTTACTCTTGTCGATATCCTCTTATTGACCAGTTATCCTTTAACTAATTGTAAATAGTTACTTGTTATATTGAGTTTCTTATTGCTGTTCCTTTCTGGGTTCTGCAAACTAGATCTGGGGTTTGGCAGCAGAGCATCATGGGATAGGGAAGCTTCTCAGAGATCTGGAGCTTGGAAAGCGGCCAACTTGGAGCCGATGGCTCGGCTCCGAACCCACGTGTAAGAACAATGGCGAGAAGAAGAACTCACATGGAACGTTATGGTAAGAATATAACTTCTTTTTTTGTACACAAGAAATGGAAACTATGGGATTTGCTAAATTAAAAGAAGAGAGATGAAGTTATATAAGGATATAGTAAATAATGAAAGTGAGTTAAAGTAAAGGGTCCCACATGGGAATTCAGTGCAAAGATGATGAAGAAAGGTTGGCTGTTGTGTACATTTGTATGTAGTTAGAATATATGTTTGGATATAGTTATATGTTGGCTATAAGAGTAAGGGGATGACAGTACACAGAAAAGTAAGAAAAGGAGATTTCTATTGGAAGTAATGATTTATGGAAAAAAAATATAAAAATAGTATATTCCTAAAACTTGAAACAGATTTGTGAAAGCAGTTTAGCTGAACTATTGCAGATGGGCATAAGTTAAATTGTTAATTCTTGATATTGTAAATAGAAATGGGACAGCTAGTATGTTCTTAAGTGCACCTTGTATGAAAATTACAGTGTGTAAAAGAAATGCATATGCTTTTGTTTTTCAATAAACATTGTTCTAATTGAAAAAAAATAGATTTCCTTGCATCCCAGCTTGTACAGACAAACACACACACTGAAACTGTGTCTTCTTTTAAATACCTAAGAACATGGCAAGATTAATCGCTTACTTTCAAATCCATATAGACAAAACTGGAATAAAAATGAATTGCCTCCTATTCTGGACCAGACTAGTATCTCAGTTTGTCTCTTACTATGAGATCAGCCACAGGCAAAGGCATTTTGCTGTCAGAGCTTGAGTATGACCTACCACATATTGACACTGCCTCAGAAATTAATAAAAAAATTTAAATTTCTTTCTAGTAAAATTTGCTGATTAAGCTATTTCTTATCCAGATTAGAACACCAGTGCTTAACTGATGTTAACTTAAGTGCAAAAGATAAAATGGCTTCCACTCAGAGGGGTGGACCTCTTATTGATTTCTCACATTTTAAAACTTCACCACTCCAATTATGTTAGCCTGTTATCTGCCAAGCTGTAGAGAAAAACACCCTCCTTCAGGCTGAGCAACCAAGACAACAGTGACCCACTGCTTGAAAACCCACCTTCCAAACTACAGTTTACTAGGTGTAGCTTCTCTTCTCTAGGTCCAGAACTTTGTGAATCTCCTCCAGCTCATCTCAAAAGAAATTATCTCTTATCCAGTATTCAGAGCTAAGCTGAAATCCAATCTTCATCCAAGCAAAATGTGAATGCTTGCAAACAGGACACACAAAACACCTCTTTTACCTCTGACAACAGCTGACTGTATCACATACCTTTGTTATGGGTAGCAGTTTACATGACAGGAGGTGGAAGAGATTATCTGTTTGGGAAGGAAACTGGACCATGTCTTTATTGTTATAGCTAACAAAAACAGGTACAAGTAACTGCCATGGAAGTTACCCATGGATTTATTTCCAACTTAGTGTTTTTGATCCTGAGACTGAATCTTGAGGGTTCAAGCGCATGGGCCAGGAAGGAGTAGATCCTTCACAAGTTCATACCATGAAAAGTGACCTTGCTGAAACATAACATTTTTAAGTTTTGTTACGCATTAGTTTTACAGTGTTTGAGTACTGCGCTTGCACAGCTGCATACATTTTTCAGTAGTAGAACGTCATTAATTTGTGCACAGTAACAGTGTTCTAGTTTGGAGATGATGTGCTCATCACTTGCATTCTGCTGTACGACATGTTGCCATGCCGTGGGGAGAGCATCTCATTCTGTATGATGTGTGATGTAGAAATCTGTAATGATGGAAAGGAAGGAGTCTTAAAGTGCCTCTATAATGTAGCTGCCCAGAAGGAGAATATGATTTGACATAGGGCTCTAGTGTTTGTTGTGATGCATTTTCATAAAGGTACAGCAGCATTGATAGAATAAAACAGTACTCAGAAAAGTAGTACTGTTGAGATTCTTCATTAGCTGGGATCCATTCAGCTGCGAAACTCTGCTTTGAAAGTGAGGATTAAAGCCAGGAGTTATGTAATATGAGTGCATGGCTGATGTGGCAGTTATGCTGTATTAAATGCCAAGGTCAGTAAGTTATAGCCAGCAATGGCAATGACTACAGCTTATTGTCTTTGTTGTAGAAATAATGTTTTTGTAACTCAGATGTTCACTTTGAGGTGACACAGATTTTACTGTTTGGGTCTCTTCATGTTTGCCTTTTCAGCTTAGGTTTTGGCTGAACTTGCATAGAACTGTGTTGCCTTTAGAATTTTTTTTTCTAGTCATGATCACTTCTAATGAGTTCCTTTTTTCTGGGGCAAAAGTGCTTAACTCTCTTACTTTTGGAATACATATTCCTGTTTAGGTGCCTTCATGTAGATCCTTAGCATAACCAGTTGGTTATTGGTTTGTTTTGTTATGCTTTCTGATTAGTTCCTGGTTTGACCATCTCCAATAAAGAGGAGCATGCACCAGGCTGGCTCTGCTTGACAGTGGCACAGGAAAATAATTTTCTTGGGTGGCAAAAGCCAGGGTACCTTTTTGGCTGGGCTTGTATAGACCCCAGGGCCAATAGCTTAGTACCTACCTATGAGCAGTAACCATGTGATAGCTTGCTCTTCAATATAACAGTATAGCTTGTCCAGCCATCCATTCTCTACGTTTCTTGTCATAGTGAAGGTCACAGTTGTATCAAGTTTAGTGTGGTAGAGCCGACTTTCCTGTCCCCAACAACATTCTCCATCTTATCCTCCAAGAATTTCCAGGGAAGGTAAGAGATATCATTCATCCTGCATACCTGCTTCAGGACTTTTTCCCATTGGTATGTGCCTGATTCACTTTTAAGAGGTGCCCAAACCGCATCTCCACTAGGTGTCCACACCACCTCAATTACCTCTTCTCAAGCTAAGGAGCAAATGATTCTACTCAGAGATCTTTATGGATTGTCAAACAGTTTATTCTGCCATAGAGCCCTGCTACCCTGCATAGGAACCTCTGTTTTGCCATTTGTCTTTTTGTCATTATCTAAATCCTTATGGCTATAGATGAGGATGGCTACATGGACTGACCAGTAAATTGAGAGTTTCATCCTGTGATTCAGTTCTTACTTCACCACCCTAGTCCTATGTAGCTCTTTCTGCTCCCACATGCTGGTTACTTTCCTGGTGCATGCTATCTTTAGTCATAAGATCTCAGGATACTTCAACTCCTCTACATGCGGTAGATACTTCGTCTTAAACTACATGACCTCTGACATGGAGGTAATGAGTTTTTTCCAGCTGCTTCACATTGAAGCAAACTACTCCACTGCATACTGGATATTACAGTCACATAAGGTTAAGAGGGATGGCATCATCTGCAGGCAACAAAGGTGCAGCAATAGCATCCCCAGAAAGAACACTGTCCATACGTTAATTGCATCTTGATCGCTTGAAAATTGTGACTCAGAGGGGAGAAAAAGACAGCCTTATTAGAGTCCTCTACCCAACTTAAGCATATTTGATTGAATAGCTAAAAGACGGGCACAACTCTGCCTCTTCAAATACAATTACCAGGTGGCATTTAGTAGCAGCTCTGGGACTCTGTGCTGTTGTAGTATTGTCCAAAAGACATTCTGAGTTGTGCTCTGATTTGCTGTCACCAGATTCACAAGGTAGTGAACTCCAGTACCCCTGCAGTATCTGTGCAAAAGCATAGATTTGATCCTCTTTTTTATATCCAGGATGCAAATTTGCATTATTCCTCCTCAGTTAGTTGGCAGCTATTAAAATATTCTATTCCTTTCCAGCACAGTAATGTAGACTTTATAAGAGAGGTTTGAGAAAATAATCCCTGTATAATTGGAACACACCTTCCTTTTCCTGTTTTTGAAAATAGAAACCACCACCTCATTTGGATGTTGCATAGTTACTGTTCTGTATTCCATATGCCGCAAAGAAAAAGGTGCATTAAACACGACACTCCAGCAGTGTCCGGTTCCTTTAATATTTCTTACCAGATATCATGCACTCCCATGACCTTCCCACAGTGGATCTTTTAATTTGTTGCAGTACCCTCTCCTTCAGAAAAGGACCAGTTTCACCATTTGTTCATGTGATTGTGATGCTGCCCCCTCAGAGAAGAGCATGTCAGCTGGATTCAGGAGTTCCCCAGAGAGTTACTTCTGCTTCTTGATGATGTCCCCATTCAAGGATAACATTTCTGTACCCTTGTTGAGAATGGCCTGAACAGTGTCCTGCCTCTCCCTCCCAAATCACTGTATGGTCTCCAGAACTACATATAAAAGTCATTCTCCTGTCCTTGACCAACTCCAACCGCATCAGGGCCCTTAGCTTTGGTGAGTAGCCTCCTGACCTGTTAGTTCTTGCGATCAAATCAAGACCTCTCCTCAGCAGCTTTACTTTTATGTGGCTTTAGTGACTCATGGTTAGCTGACATCCACTTAGCTGAAATGTGAAATCACCAGCAGTGAGTCTTTAGTTTGTGCATGTTGTCTCTCACCATCTGGTATTTGTATAACAACCCACACATAGCCAGCTTGATTTTTGCTTTGTGGTTCATTTGTTGCCACAGGTGTCAGCTAACTTGATATCAATTTGACCACAGTGCATGCATCTTGAGTTGTAAAGTGCAGCTGTAGAAGGCAGAACAAGTCTTGTAAAACTGTTTTACTTGTAGTGTTTTCTGTATGGCATTTTAATCCAGGATGTAAACAAAAGGAAAATACTTAAAAGTTTAAAGCAACAGTTTCTTCACCACAATACCACTGAAAAACCCAGTATGCATGGTCTTCAAGTTTAGTCTGTAAGGTTGATAAAAAAAAGTGTTTTTAACCAGGTTTCCTTGCACTTTTCTGTGCATCTTGGCCTTGCTGATCACAAGAGACAGTTGTGATATGCTGTAATTTAGCTTGTTGTACAACAGATTACACTGTTTAAGGTGGACATATTTAAAAATTAAAAGTTTACTGTTTTTCTGAACTAGGCATCAAGTGAACGGCCATTCATTCAGAAGTTATTTCGACCTGTTGATGCAGATGGGCAGCTTCAGAGCCTGGGAGACTTGCTAAAAGATGTTTTTCCTATTGCCCTCACTCCTGAAGGTACTATTTGCTTAGCATTACTTCACAGTAACAAGATTGCTACATTTCTGGATGCTTTTGTTTACTAAAAGGGGGTACAGTAGCACAGTCTTAGAAAATACGTAAAAAAATAATTTTGATAATAAAAGTTGACAGTTTCATGTTACATGACTGATGCTCTGTTGCCAGGTTTTGCATATATCCAATTGACTGATTTTTTTTTTTTTTTAATACCTGGGGCTTAGAAACTACTCCCAAGTTTTCGGCAATTAATTTAGGTATTGGTAACATTAGTGAACAATTTTTTCACATTTTCAGTTAACTGTGCTAGGTACTTAAGCCCAGTGAACTGTGTTTATTTTCATATTTTCTACTCTTTTTAATTCTAGAAATATTCTGATAATATGAAATGTATTTGTGTTATAATGATATGGCATATGTGAAATGGTCTGTCAGAGATGCATGTGACAGTTGGTGATGTGTAGATGTACACAAGAGTTTTTCTTTCATTTATTCATTCATAACTGGTTAAGTCCTGCTGAGCCAAAAACTTTACTGACATGACCCAAGGAGAATCATTATACATTGCAGACCTTTAGTAATTTCTTAAAGTGTACAGTCGCTTTTGTACACTTATCTTATATATCACATGTGGTGCCTCCAGGCCTTAGCACTATCCTTGAAATAGAAACTTGGTAAACTTTTACATTTCCCTCCCTGATGCCACCAAAAAGTTCATTGAACTTTGCTGTCGATAGTATCAGTAGATACAGGACATGCAGCTGCATCCATAGGCTTTAATGGGCACACCACAGTACATGTGTGGCGAATCATCTATTAAAAGTCTGTGGATGTCCCTTATGCAAGCTTTTGAGTGACATCAGTGAAGGAAATGTAGAATTATGTAGGTGAGTACTTAAAAACTTATGAAGGTTTTAAGAAAATGCCCACCTAATTCCAATCAGATAGGGTGATAAATACATTGTAGCATTTAAGTTACAAAGTGTTGCAATGTATATACCCGAAGTGTGAGTGTACACTGAGTATTCGGTGATGAGCTGTGTCTGAAGTTGGTCCATTGTGATCAGTACAATACCCGGTAAATGAACCTGAATTGTAATACAGCTACTAATGCTACTGCTACTACTATTCGTACTACTACTAATAATAATGGTTAGCTTTATGTCGTTTGGAAGATGGGAGAAAACAATGTGGACAGCGGGTGAACATGCTAACTATTCATACAGGATCAAGGACAGAATTCAACTCTAGACCTGGGAGACAGTGGCACAAAACACTCTGTCACACATTAGATGATGTTCTTCGTGTTTCACTGTTGCAGTCATTACATTTAGGTAATCCTGCTGGCAGGTTGCCCTCAGTTGGCCTGAATTCCAAAGTCTTGGATCCTGCGTCAGCTGCTGTCGCCCCTTCCCTGACATCAGGTCGTCAGGGGTATAAAAGAAGCAGCCAACACCATTTCTTCAGTCTTTCTTGCCGTGCAGTGCCCGAAGCAGAAGCAGTTCGCAAGTGCCGGTCAGCCGACTCCTGAGATTGTCGTGTTCTAGTTTCAGACCCAAAGTCTTCAATAAAGCTAAGTACCCCGTTGGGGAAATTTTTTCTTGCTCCAGACCGATGTCAGAAAAAGTTAATAATTGTATTTCTTGTGGAAAACAAATACATCATAAGGACTTTCATTCTTACTGCATTCCTTGCCTAGGCCCTGATCACAACGTTTCTGGTTGTCGGTTTTGTGCTAGATTTAACCAACGCACTATTAAGCGTTGGTATGATTTTGCTTTAAACTATTTTGGACACCGGTTTAATTATCCAGAAATGTCATCTGATAGCCATCCGACTACCGGAGTTCACAAAAAACGCAAAGAAAAGGAGAGAGATAAACAACTGAGGTCCAAAACCGACGACAAAGCTTCTACTAAGCCAGTCGCCGGTTCGCCTGTTCTCAGTGAGGTGCTTTTGCAGCCCCTGACGCCCACTATTTGAGTCGCAGGCCACTACTGACTCCCACGTGGAGTCAGCTATGCCTCTGGAAACTCAAGGTATTGGAGCCTCGGACTCTATTCCCTCAGATGGGTTCGGAGCCGCTGAGCAGGCACCGGCTTCTGAGGGTATATTCAGACCTAAACATCTTTACATTAAACCAACTTCAGCTTCAAAGGCAAAGACTAAAGCACCTTCTAAAGCAAAGAAACAAACTCAAGAGCCATGTGGCCAGGCCTCTATGCCCAAAAAACAGATGCTCAAAATGGCCAAAGACTTGATTACCTTGATCAGGGGTACCCATCCCCCTCCTGATAAGAGGCCTAGGCAAGAGACTGACTATGAATCTTCAGATCAGGTTTCTATTTCTTCTGATTCCTCTTCTGATCAGGAATATTCTCTCCCCCCCCATGAGGATTCTGATGCTGAAGAATCTATACCTTCAGCTTCCCTTCCAGAGGACTATTCTTTTGGAGAAACCTTGCATACCATGAGGGAGCATTTCCACTGGGAGAGCCAAGATTTTGCATAATCTAAAAAGAGGCTCAGGGATTTCCTTTTACTACCTCAACACAGGCCTCTAGCCATTCCACCTGTGGTAGACATTGTAGATGAAGTGTTTCCGGAGTCTAGTCTGACTCCTTACCTCCAGCTCCTGTTAAGCCTGACAGATATTACAGGGTTCCTGGCTCTCATAAATTCCTTTTTAAAAACCCTGCTGCTGACCCAGAAACTATTTCACAGGGTCCCAAAGGATCCGCTGCAAAAAACCCTACCCCCTCTGACAGGGATTCTAGGGCACTGGATAGATGGGGAAAAAAAGGTTTACTCATCTGCTACCTTGGCTATAAGGGCCTTAAACTGTCAGTTTCATATGCTCAAATATCAGCAACATGTCATGGCATTGCTTAAACAGAAAATGTTGTTAAACTCTGAATGTGCAGAAAACAAGGAAATGCAGGATTTATTGCATGCAGCTGAACAAGTTGGAAAGCATAATTTGCAATGGTTTTGATTCTTTGGAGGCCTCCTGCAGGGCCGCAGTTACGGGTTCTGTAATTAGGAGGCATGCTTGGTTAAAGGAACAAAATCTGCCTGATCATGTCAAAGTTAAATTATTAGATGCACCTTTACAGCGTGATACTTTGCTTGGTGTTAAGGCAGAAGAGGTGTTAAAGAAAATGGAGGACAAAGCTAAATCTATGCAAACTGTCAAAGATTTTTTACAAGTACAGCCACCTAGGTTTAGTAGACACTGGCCTACAAAGAATTGGTCCTTTCCTGTGTCAGACAGACCTCAAAGGAGCAGATCCCAGGCGCAAGGTTCACACAGGTTAAATCAATGGGGTGCGCCTACCTCCAAAGTTGGAGAAGACAAATCACAACCATACTGGAAACAGTCCCAATGACTTCCCCCTGCCGGCACTTATGTCCTGGCAGCACCCTTAGGGGGGGAAATTTGCACTTTTTTCTCAAAATTGGCACATTATAACCCAGGACAAGTGGGTTCTAAATATAGTGTCACAAGGCTACAAGTTCCATTTCCATACCCTGCCAAAGGCAAACGGCTGGCCAGATCTGCCAAAAAATCAATGGGCAGAGGCGCAAAAACAAGTCTCATCTCTCATGGACATGGGGGCCATTCATCAAGTACCAGAGCAAGAGCAGGGACAAGGATTTTACTCAAGACTGTTCTTGGTACCCAGAAAGGACAAGGCCTGGAGACCAATACTGGACCTATCTATTCTGAACACATTCCTGGATGTACCAAAATTCAAAATGTTGACTTTGCAGCAGCTTCTGCCCATGCTGGGCAAGAATGCTTGACTTGTGACTTTAGACCTAAAAGAGGCATACCTGCATGTCCCAATCAGACAATCATGCAGAAGATACCTCAGATTCAAGGCTGGCTCAATGCATTACCAATTCTCTGCACTGCCCTTTGGCTTATCTACTGTGCCCAAGCTCTTTACAAAGTGCCTGGCACCAGGAATTGCATTCTGCAGACAGAGGAATGCAAATATATCCTTACTTGGACGACTGTCTAATTCAAGCAGAGAACAAGGACATTCTTCTACAGCATCTGGCATTTGTGAAAAGACTTCTAACATGCCTAGGGTACACAGTCATTGAAAAGAAATCAAAACTAGTACCCTCTCAAGAGAGAATATTCCTGGGTGCAAGCTTAAATACAACTGCGCAGATGGCTTATCTCACACCAGACAAACAAAGGCAACTGACTGCCTATTTCAAAATGTTGGCAACAAAGGCCCACTTATCTGCAAGAAAAATTCTGCAGGCTTTGGGCTTCATGGCATCCTGCATCCTACTAATTCCATATGCAAGACTGCATATGAGGAAACTTCAATGGTACCTAAAAAGTGTTTGGACTCAACATTGCCACAGCCTGGAAACAATGATTACTCTCATTCCCTGCCTGCAACAGGTGTTTCAATGGTGGGCGAAGGCTTGTCACCAGAACAAGGGACAGCCATTCACATTACCCCCAGCCAGGCAGACACTAACAACGGATGCTTCAGATTATACCTGGGGGGCCCACATGGCAGGAAGATGCAGTCAGGGCACATGGTCCTCAAACCAAATGCATCTACATATCAATTCAAAAGAGATGCTAGCTGTTCAAAATGCCCTGACAGCCTTCAAGGACCTACTTCATCCGGGACAACTACTGATAAAGACAGACAACACCACGGTCATGTGGTATATAAACAAGCAGGGGGGCACACATTCTTACCCCCTTTGCAGACTGACCATGACTTTGTGGGACACGGCATTGACTTACCAAGTACATCTGCAGGCACAATTCCTGCCAGGAAAGGAAAACACTCTGGCAGACGAACTAAGCAGAAACCTCATGGATCCCCACGAGTGGCAGCTGGATCCACAAGTCTTCAGCATGATAACAAGGAAATGGGGATGCCCGGACATAGATCTATTTGCCTCCCCTCACAACTACCAACTAAAAAGATTATGCACAAGGACTTATCACAGACAAGCATTGAAAGTGGAAGCCCTATCTTTCAGCTGGAAAAACCTATCAGTATATGCCTTTCCTTCACTGCCTCTCCTCCCCAGGGTACTCCTAAGGGTCAGACAGGAGAAGCCAAAGATGATACTGATTGCCCCAGACTGGCCCCGCCAGTACTGGTATCCAATCCTAAGGAACTTGGCTCAATGCCCAGCTTGGAACTTACCTCAAATACCTCATCTACTGTCCCAGCAAAACAATCGGATCCTGCACAGCCAGCTCAGTACTTTAAACCTGGCAGCATGGCGAATAATGTAGTCATACAAAACACACCTCTCAGTAAAGCTGTGATGGATGTCATTTTGGAAGCCAGAAGGCCTAGTACCAGAAAATCTTATGCTGGAAAATGGAAGCGATTCTGTGCTTGGAACCAGGCACAAGGAACTGATACAGCTGTACCAAATATTCCTCAGATTTTGCAATACTTAACTGAGATGCTGGACAAAGGCCTATTTTTTTCATCAATTAAAATTCATGCCTCTGCCATTTCGACTCATTACAATACAGAGCCACCAATCTTTTCTCATCCTTTATTAAAGCAGTACCTCAGAGGAGTCAAAAACTTAAGGCTTCCAAGGAGATTACCAATACTTGCATGGGACCTCAACTATGTCTTGGAAAAACTCACCCTGCCTCCTTTTGAGCCAGCTGCTATTGCTGATATAAAGTTTTTATCTTGGAAAACAGCTCTGCTTCTAGCAATAACTTCTGGAAGACGAGTTTCAGAGCTACAGGCACTCATGGCTGTGGAAACTTTTATCATGTTTTATCCAGACAGGGTCTCTCTGCGGACAAACCCAACATTTATGCCTAAGGTGGTGTCCAGTGTGGCTCTTAACCAAACTATTCATCTGCCAACTTTTTATCCAAATCCACAGAACAAGGGGGAGAGAATTCTGCATTCTTTGGATGTACACAGACAGCTTAGTTTCTGCTTGGACAGAACTAAAGTTTTCAGGAAGACAGAGCAGTTACTAGTGGCATATGCTGCAGGATCACAAGGAAAGGCTATCTCAAAGCAGACTATTTCAAAGTGGATAGGTCACTGCATTCATTTCTGCTGTTTACAACATGGCAAGCCAGTGCCTAAGGGCATTAGGCCACATTCAACCAGAGCTGCAGCCACTTCAGCAGCCTTTCTCAGGGGAGTACCAACCAAAGACCTATTAGAGGCTGCTACTTGGAGCTCAGTGCACACCTTTACAAAGCACTATCATCTGCCACTCTACTCTAAATCCAGGGCAGGCTTTGCCACTGCAGTTCTGCAGGGCCTCATAGCCGCTCCTAATGCTGTTTAGCCCTAGCCTCCCAACCATAGCTTTGGGACTCTACCCAAATGTAATGGCTGCAACAGTGAAACACAAAGAACATAGTACAGTTGTGTACACTTACCATAAATGTAGATGTTCGAGTGTATTCACTGTTGCAGTCCAGGTTACCCACCTGCCATCCCCCTTTTTTCTACTGGACCTTTTCTTTCCTTCTCTGATTTATACAACCTATGTGGTGTATTTGCTTGTAGATGAAGGCAACGTTTATATTGGTGTATGTATTTTTTATTCATATATATATATATATATATATATATATATATATATTGGCTACCCTTTTAGGGGGCACCTGACATCTGGGGCAAGAAAAACTGAAAAAAATGGCGTTGGCTGCTTCTTTTATACCCCTGACGACCTGACGTCAGGGAAGGGGTGACAGCAGCCGACACAGGACCCAAGACTTTGGAATTCAGGCCGACTGAGGGCAACCTGCCAGCAGGATTACCCAAATGTAATAACTGAAACAGTGAATACACTCGAACATCTACATTTATGGTAAGTGTACACAGCTGTACTTTCCTACTAACATATTGTTTGTATAACATGCAGCTTATTGTTATGTGGCTAGTACTGTTGTCTGATCATTTGTTTCCTGTCATTAGTGAATGGCGTTTACATAGGAGCAAGTTTGATGTAGCCCACAATTATAAGGAGTCACATCAAGAATTTAAAGTGATTTGTTCATGCTTGTTGGTGCATCATGGTGCAAGTGAGTTAAGTGCCATGACATATATTCATCTCTCATTTTGTATTTATTTCAGCATTTTTTTAACAAAAAGATTTATACACTTTTTATTAAACCATGTCCCACATAAATGTAGTGCATCCCCTTCCTTGTGATGTCACTGTGGGGGTAGTGAGATCTACGTCCATAGACTGTAATGGATGTGTCTCTGCAAATGTGTGACAGTCTGCCCATTAAAGTCTATGGACACACTTTAACCTTAGTAGCATCATAGCAGGGAAAGAGTAAAGTTTACTTTCAGGGTTTAGTGGATTGTAGGGGAAAGCATTATTTTCAAATAGTTTTTCCTCACAAAAACACTGACCAGAAAGTTCACTTATAGTGCAGAAATGCTGTTCGTCACTTTGTGCACTATGTGTAGTGTAAAGGTAAGAAAATATTTCTGACCAATACACATTGCGGCAATTTACAAACAAATATGTGCATCAGTATTTAAACCACAGTTAGTCAGACTTAGTGCAAACACAGTGTTACGTCATTCTTATTAATTTAAGGCATACTTATAAATACTGCTGGGACTGATGTCCTACTAGTACACAGTCTCCCATTTCCATGGAAGCATGCTGCCTTGTAGTTTCTGTTCAGTAGTATGAGGCAAAGGACGGGAGATGGATCAGTAAGACAGAGAGATTACTGTACTATGAAAGCAGAATCTTTCTTTGATAATGGTTGGTACATTGTTCAACATGTCTGATGTTTGACTCTAAAATCATAATGCCCTTAAAGTACAGAAAAAGTGCTCCTCTAGCTTTTTTTATCTGAACAATTCTGCAGATCATAAGCAGGCAACAGAAGAGTAACAAGGGCTTAGCCAAAACCTTTTTCTGTATCATGTCAAAGAAAAAAATAAAGGATGAACTGAAACAATAGTGGCACTCTGTGTACCTGCATCTTCTTGCTGCAATAAAACGGGCACTGTCTCCAGCTTTGAAGGTATACTTATGTGGCCTTTAACTCTTATTTCCTCATCTGCCACATGAAGGAGAAAGTCTTTTTTTTTTCTTTGCTTTCAAGACTTTCTTGTTCTCAGAGTCAAAAGATCTGAATTGTATCATCCTGTTTGATTTTGGCAGCAAACACCTTTTTTTCTTCTTTTGTGTTTCTAATCCCTTTAACTGATTTGCTATGTTCAGACATACAACGAAGTAAAAAGGTTAGATGATATTGCTGGAACTTAAAAGTATGTGAAGTCCTGCAGGGCATTTTTGCTTTCATGACAGCTGCAATTTGTAAGCTTTGTGCCTTCCAAATAGAATGTGACACAGTAGTTCAAAGCTGTAATTTTGTTTGTTTTCTTTTCTTAATTTCACAGCTTTGTCTCTGTGTACTTTGTTTACAAATTGTTCAGGTACTTACTGATTGTAACAATAGTAGTTAATGCCTACTTGTTCCCCAAGCAATCCATTACAAGCAGACATTTATTTTCTTTCATCGCAAGTGATGTTTTTCAGTTAAGTGCAAGTTTTAATTAATTAAATGTTGCATAACTGATGGGTGTTAAGGTGTTCATAGATTTATAAAAATCTGGGAAATAACCTCTAGACTGTAAATCTGTTGGAAAAAGGTAGACTGTGGGTATGTCTGTCTCTCTGTCTGCTGGGGCATTGTGCCCAGATGTACCATCCTGGCAATTTAAAATGTACTTTGCACATTGTTTAAAATTAATGGCACTGGAAGTTTAAGAACATGACGCCATACATAATCAGAGGACAAATAAATAATTGCTTATTACTTTTATGCACCTTGACTTTTCAGTATGGCTGTAAATGTATATTTGTGTTAAAAGTTTTGTATACTTCAACTTCTTTCCTTTAAATATAGCTGTAGAAAAGCTGACTTAAGAATGCAGGTGCACATGTGGTCATTTGAAATGAACTGTCAGCTGAAGTCAGCTCATTTTTCTTCGGTTTTAAAGTGGGATCTTTGCATACAACTGGTCTGTAAAGAAGTCTTTATTTTTCTTAGTTTTGCTTTGCCTTATTTGTTAATGCTAAATGATTCATGTCTCATTTTGTTCAGTGGCAAAAAAAGCAGAAAAAAATTATATAAATAAACTTATTTTGAATAATTTGCCAAGCTGAACTACTTTTTCACTTACTGCCTCCTTTCTTCATTGATATTCTCTTTTTATTGTATTACTTATACTAGGTAAAAGCAGTAATATTGTATTTTGTAATGAACCACATGGTGTTTGCACTACAAATGGATCTGCTTACATTTGTATTTTTCCAGACTTTGAAAATGGTGAGCACTGCTGCTATTAATTGAAAGTATTTGAATGACTTCTAGAACCTGTTGATGCTAGTGGAATGGTAATAAATTAGTAATGATACTAAAAGAGGCTTTGCTATATTTTGTGATAATTGTTTTTTGATAATTCTGGTAGAGTTGTGATAGAAATGTTTTAAATCACACCTTTTTAGGTTCTGCCAGTAGGATAAAAAATATGTGTGTGCGTAACGTATATAATATGTTTATGTAGACTGTGAAGGAATCTGGTTATAGATGTCAGTAAGATCTTGTACTTTATGACATGGCAAAGTAACTCCTCATTAAGCACATTCCCTACCGATATACTTCAAAATGTTATGGATAACTAAAGCTAACCCTAACATATTCATCAGTTTACTCTGTGTGTGTGTGTGTGTGTGTGTGTGTGTGTGTGTATTTTGTTTTGTTTCCAATAGTTTTGTAGTTTGAGATTTTTTGTGTGTTTTTTTTTTACTTTTCCCTCATGAAGTAATACTGCACTTATCTTTTTTATATTCTTTCTAGGTTCTCTGTACCTATCATTTTTTTTCTGATCAATGCAGTTCTATGCGTTTGTTCCGTAATGCGACAAGAGACAATCATAGATCGGACATCATCTAGGCAGCCATCAGGGTATTCTTATGTTCATCCTGCAGTTCTTTTTTGCAGGTTCCCAGTGGGTAGCTTCCAGACAGCACTGTAGAAAAGAATGCATCGTAGAATACACCCAGCACTTCCATCTGTGAGAATTGGGTAGCCACCACCTCATCATTCCTCCCCTTTCCCAACCAGTTCCTCCAGTAGGAAGGTTTCTATCTGAACCCAGATCATCATGGTTGTGATCTGGACTTCATCTCTGTATGCCACAGAGCCAACCTGTTTCATCTTTTTGATGAATAAAGCTGATCATTTAGGGGGTATAGGGTTACTTTATATGAAAGTGTGTGTGTACCTGTATATGTGTATGTGAGATCATTGCAAATAGGTGCCCTGTGAAGAAACCTCTTAAACCCAGAAAAAAATCCAAACTAAGCGTATTTACACCCTACCAATACAATTATCAGAAAATTCTATTTTCCTTACTACTACAAAGCACTACACTAGAGTTTGTAGCCCCTACTAAGCTAATAGGGGGTCATTATTGATAAAAGCATGACATATGATTATCACATAAAGCAAACTGAAAAAAAACATCAAAAACGTGATACCCTCTATAGTATAAAACCCTACCTGAGAGAGAACACCGTAAGGCACACTGTTGGGAGCCTAAGCAGTATGTATTAGGTATATATGCATGGTTGTGTTTGGAGTATTTGAGGATGAGGTAGAGGTTCTTCTTAGGCCAGATAGAGGTTTGGATGGCTTTGAAGTTGAAGATGGCTCTTGACTTACCTCAAGGGGCATGGTTAGTGGCTGCTGAATGTTTTAAATCCAGTGTACACATGCAGGTGAGCTTTTTGTTTCTATTTTATCTTTGATCTGCTGTGTTTGGATGGCTGCTAGGTATGTGGTACAAGTACACTGTGATTGTGTTTATTTTCAGTGCATTGTGATAATTTCTGGTATTTGATATAGTTAAGGAAGGCACAGGTGAGAATGTTCTTTGAAAGTGTATTACTCTCTCTCTCTTTTTTTTTTTTTTTATAGTGCGCTTCTTTTTTTTACCCTTTGGTTTCTGTTTATAGTTTGGCTGAGCAATTCTTTAGTTTTCGAGTTGCCATTTATTTGCAGACTTTTTATTGTAAGATTAAATTTGTTTCTGTAGTGTGTGTGTGTGTGTGTGTGTGTGTGTGTGTGTGTGTGTAGGTCAGCTTCTTCCTGAGTGAAGTGAATTTCCTTTAGATGTAAGGAACATTAGATCTGAAAAACATTACTAGTGCCTACTTTGTCAGACATTCTATGGGAATCTGGTAAGTTTTTTTTAAAGTTTATTACTTTTTATACATATGTGAAGTGTTTTGATCCTTTTTTGGGGAGGGGATATGGAATGTGATTTTAATGCATTTTGGGGAGTTTGCTTTTCTCTGGTGGACTATATCAATTATGGTATAGTGCAGATTTAAACATGCAGTTTTCATTTGCAATATTTAGTTATTTATGCCATGTTTAGTTAATTGTTTTTTTTTTTTATTTAGGATTAAGAGATGTGTTAGGTTACTGTATAGTCCTTCTGTTTATAGTTAACAGTATAATATAAGGTTTGGTTTGGTTAATATTAACTAAACCCAGGATGTGATAACCTAGGTAGAGAAGTATTTTTTGGGTCTATTTTACTGTGTCGAATGTTCACTTCAGAGAACGTCTGTTCAATGAGCACAAAATAGCGAACATTCATATTCGCAAATGGTTTACCCAGGAAACAGTTACTTGGCCAGAACTTCAAATGTACACACACTACAGTATATCAAACACGTCCAGGTGGGGGAACTGCACCCCCCCATGCCACCTACTTGTATATCAACTCCAAGATCGCACTACAGTGGGGAAAAGGGCAAATTTCTGAACTTGGCAAACTAACTCCATTCCTTGTGTAAACCATTCGCAGATGTGAATGTTGGCTTAAATGAACGTTCACAGTTTTGTGCTCGTTGAACAGACGTTCGTTAAAGTGAATGTTCGACAAAGTAATATAGACCCAGTTCTTTTTATATTATTTGTTTGCTGTCCACATAACTCTATTAAACACAAGAGTGTTTTTCAAGAATAATTTTAGGTTCAGTGGCTTGATTAGAGTCACACCATAGGCAAACGAAGATAGCTAGTAATGTAGCTCAGCTATGATCTTCTTTCATACCTTCATACATACATGTATGTGTGTGTGCCTGTTTAAACACACACACACAGATGTGTGTGCGTTTGTATGTTTATATATATATATATATATATATATATATATATATATATATATATATATATAGATATAAAGCCACACATTACATTATATCGAGAGTGTGTGTGGTTGACAGCTATTTAATCGGTCACATATGATCAGCTAAGCAGCTGAGTGACAGGTGTGCAAGATTGTACAATTCTCAGGGATATTGTTTATGTGATATTGAGGTTAGTATATATTTAATTAGCAAGGTATGTGGGGGTTACAAAATAATGTTTTTAAAATGAATATTAGTAGAACATTTCAGATTCTGCCATATTCTCATCTTCTTTTTGAAATACCTTTAAATTCAGACAATTTTAACACTGGCATGGGTACACATGCAGTTATTGAAAGTAAAACAAAACATTGTTAACATTTTTCATTCATTTCCTGCATTATATGTAAGTTTTCTTTTTAACACTTGCCATTCACTCCAACATTACGTTTGCTCGAGTCATGCCTTTCCTTATATTTCATTTCTCCTCCTGAACGTTGTTCTGCATGTATTCCTACAAATTCCATTTATTTTTGTGTAATTTGCTTCATCTCTTTTCTAAATCTCCCACCTCCAGTTATTTTATCTCATTTACCACATTTAGTACTTTAGTAATGATCGGTTTAGGTTTAGATTTTCTTTTTTCTAGTAACTGCTTTTTGCTAATAGCATTCAACTTCATAAGGCCTTTCTATGTCGAGTCTGTTCAGATCCTGTATCACAGCTTAAAAGAATAATTTCCTTAGTTACAGTCATTTCATCTCCCAGCATTTATGATAAAGTACTCTTAAGAATTTGTAAAATTGGCCAACTCGTTACATTCCCAAAAACATGTTCCCATTTAACCTCTGACTTACCCATCACATCTCCAGCAGTTATCTCCCTGAGGAAGAAAATTCTCTGAAGTCTGCTTAGGGTATAAAAATATATACGCAACCTCTTCCATGCAAAAATCCTAAACCTACTAGACTGATGCGTACTTGGGAGCCATACAGATGTCTTCCCACTGTTCTTTTCCATATTGCCTTTGTCATCTCTTCCCAGTATTTTCTAACATTTTTTGATTCTTATAGTTATCATGCAGTGTTTTATATGCCTTACTTATTATCCCTTTTAACAGCACCTTCTCTTTTAGACTCATTTAAAAACTTTTCCAGAACTGGTCATTCACTTAGTACTTCCCTAACCCTTCTCTTTGCCTATACTCTGTTATCAATCCCAGGCAGTTTCTCAGCTGCAATCCAGGCTTCCGCTTGGCCTCAGCCCACTCTGTTATCCTTCCCTCTGTAGTTATTTGCTCCCAATACCTTGGATCCTTTACTAATTTTCTAGAATAAATTCTACCCCCCCTGCCTATTTTCTTTGCCCCCTATTTGTAGTCATCCCTATTGTTAAAATCTTTTCCAGTTCTTAGGTTGACTTACTTCTTAGAATACTTCCTGCTAGTTTATAAATATATTTTGTATAGTAGTAGTTGCTCCCCTTAAGGGCCTGCATCCAAAAATCTACTCTGTACTTATTTCTGAACACCCGTCCCCTTTCATTATCATGCTTTACTACTTTAATTTGTAACATTCTGATTGTGTTATGCATATGAACTTTAACTACCTGGATTTAAAGTATCCCATTAGATCAGGTAGTCCTAAACCAGCTTGTTCTGTGGGGAGAAACCGCTTATTCCACTTAACTCTTCCACTTCCAAATAAATTCCTTCAACTATAGTCTCATTCTTCTCTCTCTCTCTCTCTCGCTCTCTCTTTTTTGCATCCTGCAAATTCTTCATGTTCTTTTGGCATCTATCTGTATGTTGTGGCTTTAAAAAGGGAGTTGTAGGGACACTGCAAAGTTTTGGTATGGCGGTTACAATGTTATAGGGATGATCTATTTAGTTGAGAAGAATGCCAATTTCCTACTTCATTCTTAAAACAGATTAACCCTTGAATTCCAGATTACCTGTCACTGTTCATGCTAGTAGGCTTGATCTGGAAGTGTGACAATGAAATGTGCTTACTCCCATGGCTTTTTAACTGTCTGTTTAGAGATTGTAATTGTAGTTTCTAGACTGGCTCCATCCCAGTCAATTTGAATAGTTTGCAATGTTGCCTGAATTCTATTCAGCCTTCATACCTGCCAGCATTTCACACTCGTGTGGCTTGTCTAATGTAGATCTGATCTCTGATGCAAGTTTTCTGATTTACAGTAATTGGTGACTTCATCCCTTTCCCTTTCTATTTCTGTGATAACTATAGTATGATTAGAAGGTCAGGCATGTTAGCTCAGTACCTTTTGTGAAACATATTACAGTCCAGTGTTTTCTACTTCAACTTGACCTGGGAAATATTAACTTTAGAGGTCTATCTGTTAGAATCCACTGAAGATGACAAGCTCTAGACTGTCATAAAGGTAGAATAAGATGGATCTGTCCTGTCGCATACAAAAGGTATCTACTTGTTATAATAATAGATATGTAGGACAAAGTCCATCTTCATCTGTGACCCACTCTCCTTCCCTGGCTTTTTCTGCTTAGTCTGGGTTATTTCAGGGAGTCTTGTTTCCTTTATGGGTATTTTTGTTCTTTATACCTTATTGTTGACCGGCAGAAATCTGGAGAAGCATCATTCTGTGCACTGGGTTGTGGGTAAAACAAAGAGTTTTGTAGTCTGGGAAAAATTCATGAGCCAAGTTGACCAAGTCCTGCCAGCCTCAAGTCCTTTCAGTAGAGGAAGGTGGAAGCGCTCTTGCACATTTATTATTATGGTAAGGGCATGACATTTACTTATTTATTTTGTCTGTTTTAAATGACTTATTTCACTGGAGTGCATTCATCCATCAAGCATTCATTTTATCCTGATAAAGGTTGTTGGGAGGCTGTAGTCTTTCCTGGGAAGTGGCAGAAATAAGGCATGGAGCCAGTCCTGGATGGAATAGTAGTCTGGCACGGGGCACACAAACCTACTGACAGTTTGGAGTATTGGTAGATGTCCTTCCATATCACTGTTGCAGTAGCCATAACAGAAGAGATCTCCTGCCAAGGATAGACCAATATCTGTCCAGTATACAAAAGCCTTTATAATTTAGAGGTGCCGTTAGTCACACATATGCTGCCCACACAAGGGGTAGGGCATAAAGGTGATGTATGGTTGCACACGTTTAGAACTTCTTTTCCACCAGTCAGAATGCCATCATTGAACGTCAGTCTGAATGCCTTTCTTCTGTGCTGGTTACTGAGCTGTTTTTCAGATAAGTGTCCAGTTGGGGTTTATCATTATCTTTCTTTTTTATTTAGTGTTGGTTGGTTTCTTGCTATCCAGAAAGGAAAATGTCAGTGTAGGAGGCAGATTCCTCATAAAAGCCATCAAGACCGGCGTCTCTCTCTTGTTTGGGTGCTTCCCATGACCATCCTCAGTGTTCTATTTGCCAAGCTTTTGTTTAAAAGAAACAAAGTAATCATCTCTTCTCCTTATCTATTTACCTTGAAAACCAACATCTTAAGCTGTTGGCTGAAGGTGCTGTTGCAGAGTCTTCCCATCCCAAGGGTTAGCCATTGACCAAGAAAATGGCCAAATAACTTAAGTCTGATACAGCTGCTGTGCAGCCTTCCCCAAATGTGTCTCTCAAGGCTAGTAAAAGCCTGGAAGATCATCCAGTAGTAGCTTTGGATTCCTCTGACGAGACCCCATCGGAGGCCAGCATGAATCCAACCTCTCTCAGTCCTTGGATGCTTTACAGATGTCTGCTGCAGATGTTGAGAGTAAATCTTGGCTGACTATATCCAAGGGACCAATGAGGGATTACACCAATGTTAGTGAGGGAGGAGATCCCTACTACTCTTGTTGTGTCGCCAAGGGTCTGACCCTCCCAGAGTATTTTGTGCGGATGTCCCACAGAAAAAGAAACAACAGAAAACCAAGCATATTTCCCCTGTAGTTAAGGATCCTCAACAAGGATGGCAGGATTTTACTCCAGGGGTTAATGCTGTAATGGCTTTAAGGCCTCCTCAAGAGGTGTCTGTGCCTGCCCCTCTCTGGTCTTCCACTCCTCTTAAAAGACAGAGGGAAATTAATTTCTTTGAGGATCAGCATTCGTTGGAAGAGTCTTTAGCCTACTCTTCTCAAATCCCTTCTTCCTTGGATTGTGATTCTGAGGAACAGGATTCTATTAGTCCAGATTCTGCTCTAGAGAATATCTCCTTTAGGAGCACTGTTACCCAAATGATGCACTTCTTTACGTGGAATTGCTCTCAAGTTTCTGATATCCAGAAAAGGCATTAACTCCTTCAGATGGAGTCTCTCAAGCCTTCTTCTTTTCCCCCAGTTCTTGCTGCCGTCCTAGATACCTTTTCAAAAGCTTCTGTGACCACTGATTCTCAGCCTCCAGCTTCCAAGAAACCTGACAGATTTTACATTTGCAAAGTGCTTGCTGAATGTAAATTTGTGTATAAATGCCCTTCTGTTGATCCTTCTGTTGTCTGTTTCTTCTGACAGGCCCTTCAGGCTGTTGCCTTCTACCAAGCTGCTTCCTTCAGACAAGGATAGTAGAGCCATGGAGAGGCTGGGTAAAAAGGTTTATACTGCTGCCACTTTATTTTTTAGGGTCATTAATTACCATACTCAGATTTCTCAGGTGATTTCTGATCTTTCTGACACCAAGGGGAAGGCTTCTGCCCTTTCCATGATGAGTACCATATTTAAAGTTGACTGTCACTGTATTATATGCAGTTATAATGCAGTTCATTCTTCTTCCAGGACTGCTGTATTTGGCTTTGTTATGAGACATTACTCTTGGCTTAGTCTTCAGGCTTTGCTGGATGACATTAAGGTCAAACTAGTGGATGCTCCTTTGCATAATAAAATTATTTTTGGTGCTGCTGCTGACCTTTTTTAATTCTCTCCAGGACAAGGGCAAAGCCTTGCAGGAGTTGAAACACATTTTTGTTTCTCTTGTTCCAAAGTTTCAGAGGAATTACCCCTCCAAATCTGCTTTTGTTCGCAGGCAGTCTCGCCGTCCAGCCAAAGGTAAAAACGATTCTAGACATCTGCCTCCTGCTAAGTCTGCTCAGACTGTTACTACCCAGAAACCTCCTTTTCAGGATAAGTTGGGTTCCATTTGACAACTTGCTTTCCCCTTTCCCCTCGGCCAGGTTCCCTTATCCCTCCATCTTTCCATCTCCCTTTCAAATTGGTTAGGAATCAGAACAGACTCTTGGGTTCTGTCCATTATCCAGCATGGGCAATTCATAGTTGGAAATCCCTTCCTCCTTATGCGGGCATCCTCCATCCTCCTCGGGAACAACTTCCTTTTTTTTTCCCCAGAGGGGCTTCTTGTCTGAGTCAGAGCACTATTCACGCTATACCCCCTGCCCAGATAGGAGGGCTTTTTATTCCAAAATATTTTTGAATCCCAGGAAGGAGGGCTCTTGGGAGACCAGTTCTGGACCTTTCTCAACTCAACACCTTTCTCAAAATTCCTTCCTTCCCTCCTTTCAGATGTTATCTCTTCAAACCTTATTTTCCTTTCTACCCCAGGCCTTTCTGGTCTGTGGATATCAAAGATGCCTACCTTCTTATCTCCATCCATCATCTTTTTAGGAAATGTTTGCATTCCTCTGTTACTTCCTTGCATTTTCAGTTCTCTGCTTTGTTGTTTGGCCTCTCAACTGCCCCAAGGCTATTCACCAAATGCTTCGCTCCTGTCATTGCTTTTTGCAGGATGGGAGGGGTTCAGATCTTTCCTTATCTGGATGATCTGCTCATTTGAGCTTCTTTCCCTGATGCTCTGTTTCAGGATCCCAGTTCGGGTTTTATCATAAACATTTGAAAATCAGCTCTGAACCATATGTTTATGTTTTCCTTGGTTGCAAGATCCAGACCATGCCCACACTTGCATCTCTGCCCGAGCCCAAGGCCCTGTCTGTTGCTGTCTTTTACCAGTCTCTTCTTCCTCTGGAGTCAGTCATGACCAGGAACTTTCTCAGAGGGTTCATGGCTTATACCATTCCCATGCTTCCTGTGGCCTAGTTCCATATGAGAAAGCTTCAGGGGCAGTTCCATATGAGAAAGCTTCAGGGGCATCTCAAGTCAATTTGGCTTCAACATTGCAGCCACCCTGGACTAACCAGTCACCTTCCTCCCTTGTCTCATCACCATTCATCACCTTTCTCTCAACCCGGCGCTTCCTTTCCAGGCTCCAGCTCTGACTCGAGAGCTCTTTACAGATGCTTCAGTCAGGGAATGGAGGCAGGGGCTCCTTGGCTCTGTCAAGGTTCAAGGTCTGTGGCCTCTTCATCAGAGGTCAGTCCACATCATTATAAAGGAGATGAAGACTTTGCTGCTTTCATCTCGGGTCCCTCAAAGTTTTCATAGACAATACCACAGTGATGTGGTATGTCAACAAGCAAGGGGGGGTACAAAATCCTACCTTCTTTGCAGGCTAGCTCATCAGGTCTAGGATCTGGCTGTTCAGTATCAAGTAGCTGTTCAGGCTGTTTATGTTCCCTTGGAGCACAGTCTAGTGGTGCACTCTGCAGAGGTCCAGCACACAAGCTCACAAATGGATGCTTCACAGAAATGTGTTCCTGAACATTGTCCATTGGTGGGATATTCCTCAGGCGTATCGTTTTTGCCTCTCCTCTGAACAGACAGCTTCCTCGATTCTGTTCCAGTCTCACGTCCTCTGGCTTGGAAAGTGACTGCCCTCTCTTTTCCTTGGAAGGGAATGTTTCTTTATGCCTTCCCTCCCCTTC
Source organism: Protopterus annectens (assembly GCF_019279795.1). Taxonomy (NCBI): domain Eukaryota; kingdom Metazoa; phylum Chordata; order Ceratodontiformes; family Protopteridae; genus Protopterus; species Protopterus annectens. The sequence goes on along the minus strand of NC_056725.1, from coordinate 1,156,359,911 downwards.
CTCTGCTTCCAAGAGTCTTTCACACAATTAAGCAGGACTCTCTCAAACTCTTGTTGGTGAATTCCTTTTGGCCCAGTCAGCATTGGTTCCCCCTTCTTTCTCACTTGGCCAGGGGCAATCACCACACATTACCTCATCAGGTGGGCCTTCTCACACAAGACAAGGGATCTGTTATTTATCATCACTTGTCCACTTTTCAGGTGAAGCTGTAGGCGATAGGGTTTGATCCATTTTAGGCACCTCTTTTCTGAAGACGTGCAGGTTCTGCAGAAGGTCATAAAGTCCACTACCACAAAATCATATTTGTCCAAATGGAAGAGACTTTTTTCTGGTGCCTTTCTCACCATCATGATCCCCTATCTGTGGAGGTTCCTCTGTTTCTCTCGTATTTATGTGATCTGCTCCATGCTGGTTTGGCATATTCTTCACTTAAAGCTCACCTGTCAGCAATTTCTGCTAGTCTGCCCTTGACTCTCCTCTGCTCTCTAGATTTGAGCTCATGCATTTTCTTGAACATCCTTCATATCATACCTCCCAGGTAGCCTATTCTGCCTTCCTGGGACCTCACTTTTGTCCTTGAAAAATTGACTGTGGCTCATTTTGAGCTTGCTGCTTAGTCTTCCTTACAAAATTGTACTTGGAAGACTATTCTTCTTTTAGCTCTTAATTTGGCCAACAGGGTATCTGAACGTCAAGCTGTCATGGCTGTTCCTCCTTTTTCCATAGAACCAGTGTGTCTCTTCATACTAATACATCTATTATACCCAAGCTGGTCAGTGAGTTGTCCCTTAATCAATCTGTTCATTTTCCTTCCTCTTTTCCTTCTCTGCAGCCTGCCGGTGAGAATGTTATCACCTTGCATAGACAACTTGAATGATATTTGAATAAAAGTAAAGATCTGATGTTGGCAATTTTCATTCTTTCATCAACTATTATATTTTGGATCCGATCCTTGGCTCCGACTCGGCTGTTACTATAGCTCGTGATAACCTAAAAGCTCTCAAGCTCCTCCCTACCCACGATGTACCAACCCCTAATGTACCTCAGATCTCGTTTGCTGCTTTTGGAAAATAGAAGTGGTCATCGATGGCTCTTGAGTTTTCAGTCAGTTAAGTGAATTTTTCTTAGTCCTTTTCTCCATTTAACTCTCTTTTTATACATAGTATATTCTGGTTTACCTTTGTTGGTATGTGTTTTCCCTTTTGCATCTTTCAACTGAATTTTACATATCTGTGTACAGTAGAGTGTCAATTATCCAAAATGTCAATTATCCGAACTCAGCCTTCCAAAGTTTTCAAGTAGGAAAATCATAAAGTCTGAATATGTAAAAATTATATGTATTCGCTTGTGCTTGTTTTTTGAGCTTGTAGCCTGCTCATTTGTGAAAAATATTCTTTATTGTCCACTGAAATCGCTGAAGGGTTAAAAAGTGTATTCCGCGCATGCAGAAAAAACAAGAGTTGAGAAGTTTTTATATGTTTCAATGTCTGTTTCATTATCTGTACAGTTTGATTTTCTGTACTACACTAGGTTCCATTTAGTTTGGATAATCGACTACTGTATTTCTCAAAACCATATTTAGCACTTTCCCCCCTCCTATACCCTTCTGTTCTAGTTAAGAAAAAAAATATATCCTCCTTTTTTTGCTAGTTTCACTTTTAATAAAATGTTGGAGAAATGTCCTTCAGGATTTAGAAAATGTGCAAAATGTAGCCATGCACTGCCTATTTCAGATGCCCATTATCTGTGGGTGCACTGTTTGGGCCCAGAACACTTAAATGTGGATTGTTCCATTTGTAAGAATTTTAACCCTTGTGTGGATGCCGACTGAAAGAACAAACTTATTCTAAAGCGATTACTACCTACTACTTTTTCTTAAGCAATTTCTGGGGTTTAAACCCCCAAGTCTAAACTTAAGGAGTCCCCAAAAAGTCCTTGGGGCCATCTACTTCCTCTACTCTGTCTTCAATGAAACTGAGACAGAAGGATTTGAAGACCTGCTTTGAAGCAGACTTCACAGAAAACTTTGTCTGATCCGACACCTCTTTCTTGCACCCAATACTCACGTACCATTGACCTGGTGCCATCCAGGTTACCATCTCCTTTCTTGGGGAAGTGGCACCTAAAATCTCCTTCATTAACCTCTTCTCATTCTAACAAGAGTCTGACAGAAGCTGACATGGATAGGATGATGAGGCGATTCCTCTCGGTGCAAAATTCAGATGGGTGTTCTTCCAGCTCCTACCCCTTTGCGTCAGGAAGCTTTGGCTCACACTACCCTTCCACTGTCGTCTCCTTCTCTGGTCTGACCTTTGATTTTAGAGTACCTGGATCTGAGTCTGCTGAAGCCGTCTGTGTGCTCGGGGGCTGACGAGTTCAGATCCAGCTGACTTTTAGAGCCGTAGTGTCCCTGCTGGATCCAAGGTGGTGGAGTTGACTTCGAAGTTCTCTCAGCTTTTTCTGCCCCTTAGAGCCTCTGCATTAGACAGCTCAGCTCCATCCTCTTCCTTGGGCAGAGTGCCTTCGGGGCAGAGAAAGATGACAGGGCAAAAGCATATCTTCTCATCTCAGCTTCCTTCTCCCCGGGGAGTTCTGCTTTTGAGGTGACGGTAGCAGGTTTTCTCTTCTTCAGCAGGAGGGACAGTTTCTCCCCCTTCAGATCTTTCTTCAAGATTGCATGTGACTGTGCAGCTTGAGTCTGAACATTCGACTCCACAGGAACAGCCAGTCCAAACACTTCAGGTTACCCAGCAGGGTATCGCCATCTCTTCTGATACTTCTGCGGAGCATCCCACATGAAGAAGTACCTCAGAAGAGAAAGTGCAAATGAAGGTACTTGGATTCCCCACAGGAATCTGTCACAGAGGATACTGATTTCAATGAAGAGGAAGGATCCTCAAGATTACCACCTGATGACGTCTCATTTGGGGACATTCTAGAAATCTTCAAACAAAGAGCTGGCTGGTTCTCTCACCATCCTTTTCTGGAGGAATCCGTATTCCTGGAGGTGTTTGGATCTGGCCCATCTACCTTCAGGGTAACTCCACCTGTTGACAAGTGCATTGATTTGATCTCAAAGATGGCATGGAAGGAACCTGACTTGGTTGAACCTATCCATAAGAGACGAGATCAGATTCTGGCACCACCAGCCAGAAGGGAATTTTGGAGTACTGGAATACCTGCGGATGCTGTGGTCGTGGCAGTGTCCACTAAGGAACTTGTAAAACAAAGTTCCACTGTCCACCCCCCCCCCCCTTAACAGGGAGCCAAGGGCTTTGGACAGGTTTGGGAAGCATGTGTAGACTTCAGTGGCCTTCAATTTTAGGTCACTGAACTATTTGGCACATTTTACTAGGTTGCAAAGAGATTTGATTAAGGAACTGTCAAACTGTCTTTCAGAGACCACTACTGCTGAAACTTGGGCTTCTGTGGCCTCACAGTTGGCAAACCTATAGTCCATTTCTAATTTGTCCGTCAGACTTATCTCTCACGCAACTGAGGGTATCTCATGGATAGCTGGTTCAGAAATCTCTATTAGGAGATGTGCTTGGTTGCATTTGTGTAACTTTGTGGAGCCCTTCAAGTCCTCTTTTGTCAGTTCCCCCTTTGACAGAACTTCTTGATTTGGCCCCAAAATGAGGGATACACACTTGAGGTGCAAAAAAGATGGAAAGACACACACTGCTGTGGGAGTACATTTTTCAATCACTCAAAGGATCTTTTCTAGGAACCAATAAGGAGGATGCAAAATGTGGTTCAAGAAATCCCAGGGTCCTTTCCAAGATCCACGTGGAGAGAGTTCCCCCAGAGACAGAGGGGGGAACTCAAATGGAAAATGCTGTGCATGCGGCAGAGGTGGCCCGCAAAACCAGGGGTCTAGAGATTCCTTCTCTGACAGATCCTACCAGCCCTCCTGAAAGGAGGCCTAATTGTCCCGCTCAGGGGACATTTTGCCCTGCCAGCCAGGCTAGATAAAAGTAAAAGGCATCTGGGTGCAGGGGATAATTTCCAGAGGTTATACAATTCCCTTTTCCCTTCCACATCTATCCTTAAGAAAATGTCCCGATGTTCCATCTAATCAGAGGAAAGCAGCAGCACTAGAAATTCAAAAGGTGTTAGAAAAAAGAGACATCAAGAGGTCCCTGCAGACCAGACAAAATCCAAAGCTTAACAAAACAGTGGACTGGAGACCAATTCTGGATCTTAGCAATTTGAACAAATCAGTTTGACACACAAAGTTTCAGATGGTCATGGTTCAGTCCATTTTTCCCTTTTTTGACAAGGACGACTGGCTGTGCTCAATAGACCTTCAAGACACATACACATAAAAATGAACAAACAGTCCAGAAGGCACTTATGCTTCCAGCTGGGAGCCAGTCATTATAGGTTCAGGGTCCTACCCTTTGGTCTCACCACAGCCCCCAGGGTGTTCACCAAATGCATGGCAGTGGTAGCTGCTCACTTGAGACTGCAGGGATTCCGGGTGCTTGTGTATCTAGAAGACTGGCTCATCACCACCCCGACCAGGCACCTGCTCATAAGAGAAGAGATCAGGTACTCCAAACTTGCTCCCTAGGAATCACAATAAATTACAACAAATCCCAGTTAAAACCCTCTCAGATACAGTATCAGTAACAGCTTTGCGTCTTCTAGCAAGACTACAAACAATAAGATTTCAGATCAAGAAAATTCTTCACTGTACAAAAATTTTAGCCAGATCAATTCTTCAAGCTTTGGAGCCTGCTGATATAATTTTAGTCCCCCTGGCAAGATTTCATATGAGAATTCTTCAGTGGATGCTAGCGACACAATTGTCAATTCCTCAACGAACGTCAGTTTAAGTGAGGATCACTCAAGTATGCAAGAGATACTGCTGGTGATGGATTCGATCAGGTCAGGTTCTACAAGGCCGTCGTTTCATTCACACTCATCCCAAGGCCATAGTGACCACGGGCGCATCCTAGATTTGGTTGGGGGAGCACTTCCTGGGGAAAACAGTCCAAGGTACATGGTCCCCTGAAGAGACCAATTAGCATATTGATGTCATAGAGATGAGAGCAGTGCTCTTAGCATTGCATGCTTTTCAGAATGCTCTGCATTTAGGTACAGTTGCGGTTCAGACAGACAACATGTCAGTAGTCTGGTACATCAACAAACAAGGGGGAACCAGGTCTCACTCCTTGTGTCAAGAAGTACTTAGAGTGTGGCAATGGGCGATCTCATTCAACCACGTTCCAATAGCTATGCACATTCCAGGGAAGTCCAAAGTGATAGCAGACAAATTGAGCAGGTCCATTGCATTACCTCACAAGTGGTCTCTCAACACTGGCGGAAATGATTTCCCATCAGTGGGGGCCAGCCTTGCTGCGATCTTTTTACTTCTCCCCTAAACAACAAGTGCAGCAGCTTCTTTGCCCTGATTCCTCCCTCTGGGAGATCACCAAGAGACTCTCGTTTTCCCATTTGGCCCTCTGGTCTCCTCTCTTCTTATCCCCCAACTCCAGTGATCCCCAAATTTCTGTAGAAAGCTACCAGGTTCAGCAAAATCATCCTCATTGCACCTTACTAGCCTCGACAGATTTGGTCCCCCTTTCTTTGGCCTCATCTGCTTTAACCCACCTTGGATTCTGGATCCGATTCCAGACCTCCTGTCTCACCTAACAGACATAATTCATCCTGATATCTCAAACCTCAAGCCAACAGCATGGTTTGTCCAATTCCATTAATAGTCAGACAGGCTATGCTCTCATCCCGTCTCACATATTCTTTTGTCTTTACATAAAGCTTCTACTAGAAAAACTTTACAGAAGTAAATGGAAGAGATTTGTTATCTGGGCTCATCAAAGATGTATTGACATTTTTGCAGCTCCTATACAAAGTGTCCTTGAGTTTTCAGCAACAATTTTTATTGAAGGAGCTAGTTCCTCAACCATTAAGGTTCAGTTGGCATCAATTTCTGACTTCCATATTGTATTTGATGATAATTCCCTTGATTCATCAAAGATTTGTAAGGACTTCTTAAGAGGCACTGTTGTTGAGACCACCTTATAAAGACCCTAATCCACCATGGGACTTAAACTTAGTACTAAAAGCCTTAATTCAGTCCCCCTTTAAGACAGCAGCTAAATGTGATCTTAAATTCCTGACTTGGAAAACAGTTTTTCGAGTGGACATTACATCAGCCAGAAAAAAATATCAGAACTTCAAGCATTGTCCTCTAAGCCTTCCTACTCGGTTTTTCATAGGGATAGGGTCTCATTACAAGCTAATCCTTCCTTCCTAAGGTGGTGTCAGAATCCAGTATCAGCCAGTCCATTAATCTGCCCATGCAAAATTTGAAAACAAGCGAGAATACATGTTGCACTTCTTAATTGTTCGTAGTGTTTCTTCTTACACAGAACGAAAGAAATGAGAAAGTCTGATCAACTACTTATCTCCTTTGTGAACTACAAAATAGGTAAATCTGTTACAAAGGTAACTTTGGCAAGATGGCTCACTGACTGTATATCTTTTGTCTACAATAAATTGGGTATCTCATTATCAAAACCTTTAAGAGCCCACTCAGCTAGATCCGTGACAACCTCATCAGTATTTTTATCTAGGCATTCCACGTAAGATGTATGTGCAGCTGCAACTTGGGCTAATCCTCCTACCTTTATTATTCATTACAAACTAGATCTAGTCACAAGGGGAGGAGCATCCTTTGGTTCAACTGTGCTCAGGAACATCCTTCCTTAGAGTCCACCCAGGATTTCAGGTAGCTGAGGACTGTGTCCCAATAGTTGTGGAAAGAGTGAAAATTGACATCAGATAAAAAAGTTGTGTACTTAAAATAACGTTCCACCTGTGTTGTCCATTTTAATTCTTCCTCAACTTCCCGCCCACCAACCTCCAACCTTTGTCATGATGGATTTCCAGAAGCACGAGGGATCATAAGAGCACCACTGTGCTTTAAGTTGAGCCCCAGATAATGGCTTCTTCTGTCAGGCATGTTGTATTAATGTTTCTTAATTTAGGTCATCTAGCAAACAAGATCTGAGGTATGTTAGGCGTTGGTGCATTGTGGCTAGAGAGGAGCTCAAGAGCTTTTAGGTTACCACATGCTATAGTAACATCCGAGCTGGATCAGAGGATCGGATCTGAACCCCAGTAGTTGAGGAATAATGAAAATGGACAACATAGATGGAATATTATAGTAAGTACATAACTTTTTTTATTTGCAAATCTGAGCAGCTTTTTGTTTCCTTTCACCACAGGTCTTTGGATTTAGCTGTTACTAAGCAAACCATTACCTCCTGGATTTCCAAAGCCATTTCTGTTTGTTATTCTTTTTATGGAAAATGCCTTTCCTCTTAAGTAAAGGCTCATTCTGCCAGAGCTGTTGCCTCCTCTGTTGCTTTTTTCAAGGGACTGCATGCCAATTCCATCCTTGAGGCTGCTACCTGATCATCTGTCCATAACTTCACTAATAATTACAAGTTGGATGTTATCGCTGGGGCTAGAGCTGGCTTTGCCAAGGTTATCCTGCATGGGTTTCTAGAGGGCTCTTCAGTGCTTTCCTCCACCCAGGTTTCCTCGTGAGCTTTTTTTCCTCTCCCTTCTATTAGAAATACTGCAACGGTGATATGATAGGACATAGTACAGTTGGGTAAAATCTTATTAACAGTAGATGTCCTTCTCTTCACTGTTACAGTATTTGCTCCCTCCTTCTTGCTCCCTCTGCTCTAGCCTGTTCTTCTTGCCCTCCTGGGAGAGGGGATCTTCTGTCTTTTCTCATTCTGGGTGCATATGTTCTTCCTTGACCCTTGTGACATTCTGTTCCTCCTGGGGCTTTTTCTGTTCTGAATGTGTGCATCTGTACATCACCTTTATGCCCTACACCTTGTGTGTCGAGTGTATGTATAACATACAGCACCTGTAAATTCTAAAGGCTTTGATAAACTGGCCAGATGTTGAGCTATCCTTGGCAGGAGATCTCTTCTATTACAAATACTGCAATAATGAAAAGAAAGACTTCTACTGTTGTGGTAAGACTTTACACTGTACTTTCACCTTATGGCATGTCTTCTGGTTTTGGGAGGAAACCAGAGACTCCAGTGTGCATGTATGTGCGCACAGACACACACACAGACACACACACAGACACACACACAGACACACACACAGACACACACACAGACACACACACAGACACACACACAGACACACACACAGACACACACACAGACACACACACACACAAAGAGAAGATGTAGTCTCCACAGAGAAGGCAGTCCAGCTAGGTACTGAACTGAAATAGAAACTCTTAACTGCTTAACAACTGTGCTGTCCGAGACTGGCAAAAATTATTCCTTTATACTGCTAATCAAGAAACTGAATTATCATTATAAGTTGATTGATGTCGTTGTAGGTTAACCACTCTGGTTTTACTAATAACTTGCATTTTTAGGGGTTTACTTCCATTTTGTAAACTGTAGTAAATGGTTATAAAATCTCCCTTCACTTCAAATATAACCTGCAGAGTACTTGTTGATTTTAGTGATAAGAGCATTTTCTAGCTCAAGGGGAATTTCACATGCTAAGAAGCAGTGAGGCATGTATTAAGTTAAACTTTCATATCCTTTGGTAATGCACCCTTTTTCAGGCTTGCAGAACCCGTCAAAAGATAGTAACCATAACACAGAGCCTTGTAACCTTATTTTCAGTGTATGAACACAATAAAAACATATCTCATTTAGCATTAAAATTACATACGTTTTAACATTGGCAGTATTATGTTTTTATTATCTGTTCAGTGAACTGAAATTGAAATTTAAACTAATGTAATTTTTTATTTGTGGGTTTCAGAATGCCTTTGGCGGATGCTCAATTCAAACATCATCTTTCATTTAGAAGCAGAAAAGCATTTCTCTAAGTTAGGGAGAGGCAAGATGCAGGTTGCAAATAAGAAAAATGCTGGATATATTTTCAAGGAGTATGTTAAACACTGGCAAACATTTTCTAACTTATTTTGACCTGAAATACTTGTGTGATGAGAACCGTCATGACAAGGATGTCAAATCGTATCATGACAAATGCATGGAGATCACAGTGTTAATGACCCAATTGAGTAAACGGTTCTACTGAGGAGTTAGATTGGAAAGGGGCATGTTCTACCTATAGATTTGTCCATTTATTTATTTTTTTCTGAATGGCAAAATGTTAACAAGAAATCCATTGGTAAAGCCTGCAGATGACTGTACAAAGCTTCTTAGCCTTTGAGTTTTACTTTCAGTCAGAATTAGAGTTTTTGCACTTGTTATTTACGGACATCTAACAAAAATAAATATTTTTATTATTTTCTTAGAAAGAAAACATTTTAATCTGAATTTAAATACAATTTTAGAAAACAGATTTATTTTCATTTACTTTCAAAGTGCCATCTGAAGTGCGGACTTAGTCTGTCTTTTGAGCCATTTGATGCCATGGGGATCTGTACCTGAAAGACATCAAGCAGCTTGCTCAGAGTTGTAAAGAACTACTGTAATTGAATCTGATTGATCATGTTGTCCCATTGATAGTGTTAAGGAATTTAAAAGGTTGTTTAAATTCGGTGAAACATGAAAATGTATATGTTTAAATTTTCATTTTATGTTTATTCAATATATTAATCCTTTCTTGTACTTTGTTAAAAACATATATGAATCCTTTCCATTTTACTCAGTGTTTCATTCATATTTACAGTGCTATTTTTGTAACTGCCTTCCCTACTCTAAGTCCTGAGTTATTATTAGGGAGTCCCAGTTATTGCCATAAAGGGAACTGTAGTTGTTGTTGTCTTTCGGCTTTTCCCGGTTAGGGGTCACCACAGCAGAACTCCGGTCCACTAATGATTGGCAGTGGATTTTTATGAACGCCGAGGTGCCAGCTCGACATCCAACCTTCAATGGAGGCACGCCCATTTACGCATGTCTTTCGAACGCCACCCAACCGTGGAGAGGACATGCAGACTCCACACAGAAGGCACTCCTTGCACTCCAGCCGAGAATCGAACGGGAGAACCTCTTGCTGTGAGGTAACAACACTACCACTGCACCACCGCGGTTGTCATATAAAGGGAACTGTAGTGTCATGCAGGAAGTAGGCAATATTTAATCATAACCTCATTGGGTGATCTCATTTTGTAGTGTATTATATTAATTCCTTTATTAATTCTTCGACATCTACTTTATCCTGTCCAAAGTTTTGTGTGAGCTATTGTCTACCCAGACAAGCAATGAGCATAAGACCCAAAAAAAAAGTCCTTGAGGAGATAGCAGTCAGGGTAAACACACAGATGTACACACTGTATGCATGCATAATTGCAGTTTAGAAAATCTGCATTTCACTTACTGGCATGTTTTTGGGATATGGAAGGAAGCAGAGATCACTGGATGAATACCCACTTGTACACAGGGGTAGGTAAGCAGACTGCACAAAAAGACATCTGTTTCATAACTGAAATACAGACCAGGTGTTGTGGGGTAGTAGTGCTAACCAAGTAATTGAACAAGAACATAGAACTGAATATGTAATACAAATTGATAGGTGTTAGAGTAATTCAGAAGTATTTGTGTTGTATGTAGTTATGTATAATTATGTCTGTGTATATGTACACACACACGCACACACACACACAGGTCCTTGTGTTGAAATGGCAGTAGTTTTCTAACTTTAGGGGTAAAGCATCTCCCACCCATAAGGAAAAATATTAAACTGTAGGAAAAAAAGGTACTTCACGAAGAATGAAATTTGTTGGCTGAGAGTCCTTGAAATCAGGAAAAAAGAACCGTAAACTTTGGACAGATTTGACTTCCAAGAAATCATGCAGTCATAACGTGTTTAGAAATTAATATTTCTTTATTAAAATGAAATTATATTAAGCTTACCTTTTGTGGACTTCATCAGAACTAACTCCATTTTAGATGACATACAGTATTTGTATGCTTTAACACGTAGTTCATTGTCATTTCACTCATACTGTAGCCATAGGCTGTTCGGCCAAGCTGTCATGGATAGGTTACATTTTTCATACCTGTTCTACATGTTTACTCCTTTTGGCAGTTAATAGGTTGGAGCTGATGCCTTATTATTCCTATTTTGTGTGGCTAGTACTAAATCAATGCAAACGCTTTACATAATTCCTGTCACTGACTATGCACAACCTTCATATTATCTCTGATTTGATAAGTTGATGATATTTGTTACAGTTACAATGGGCAGGTACTTACAAGTATGCAACAACCAATCGGATGCATTCCTTGAATGCTGTACTATTGTTAACCTAATTGTTTCTAGTCAGGATGATGATTGGAACTATTTAACTGACTCAGTGACTCTCAGAACACCTATAATGTATCCTTTATGTCAAGTAAAACACAACTCCTTGCGTGAAAAAAAACAAATAAAACTATTCAGTGATGCATGTATTACAAGTTTGTGCCAAGAGACTTGAAAGGGTTCTGTGTGTGCTAGCACTAAGATAAGCTACAACATTCTTTGACAGTGAATGACTGGAGGATCAGTGAGGCATCTGCCAAGTGGTTCACAGGTTACCTTTCTTAATATTCTTAGGAGAGAGTCATTAGTATGAAATTCTTGGATGTAAGTTGGGTTAATAAAATCCTCCGGGACTCTGTACTTTGACCCATTTTGTTTATTTTCTTATTCATTCATGACATCATTACAAACCTATCAACACTGTAGGTCATACTGTGAACCAATCTAATCCTTGTGAAAGCATTCAAATCCTCTGCCTTATTGCGATGAATTGCCAATCAAAAATAAATAAACACGGAGGTACTTCTGTTTAATGCGAACCATCTCAGTTCCACATTAAACAGAAGTAGCTCAGTTTTGCGATTTTTTTTTTTTTTTTTTTGAGTGGCCCGTATACCGGTATACGGGCCAGTCAAAAATCGCTAAACACGGAGCTACTTCTGTTTAATGCGGAACATCGCAGTTCCGCATTAAACAGAAGTAGCTCTGTTTAGCAATTTTTGATTGGCCCGTATGCCGGTATACGGGCCAATCAATAAAAAAAACAAAACAAAGCGGAGGCTGCCTAGGATTTAAACCGGCAGTGCGGGACTCGGGATCAGGCTGCTGATCCCGGGACAGTCCCGCCCAAATAGGGACGTCTGGCAACCCTGCTGCCACCCCTGCAACCAACATTTTAGAAAAAAACTCAGAAATTAGCCAACAACAACACTGAGACTAAAAAGCCCACAAGCTGTAACAAAGATACACAAAATGCGTTTAATTTAATTTAATTTGAAATTAAACGCATTTTGTGTATCTTTGTTACAGCTTGTGGGCTTTTTAGTCTCGGTGTTGTTGGCTAATTTCTGAGTTTTTTAGTGTTTCTTTTCCAGTTTTTAGTTTGTTAACCAACATTTTAGCTCATGCTGAAGAGTTTTAGGAGTAAAATGCAAAAGGGACTCACAAAGTGATATAAAAATAAGTTTAATATCAAAGCTATTGAGATAAAACTCTTCTTCAGTGCTTAAACTCATACTAAAACACATTTTCATATATCCACCACATGAACAAATTCAAACCAGTAGAAGTGCAGCAACAATAAAATAATTAAAATAAACAATTGCGTGCTTGTTTCAGGGAAACTCTATACTAGATGTTTACTAGTTTTTTGCAGAGTTTTAGGAGTAATATGCCCAAGTTGAACTGTAGCAACAATGCTCTTACATTAGGTCAGAGCTGTGTACCACCCTTTGTTGGCCCATCTCACAGTGGGACATTTACAGTTACTTAGATGAAATGGTCTCCTAGGAACTGCCCACTATTTCACTCCCCCTCCCACACACATGTACACACATCCTCTAGTGTTCCCCTGTATTCCTACCAACCTGGTCTCCACACACCATGCACATTACTCTTTTCTTCCTTTTCTCACATTTTGCCTTTATCTTCACCTTTTTTGTGAAGCCATGATTTTCTATATGCTCTGAAGTACATTTTTCTCTCTTTTTTTTTTTTTACACAGACTTTTCTCCCAGTGTTGGCTTGAACAGAAATTGATTAAGTAAGGAAATTCAGTGTTGGTGTTCAACTTTAGTTTTTCTTGCATCCTTTCAAAACAAATTACCTGGACAAGACAATACAGTAGTAACTGTTAAGAAAATAACTTGGTTAAGCCTGGTTCCCAAAAGCCATAGTTATAGATGTTCAAAAGTACATTTAAGAGCATTTTCCCAACCTTTGTAATCCAGTGGTGGCTTGAACAAAAAACATGCATAAAAAAGAATTTCTTTCAAGGAAGACATTAGTTGTGCCCAAGGCATAATGTTCAAAGCTGACAAAATAGTAGCTCACAATAGCCTAACTAGATTATTGTTTGTGAGGATATACAAACGCTATCTGGGATTACTGCCTGCCTTCCTACCCACCAAAAAAGACAGTCACTGCCTGTGCATCCCTCTGGTGTTAGATTGAGATGAAAGCAGTGATTCAAATGGCCACATGCATGTTATTTCAAGTGCCTGCTGTCATACATAAGCATAGCATGCCTCCTCACCCCTACCCCTCACAGCCACCTGTGTATGTGTGTGATTGTAAGGAAAGTGAAAAATGATTACAGTAATGTGTTGCACCTTGTTGCTCCTAAAGAGTACACTGCCCCAGCACTAGCTGTATTAACCATCTTTGTGTTTCTCTGAGTATGCAAGAAAAGTAAAAGAAACAATGACTACACTGTACCCACCCCAACAGAAGCTATAATGACCTCCTGTGCACACATCTAAGTTTCATTGTGATAAATGTTAGAGGTTATGTCCACATTCTTATTCCTAGATCCCCACCCAATATACAGTATTCTTCTGTACATACCTCTAAGCAGGGCTGGTTTTAGAATAGGTGGAGTTGGGGGAAGAGGCCACGACTAAGTTCTTGTCAAAATTCATTGCCACGGTCTAAGATGTGAGGACCACAAGACTCGTAGAAGCTCTGATATATGGATACAAATAAAGGGTCTGAATGTTTTGTGATTAATTTTATGCCTTATTTTTGAAAGATAGATTGAATTAAGTGCATGCCTATCATTAATGTGTGTATACACACAGATAAAAATCAGTAATATTACACATGCACACACACACACACACACACACACACACACACACACACACACACACACACACACACACACACACACACACACACACACACACACTGCACATTCCATCATCAGGGAAAATGGAGAAATTTCACTTCACCTGCCACATGATTTTTGAGGTTTTGGAGGATACCTGAGTGTATGGGTAGATACACACACACAGGGGCATGTAGACTCCACATAGAAAAAAAAAACAAAGCCAATCAGAGCAAAGCACTGTGAAATGGCAATGCTGCACACTGCGCCACAGTGGCAATGAACAGTTGCTGTCACATACATCCTCCTCCTTGACAAACCACCAAAGACAGCCATCTATCATGTGTAAGATTTTTGTTTGTGATGGTAAAGTGAAAGAAATTATGGGCACCTTGTTACTCTTAAATACATTGCAACCATAACCCCCCCAACGTAATAGCAATGCTAATGTTTGTGCTACAAAGTGAAATAAATTATAGACAACTTATTGCATTTGCACTGCAAAAAGCACACACACACAAGCAAAAGACATAGCAGTATTAGTTTTGGCACTGATTTTAGCAAACTGGCATACATTGTGCAACAATATTACTGTCTCACTAGATCAGGGACTGTGGTTTAGCAGTTGTCAAACAGCAGGGTTAACTCACTTCTGTTTAGTTGCGTGAGGAGTAATGCATACCTGTCAGTGTTACTGGTTTTATCTCATAATTTTGCTCTGTCCTTTGTAAAAAGTTTGATATGATGGTAAATCATTCAGGATTACAGTCAATAAATCCATACATCAAGACTTTCATACTTATTGTCCAAAAAATGCTTGTTGATGCCAAATGTGTTATTCTGTTAATGTTTTAAGTGAATTATAGTAATATTTAGAAATGTTTGTGATTTTGAGCTTTTATTCTGCTATTATTTTTAGCTTTACCCAAAATTTATGAACAAAGAAGCTGAGTTATAGTATCCTGTATTCTTCCAGTATTTATAAAACTCCCTACAAGAGAAAACCATCCATGAAAATCAGGAGTATCAGCTCTTAAAATCTACTGTAAATGCTAAGATTGGTCACTCTGGGCTGCTGATCTATACCTCTTACCTTACCCATATTCATTCACTGATTACAGGCTTTGTCCTAACAGAGTCATATTGCATAGAACTTGTAATCAGAAAATGGATAATCTTTTTATCTATAGTTTTCCTAATCAGCAGCAGCTAAAGCTTTTGCCCCCCACACACACACACACACAGTCAAAGGTGCGACAACCACGGTTATTTTAGGTGTCTAAGACAAGCTATGATGATAGTCCAGGGGACTGTGCCGGTGGAGAAACATTCAAAGAAATTTTGGAGTCCGTTACATGATGAAATAATGTTACCATAAGCAAATTTTCCTTTGAATTTTAATGGAGATATAAAAAAAGAGTTATTGCCCACCTGGTTTATTACATGGTTTGTTAAGTATACAAGACTGTTGCACTAGTTTTTGTTGATTTGACCAATCATGTAACAAATCATAATAAAATAACTTAGTGTATTTGGGGCTCCCCACAGAGTTTACTGGTGCCTAAAGCTGGCTATGCTTACCTGTAGTTTGTCTGACCTCTTGAAAACAGTAGCCTACTATAGAGCTTTGCAAAACACATTGTGTAGAGTTGTCACAATAGCTGATTCCAAGAATACCAATGTTTTTTCGCTTCTAAGTGCTAAAAGGCTTCTTTAAACTGCTAGGAAGACATTACTGCTGTTTACATTAACATTTAAACTGCAACACTTTTGACTGTTGTCCTCTTCTGGACCAAAAAGTGAAAGCAACATTACAGTATTATCCAGTAACCATAGTAGCACAAAGGTGCCCTTTGTTAAAGGGATTTGCAGAAGCTTTGAAACTTACCTTTGCACCACAGCACATGGTGTGCAAATTGCAGAACAGTACTTTCCTCCATCAGAGTATTTTCAGCTTCTTCTCAAGCAAGAAAAATACTTTTACAATATGCATTTTCCATATGCTACTGCTACTGAGGTAAAACAGCAAAATTCAACCTCATTTGCATCAGTATAGGAAAAACATGAGCATTATCCATAGGCTTTAATGGGTCCACCACCATGCTTGTGTGGAAGTGCCCCATTAAAGTGTATGGATGTGCCACGTTACCCCAAGATAAAGTTGCTGTTGTTGTTCTTTTGACTTTTCACGGTTAGAGGTCGCCACAGTGGAACTCCGGTCCGCTAATGATTGGCAGTAGATTTTTATGGTGCCGAGGTGCCAGCTTGATGCCCAACCTTCAATGAAGGCACGCCCATTCACGCATGTCTTTCGAACGCCTCTCGACCGTGGGGAGGACATGCAGACTCCACACAGAGGGCGCTCCAGCCAAGAATCGAACGGGAGAACCTCTTGCTGTGAGGCGACAACGCTACCTCTGCACCACCGCGGCTTTGTAGGAAACTTATTTCAGCTGTGGTTTAAAAAAAAAAAAAAAACTTTATATACCATTTTCTTTAAAAAAAATAGTGCAAAACATAAGGATTGTCCGGCATAAAAATACGGTTATGAAATGCTGTGATGTATATAGAACGTTCGCAAATGACATTAATGGGACCCTTGATTTTTTTTCTGGTTGGAAAAATCCTTCAGTAAAACCATATCATCATGACAGAATAGTCCACCTGCAAATTTTAGAAAAGTTGAGAAATTTCCAGAATTTAAGCTTGTACTTGTTGATTATCTAATAGTTAGTGATTCGTAGATGCTGTTTGAACACCCAGTTCTCAAGTCATTCACAGAAGCACATCTTCCATGTCATTTCTGTATTTGAAAACTTAATGATGCTTGTGCTTTTTCCTTCTATTGAATGCTGTGTAGTAAGGACATGCTTTCTTTTCTCTGTGTAATGTTGTTTAGTGTTTAAACTATGTGTAATCATCATTATGTATTTATAAATGTTTGATAGAAGTGTTGTGTGTGTTGTAATACTGTTTGAAAACCAAGGAATTTGCAATTTGTGTATATGGATGGATAGATAGATTGCTTGCTGCTGTTAATTTAGTGAACTTCCTTTTAATAAGTGGACATCAGTTGGCTATTGCTGAAATAAATTAGTTGGTATTATATAGTACTACCTGTTTGTTTATTTCACTTTCTAATTTTAATATGCCATTGCAGCATTTGTATTTGTGATGTCTTAAATGTGTTAATTTCACCAAGAAGTGTCATAATTGTTAAGATGGACTTCAGTTTTGTGAGCTATTATTCTAAACAAGTAGACTTAACCAGACTCAAAGCACATCATAAGCGAAAAATCAGGGAGACCTGTATCCTGTTGTTACTAGAGCTATATCCCGGTGTTACTTAACAAAGGACTTTATGCTTAAATATGAGGAAACAGGATTCATAACCCGTTGTTGTTTGGTATAGTGATATGCAAGTCCATTATACCATGTGACAGTATATACCCTTTGGGTTGAAGTTTTCATTTCACAAATTTCTTATCCATTCAACATTTGTATAAAACACTAAAGCAAAACAGACTTTTTTTCATTGTTGCATTAAAAAATGCAACATAACATAGTAAAATGTTAATGCATTTTTAGGCAATATTATGCTGTATAGCCTAGTCTTTGAAGGCAAGAAAAAGAAAAGACTGCACCCTAATTTTATGATATATAGCAACCTGCTATGGTCCCAGCCACTGTTTTGCTCATACGTTTGAGGTGGTATATTGTTTCTTTGCTTCTTATAATGTATGTGGGAGTTTTTGTCTTTATTCCCCCCACCAAAAAAAAAAAAAACTGTGTTCTAGACTGTCCATCAGAACTGTAATTAGGTCAGTTGATGACTTTGACAGTTCCCCAAATAATTATCATTATAAAAATGTGAAAAAAGTGTTTTCTCCGAGAGCAGTAATTCAGTCATTTGAAAACTGAAATATGTGAAATATGGTTCTGCAACAGAATGAATTATTTGGAAAGTGAAACAGAAAAAAATATAGCTAACACTGAAGAATTTAGACAGTAAATTGCTGCACGTTTTGTGAAGAAAAACATTTGATTGTCTTACTGCTTTAAAAAAGATTATTTTTTGCAACATATTATCATGTGTATTACATCATCACAGTTTAAGTTGCAGTACGAGTTCACGTACAATAATAGAAAAAAACAGATGTTAGGTTGTCCTATCTCGCCTTAATTGTTGCTGGTTGGGTTCGGAACCGAGCATCGGTTCCGACTCGGCCTAATACAAAAGCTCGAGAGCTTCAACTGGCTCGAGGCTACCCCCCTCCATCCCATGATGCATATGGAATATCCCCAGATCTTGTTTGCTGCTAAAGCAAAAGAGATGTCTTCTGTCTGGCTTGTTGGCTAAGTAGTATCTTTAAAGTTATTTCTGTCATAATCCAAATTTTCTAAAAGAAAATGTATTCCTAACGTGTTTTCTGTTGTGTGCGATTAGTTAGAGTAGTCTTAGTTGTTATAGTGAGGAAAGTTTAATTCCCCCCGCTCATCAGGCCTATCTGTCTTGTCAGGTCATTTCCTTTCAAGAGCTTCCACTTCATAGTGAGATCCTGTTTAAGTTAGAGGGCTCTCGGCAACCCATTTAACTTAGAGGGTCACTCCCCTTCCCTTGTATGTACTTGTCTTCCCTAGTCAGTAGAATCCGTTTAACTTAGGGGATTCTCCTCAAGCATTTTTGGTGTTTTTTTAGCACTGATAGTGTTGTAATATATATTACTGATGTGAAGTGCTCCTTCTTTATGTAGCTAGTAAGTTAGCAATTTCTACTATGTTAGCACAGTGTCTATTGGTTGTGTGTGTGTGTGTGTGTGTGTATATATATATATATATATATATATATATATATATATATATATATGGATCTAGGACTTTTGAATGAAAGTTCAAAAGCCAGAATCCATTGCCACTGAACACACTTTAACAAAAGCGCTTTAATCGAAAAAGTGCTTTCGTTAAAGTATGTTAAAAAAAAAAAAAAACACAAAATCTATTGAGTGCAGGGGGCAAGCCCCCTACCCTCGTACTTTAATATTTTCACTCCGAGGTCGCACTACAGTGGGGAAAAGGGAATTTTCCCTTACCGCACTGTAGTATCACTGGAACAACAAACATACTTACACAAAAGTGCTGTTTCTGTGAATAGCACTTTTGGGCAAGTATGCTCACCAAATTGGGATTCGGTGAAAGATGCAGTCGAGCATCTGTACAGATCCCATATATATATATATATATATATATATATATATATATATATATATATATATATATATATATATATATATATATATATATATATATACACACATGCATGCAGTATTCTATAAAACTTTTCTAGTCAATTTTTGGGCTTGTGATTGTTATAGCCAAATTTTGAATCATTTGCTTGCTTTTCTCATTTTTCTGGTTGTTAGAGTGCTTATTAAGATAAACAATGTCTAAGGATCAAAAGGTATAGAAAGAACCTAGGCAATCTGGATTTAAAAATGTGATCGCTGTAACCAACAGATATCAATTATGGATGGGCATACTAGCTGTGTTTATTGCCTTAATGCCCTTCATTTGCAAGACCCATGTACCATTTGTTATGGTTTTAGTAGAAGGGTCTTACTTGAGCGCAAAAATAAGCTCATAGTTAGAGGCTTATTAAAGGTCCCCTTCACAGAAGCTCTTGAGGGATCCCAGAGCTCCAAATCATCATCGTCGTCTTCTCCAAAAGCCAAAAAAGAACATAAACTATCTGCTGTCTCGGCACCAGCATCGGAGCCCCCTAAAAAAGTGGTCATCTTGGAGCCAAGTGCTTTTGGCTCCGACAAATCGAAATCTTTCTCTTCGGCCCCATCTGTATATTTGGAGCCAACAGAGTTACTGACTGAAAGACGGTCTCCAAATTTGGAGGTGGTCACTCCCATACTGAGATCAGCTATATTGGAGAAGGCAAGGTCTCCTTCGATATCCTCCCATTCCTCCAGGAGCTTATCTGATGAAGACGTGGAGCAAGTGGTGAAGAGACTGCTCCGAACACTGGCGCTGGCAAAAATGTTATCGTCTCTGGACCCAAAGGAATCGGAGCCATACAAAGCTTGTGTCTTGACCTCAATTCCTCCTCCAATCCCGCTTGAGACTTCGGAGTCAGAGATCATGGGCCTGATGGTAGTGGAGGCATCGGAACTGAGACCTCCCCCCTTAGTTTCATTGGTTCCATCATCTGCTCCTACTTCCTCGCTTCCTTCAGATGTCGAGGAGTCTAGAAGCCAATGTTCACCGGTCGGGTCCAGGGAGGGAAGTCGGCGTGAACAGTTGTCTGATCCGACTCTACCCCTTGGTGCCTCGGCTAGGTTGAGTTGGGCTCCTACATCACCTTCAGAGCCTCCTGTTCTCCCCTGGGGTCATTCCCCTCTCTTCTTGGAGCCTGGGACCTCTTTGGAGCAGGGCAAGGGAGGTTTTGAGCTGATGGAGAGGGTACTGTCTCCCCAGACAGCTCCATTCTCTGGCCCAAGTTCTCTTCCCTCACAGATGCCAGTGTTGGTCTCAGCACCACCACCCCCAAAGAGTAGAAACCCGGAACCCCCTGTGGGCGGCATCATCTCTTCCGAAACTTCACCAGAATACCCCTCTGAGGAAGTCTCTCGAAAAAGATTGTGCAAGAGGAAGCACATAGACTCCCCTGATGAGTCTTATCATTTCAGATACTGACCTGGATGATTTAGAAGAGTCTCCACGGTCCCCCTCTTAGGATGTCTCCTTTGCTGACATCCTTGAGATCCTTAAACAGAGGGGTGGCTAGAAGCCTGTCAACCCTTCAAAGGACAAGTCGGTATATCTGAAGGCTTTTGGGTCTCGCCCTTCCTGGGTGTCTCCTCCCTACGACCAACTAATAAACATCATCTCTTGTAAGGCGTGAACCTCTCTGGATACAATCAAACCTGTTCCATGGACGCCCAATAAATTCATTACAGCTCCTGTGGAGATGGAATTTTTAACTAAAGGTGTCTCTGTAGATACAGTGGTGGTGGCGGTGGCCACTAAGATGGAGCTGTCACAGATCTCTTCTTCTGTCCATCCTCCAAACAAGGAATCACGGACTATGGGCAGATATGGAAAGCATGCCTTTTCTTCAGTGGCATTTACAGTGTGGTCACTGAATTACCTGACCCATTTCACGAGACTACAAAGAGATCTCCTCAAGGAGCTAGGAAATACTCTTCAGGATACTGTGGCTTTAGGGATTGCAGATAAAGTTTCCGCTCAGCTCTCTGCCCTCATCTCAGTTGTTAACTCTTCCATGCGACTGATTTCATATGCTGCTGATGTAGCGAGCAGGACTGCAGGTACAGGAATTTCCGTAAGGAGGCATTTCTGGATGCGTTTATATAATTTTGCCGAACCCTTCAAGTCTTTCTGTACTAATAACGCTCTTTGATGGCTCGTCCCTGTTTGGGCCTAAAGTGAAAGAAACCTTGACCAGGTGTGAACAGGAAGGGAAAAACTTGTCTGCCGTAGGAGTCATTTTTCCATTCCCACTAGACTTTATCCCAAAGGTCAGAGAGGTGGAAAAATGTGGTTCTGCAAATTCCCAAAAGGTTTTTCTGACTCATGTGGTGACACTTCCCCCAGGGGCAGAGGGGGAAGTGACAATGGAAGACGCTGACCTCACGGCGGGGGGGGGGGTCCTCAGAATCAAGGCGACAGAGATACGTTCTCTGGCAGGCCCTTCCAGCACTCCTGAAAGGAGGCCCATCTGTCCATCTGTCCAGGCAGTCAGGGGACACATGTCGCTGTACCCAAATGCCTGTCTAGCAATAATTCAACACAGATGGATATAAACAATCATATCCAGAGGTTATTACATACCCTTTTCCACTCCCTGTCCAATAAATCAGTTCTTTCCAGATGTCCCACCCAGTCAGAGAGATTATGCAACATAAGAGATGCATAAGTTGCTAAGAAAAAGAGTCATCCAGCATGTTCTCGCAGACCAAATTGAAAAGACAGGGGACTGGAGACCCATTTTGGATCTCAGCTGATTAAACAGCTCTGTAAAAAAAAAAATCAAAATTCCAGATGGTAACACTACAGTCAATATTCCCCTTTCTGGGGCAAGATGGTTGGATGTGCTTGATAGATCTCCAGGATGTGTTCTACCACATAAAGATGGACAGGTGATCCAGGAGAAACTTAATGCTTTCGGTTGGGAACCAGTCATTACCAGTTTCGGGCCCTGCCCTTTGGTCTCACTACAGCCCCCAGGGTGTTCAAATGTATGGCAGTGGTTACGGCTCACTTGAGACGTCTAGGATTCCATGTGTTTCCATACTAGACGATTGGCTCCTGACTGCCACCAATAGGCATCTACTTACTACAAGCAAGGGACAAAACCATGCTTCTTTTTTCCAGGTTAGCATTACAATAAACATAAAAAAAATCTGCCTTGTTGCCGTCACAGCGTATCACTTTCTTAGATGCAGAGTTGGACTCAAAAGAGATAGCAGCAAAACTTACTCCCAAAACAATCCAGTCATTATACCGTCAAATCAGGAGCTTGTTATCAAAGAGAACAGTGCATGCAAGGCTTGTGTTACAGGTTCTGGGTACCGTGGTAGCAGCAATTCTTCTAGTACCTCTAGCATGTATGCACATGAAGTTCCGCCAGTGGCTACTCTTCGCCCAATGGTCGATGCAGGATCTACCACTATCACATCTGATATTTCTCACACAGTCGTGCAAGAAGGATCTTCTTTGGTGGCTTCAAACGAATCAACTGTTCTTGGGTTGCCCTTTTGTTTTCCCGCAACCGACTGCTGTACTGACCATGGATGCTTCCAAGATTGGGTGGGGGGGCATTATCTGGGAAAGACGATCCAAGGCTTATGGCAAGAACACAAGAACCACTTGCATATCAATGTCCTAGAGATGAGAATGGTGCTTTATGCATTGCAGACATTCCAGGACTCTCTCCCAATAGGAACTGTTGTAATTCAAACAGACAACATATCAGTAGTGTGATACATAAACAAACAGGGAGGAACCAAATCGTACCCACTATGTGGAGATGCACTACGGGTTTGGCAATGGGCTGTCTCTTCTCAATGTTTCCTGGTAGCAACACACGTCCCGAGAAGATCCAGTCTCATAGCAGACAGACTCAGCAGAGCGATTCTGTTGCCTCACGAGTGGTCCCCGAAACAGGAAGTTGCTGAAGAGGTCTTTCTAAAATGGGGCCAGCCTTGCTGCGACCTTTTCACCTAGTAAATATATAAGCTGTAACTGCATGGCTTTAAAGTACACTTTCATATTAGGTAACCCTAAAAATCTTGTTTTATGCGGAGAATCAACTTATCCCACTTATCTCATGTCCTCTTCCCTTCTAGAAATAATTAAACTCTTACTTAGTTGTCATCCAGAGCTTCAGCTCCTTTTGATAAAAGAGGAATGTGCATTTCTGCTAAACACTATTTGACAAAAGCATGACAGCTTTAACACTGAAAAGCACTGTCAGAGAACATATGGTATTGCCCTTTCTCCAATGCTGTATGACAAAGGAGTTAGCATATATAAGATAGTGGGTGTGGGAACTCCCCGCACCATTCAGGGTGAAGGGGGGCTTGCCCCCTTCCAAAAATAAAAGGTTAACATCTGTTCACTGAAAGTGGTTTTCAACATTTTTTTCACTATTTTATCCATTGGACAAAAAATGTTTTCCAAGTCATGAATCTGATAAAGGTATGCCTGGATTGTATACAAGACTAAAAGTACTAAAACAACTTAACTGCCTGTATCCTACTATGCAAATCCATAGTCAACAGCTTTTTTGTATTGTCTTTTGTTTAGTATCTCCCATATATCTTTAGTTGCTATAGCAGAATCCTTTTTAATCCATGCATTGAGTGCTCTGTCGTAGCATGTTCTTATTATGGATATTGCTGAACCATTTCACATATGTATACATAGTTTACCACTATAGTACCTGTTTTATCTTCATTTAAAGTCCTGAAAAATTCTTGAAACTTTCTTAAAATGGTATACAAAACTGAAATGCCCTTTTTTGGATTTATTATGTAAACATATTTTTTGCAGATACTATTAATGTTTTTTAATTAATAAACCAGTTACCTCCTTGAAAATGTGAATCCCTTCTTTTCCTTACTAATGGCTGTAAATATAAAGTGAATAACAGAGAAAGACAGCACTGCCTGGTTCCCCTGTTCAAATACAGCTCGTTATAAAGGAGCCCTCCCTCCATAATTCCTGCCTCACATCCTTCTTACAGCCTCCTTATTAACCCTATTATTCTATCATGGAATGGAAATGCGACCATTTTGCTACTCATAAAATGCTCCATTGAATAATTTATTTTCATTAAGACTCACTAACAGTAGTGGAGTTTTCTTCTTTGGTTCATCATTGTTCTATTAACGCTATCAAATATTTGCCTCCTCTCCACAAAACCACATAAACCTTATCTATCAATTTTGGTAGCATCTTTGCCATTCTCTTAGCTATTATCGACATAAACACTTTAGTTTAAAATTTAAATGGGTCAATATGAAGCTGGATCTGAAGGGTCTTTAACCTCATTAGTGGTACCTCCACCAATGCTTTCTTCCAAGATGTGAATACTTCTACTGCTTTTAAAATATTGTTAAGCAAAGCCTGCCAGATCTTTGTCACCCTCTTCCCCTCCTAACTTCCAGATTTTCAGAAGAATGCCTTCTGTTGTTTATTTATTCGTTGTCTTTTGTTTACCGGGCAAGTCTGACTGGGCACCTATTTTCAGTAGAGGACTAGGGAGAGAAGCTTCACATAAAATACATTTTTATAATGAACAACAGTAAATAAACATCTTAAGCATTACTTTGCAGGTAAAACTGAGACATAAATAGTAAATGCGTTTACATTATACTGTAGAAATGATGTTATACATAAGTCAAACACATGTTAACTTGTAATAACTGGAGATACAAGAGCAATGATGATGCACATAGGTTCAGTATGTTCCTGGAGATGTCTCTGTTAATTGAATATATATCTCCCGGTCTTATTTATTACTTGTTTTGCCTCATGTCCTCTAATTGTGGCATAACTAAGTCTTTCATAACTATTTTCATTTATACCTTTTCTCGACTGCTTCTTTCCTCTGCTTTATGCACATTTTTGTAAAATTTCTAAAATAAATGCCTCTGTAAGATTTCTGGTTATTTTCTTTGTCATAGGATCCCTAATTTGGCTGAAACTCTTTCTGTTGCTTAAGTTATTGTGCTAAAAGTTTTTATATTCTAGAGTTGTAATCAAAAGATAGTTGCTTAACAGAAACCTTTCTAGACTCATGCATATTGTCCAAATACGTCCTTATTTTTTTCAATACTCTGCAGTTGTTCCTCTTGGTCTGTAAGAATCTCCTTCTTCTGCAATACCTGAACCTTTGCCAACCCCTCTAAATAATTCATATAACTTTTCCCCCATATCTTTCTCTCTTATTTCTACCACGCATTTGAAGTCCATTTCCATTTTATCCTACTCGCTTTCTGTCCTTTGAATAATTTCTGTCTTCTCTAATAACTTTCCAGGCATGCCGACTACCATTTTTTTAAAGTTAGTTTCTTTCAAACAAATATATCTGAAAGTGCCAAGATCTCATTTTGTACATCATTATTTTGGATCTCTATCTTAATTCTTACTGATGCATAATCTGATATAGTTCACTAATGGGCCTTTGTGTTTTCAATCAAATGCATATGCTGCTGTAAAGTATCATTTCTATCCACTCTAGGCCACTTATTTTATCTTGTGGAATAATGTATAAATTCTGAGTTCATGTTACTAAATTCGCATCGTCTGTAGCAAATATTCTCATATATATCTTCAGAATTCGACCCTTTGTTATATTTTCTCTCCTGGGTCCCCCTGGTACCTCCTCACTATTGTAAATAATGTTTTAGTCCACAGCCATCAATAATATTCCTCCTCTAAAGCTTATTATTTCTTTCAGAGTTCTTCTGATTTCCATAACAGTAGATCTGATTATGTCTTTTCATTCCATTCTTTAACCGATGGGTCTCGGATCCAACTTTGGCCATTTTCCAGACTTAGGATTCATGGCTAAGGCTGTTCCCCTTTCCATAATCCCCTCCAAACCCAACATTTCCTCAAATCTCATTTGCCACTGTTTGCATTCAGATGTGGTTTATCTGAGGCTTCAGATAAGTTTGAACTTTGTTTACCCTGGTTTATTTACTGGAATTTGATTACTGGGAAGGTCTGACTGGGTACAAGCCCATCCTCTGCGGAGGCCTGGGGAGAAAAGCTCCAAATTAATACAAAGCATTTTAAGAATAATAGTTATACAGTTTTAAAAAGTAAAAAGCAAACCTGCTGTTTAAATAATTATAACAAATCACACATAATATAAAAACATTGGTTAAGAATCAATGCAAGGTATATGACAATAATTTAATATTTATAGAAAATTTAGACAGTTTGTAGAAAAATTAAAGTTAATCTAATACAAATAGGAATTGCAATATGAAGTGAGGGAAAAACAGGCTTATGGTATGTTTAGAGAGAAAGTCAGGGAAGAGAATTAGTTACCAGTAAGGAAGTAAGTGAAAAAGGGAAAGTAAGCAGATATAAGGAATGAAAAGGTACTTGTCCACATTTAAGGATGTAGTTTATCCTGGTTTTGAGCAAGAACAGAACTGGATTTTAGCTAGGAAGTCTTTCAGAGTAGTTTTGAAAGATGAGAGGAAGGGTTTAGACCTGACTGGAGCAGGTATGGAGTTCCAGGCCTTAGCAACTTTGTATGAGTACAGACGATGCCCAGAAGATTTGCTAGGTGTGTAGACAGACTGGAGTTTTTGGTCACTGGATCGTAATGACCGACTGGTAACATAGTTGTGTAGAATGTTTTTTAGTGCTGGACAGGCAGGTGGATGCTGGATAATTTTATAGGTGGAAAGAAGTTGTGTATATGTTAGTTGGTGTGACAATTTTATCCAATTTAGGCTTTTCATTGCTATATAGTGATGAGTTCTGAAAGGGCTGTGTGTTGCAAATTTAGTGACTTTGTTATAGCATTGTTCAAATTTTAATTTTTGTAAAGCCTGGAGGTTAGTAAGGATGAGTTGAAGATAAAGAAGAGTGGGGAGGAGGTAAGTAGTGGCAAGTGTGGTTTTAGTTGCGTCAGTGAGAAAGTTTTTGGCTCTGTAAAGTATCACAAGATTTTGATGATTTTTCTTATGCAGTTTTGTATATGCAGGTCAAATGTTAGATTATCATCCACTGTCACCCCAAATAGTTTGCTATGAGAAGTGACTGCAGTGGTTGTATTATCTAGAGAGAGGACTTAAAATTTTGTTTTTAAGGAGAGAGGGATTTGGGTAAAAAAAGTAGTAGTTTGGTCTGTTTTGGGTTGAGCATGAGTTGTGCATTATGAAGCCATGTTTCAGTGGCTGTTAAAGCTTCCTGAGTAATTTTTTGGAGGTGTATCATGTCAGATGTGCAAATGAGAGTGGAATCATCTGCATACTCTATTAGGGTGGTTTGTTGTGTCGAAGTATAGAGGGTGTTGGCGAAAATGTTAAAGCGGAGAGGACCAAGGAATAGAGCCTTGTGGTATACCGGTGGTGACTGAGAAGTAAGGAGATAGTGTGGAATGCCATTTTACTGATTGACACCTATTAGACGGGTAGCTTTTGAACCACAGAAGGGTGGGCTGAGAGAGACCTAGTGAGGACAATTGAAATAGGAGTTTGCTGTGACAAACTGTGTTGAAAGCTTTAGACAATTCTAGAAATAAGGAAGGGACTAGTTTGCCATTATCTCAGGCTTTATTGGCAGTATTTGTATAGGTTAGAAGGACAGTCCTAGTACTGTGGGGAGGATGGACGCCATGCTGTGTAAGGGATAGAAGTTCTCCCTGTATGAGATAGTCTAGCAATTGTTTTTGAATACATTTTTTCAAGTATTTTGGTGAAGGAAGATAAGATTGCTATAGGCCTAAAATTATTAATGTCTGTTGAATTTCCTCCTTTGTGCAGAACAATAATGTGTGACTTTTTCCAGGGAGAAGAAACGTGGGATTCTTGGATACACCTGTATATAAGGATTGAGACAGGATGGGCAGTGCTATTGCCTACTATTTTTAGGTACTTGCTTGGAAGGTCATCAGCTGAAGAAGAGCACAGTTTAAGTTTAAGTTTGAGTAGTTTTAATTTTTGATGTGGGCACAGGTTTGAAGGTAAAAGTTGATATGGCGATATGTGGCTGTTGGGCAAGGAAGGGATTAGATGTTGCGGAATCCATAGTTAGAGATGCCATACTGTCTATAAAATAAGAGTTGAACTCTATTGCAGTTTTAAGGGGTGAGTTATCTGGAGAGGGATTTAGGTTGAATTTTTGGCCATATGTACAATTTCTTTAATGGATGGCCAAAATGTTTTAGGGTTGTGTTTAGTAGTAGTCTTAAATTTATAGTTTTTGTCTTCATTTATTTGCTTTTTTTATCAAATTGAGAAGCACTTTGAAGTTTTCAAGATATTGAAGTGTTTTATATTTTTGCAATTCTTTCCATGGTTTCTGTCTGTGCTGTATTAGCATTCTACTCTTTCAGGATAGCCAAATTGCTTTATTCATTTTCAGTATCTTCCTTCTAGGAAGTGCAAGGATATTTAGGAAAGTTGTACTGAATTCAGTTACAGCATCATCTAAGGGGTTGATTTTTAGGAAGTTCCAGTTAATAGATAGTGTAGTAATGAATGAACATTTCTTGGTTAAACTTGGAAAGGTTATGTGTTGTTTTATAAATATGCTGTTTAACTGAATGTATGAGATGTCTAGTCATATAGATTGGGAGATGATCACTGAGAGAGAATGACATTGTACCTGTAGTTTAGTATTTGCTAGAGTCTGATACTAGGATCCAGTCCAGTAGAGGATTTGAGGTGTGAGGCTATTAATTAGTTGTGTGAAACCATGTAAGTTCATGTTAGATGTAGGGGAGTTAGAGTTTATGTCCAACCAATTGACATTCACATCACCTAGTAAATATTATTTCTTGTAGAAATATCATGGATATCCAATGTAGGATATCTTCCAGTATAGCTGTATTGTCGCCAGGAGGGATTTAAAGGACAGTGATACGTATTTGTTTATAACTGTTTATTTTGAGAAAAGCAATAAGAAGCCCTGCTGAACTGAATTTTGGTGTCTGTTTGCTGTAAGGGGAAATGTGGTAGGTATTGGGAAATATTAAAGCAATACCACCACCTTTTCTCTTTATATGGTCATTACGGATTATATTATAGCCAGGAGGTATAATTTCAAAGTTGTTTATGCTGGGTTTAAGCAAATTTTAGTTACGGCTTAGGTTGAGAAATCCAGGCATGTAGTGCAGCAGTTTTATTTCTTATACTTCTAACATTTATTGCTGCAAAAATTAGATCAGCAGAGTTGGGGACTGGCTGTTATTCTGTTACAGAATTACGTGGTTGAATGATCACTGTGTTCATTGTGAAATGTGGGGCAAGGATTAATGTGTGTATATCACCTCATTAGACGGATTGTAGTATATTGGGGAATTAAACATTTTTGAAGTGCAATTAATCAGTCTATATTTGGAATAAAGGTGAGGGCAATATTAGGTTTGGTGCAATGTGTGGAGAGTGTAAAGAGAAAGTATGGACAGGTGGTTGGGACAGAGTTGGAGAGATAATGCGCAATGTTATTGAGTCATGGTAGGATGAAAACTGGCACAGTAGATGAAGAATAGAGGATAAGCTGAAGAATCGCATAACTAAATACAGGTACCTGCATTTAATAGATGTTAGGTAGTGGGGAAGAAGCAATGAAGAATAAACAAGAAGTTGCAGGACAACAGGAGATTCAGTGATGGTGGATTCTGAGAGATGGAAGAGGATAGGCAAGGAGAAAAGTATTTTCTATAAAAGAAGAGAGGTAGGCAGTCCTGGTATATCTTCTCTAGAATGTAAGGAATAGGGGGGCATTAAAGGCTAGAGTATAAAGATGTCAAAATAAGAAGAAATTAGTTTGTCAGCTAGTGCTATCTCCTACCCCATTAGCATACTCTTAAACAGATCAGTACAGGAATCCTACATACCCACCATTTGAAAGAAGGCATATATTCTCCCCTACATAAAGGTGGCAATTGCACAGATATCTCCAACTTCCGTTCTATCACTATACTGTCCCCCATTTCAAAAATCTTAGAAAAATGCATACACACCCAGCTCCAGCAACACATACTAAATAACAATCTTATCTCTCCCTGTCAACATGGCTTCTGCCCTGCCCACAGTACAACCACTGCTCAATTATCATTCATGAATACGGTTAACCAAGCTCATAATGAAGGATCCTCCCTTTTCCTTGACCTATCTAAGGCTTTCAATACCATCTCCCACTCCCTTCTTCTCTCTAAGCTTTCCACTCTGGGTTTGTCCCCACCAAACACTACTCTGGTTTTCCAACTACCTATCCAAAAGAAAACGATCCAGTAGATGGCTAGACTCCCTTTCACCATTCCTATATACTCCCACAGGGGTCCCGCAATATTAGGACCTCTACTCTTTAGCATTTTTATTAATGACTTCCACTGCTGTGTTACCAGCAATTCTGTTATTCAGTATGCAGATGACTCAATAATTTCTACCACCAATGCCACAACTGAGCTACACACACACACACACACACACACACACACACACACACACACAAAACAGCAAGCATTCTCATTTATTGAAAACTGGATGACTAACAATTATCTTGCACTCAATCCCAACAAAATAAAAATACTTTTTTTCACTCCTAAGAAAACCACCATAATAAACAAACCAAATCTACTCACTAAACAATACTGCTATAGCAACACATTCACAACAACATCAGAAAAATCCAACTTGGTACCCTCTAAAGACACAAACACTTCCTTAACCCCACTACTAAAACCCTCACCTCTACCTTCCTACTACCATCGCTACTATATGGTGCCCCTCTTCTCACTAACATTCCAATCTACCTAAAAGACAAAATGGGAAACCTGCTACAATAAAATCGCCATATTTGCAACTAATGCCACTTATTCCTTCCACCATTGTTCCTCACTTCACACACTTAAATGGCTTGAACTACCACAATATCTTATCTACCAACAACCCACTATAGCTCACAAAATAATCTATAAACCTCTCCAACTGTCCATCCCTTTCCTCCACCCTAACTCAATACACCCAAACAGACCCCTTAGATCAAACAATAAGACCTTACTGCTCATCCAAAAACCCACTCTCCCAGCTGGCCAAACACTCTACTCATTCTGCATTGCCAAACTCTGGAACTCACTCCCATCATCACTCAGATCCACTAATGATGCTAACTCCTTCAAAAACACCCTTCACCTGTCTACTCACTGGCAATGCTCCTGCTCCACACCTCATATAACCTGACCCTTCTCACACTGTCATTTCTCACACACATCCCTATCCATTTTTTTACATCTCTAACATAACATCATCTATTTATTTTCCTTCTTTCTTTTCTTCTTCATCCACTGCCCATGTCCTTGTTAAACATCTCTATTTTACTGCACACTGTCAACGCATTGTATATAGTTATTGTTCACTTCTCAATTGATATTTATGCAATGTTATGAGCCACTTTTGACTGTTAAACTTCTTCATCTCATTTGTGAATAGTTTTATCTCTGTTATAGCTAACTGTTGCTTTGTCAATGCAATTTGTAATGAACTGAATGTACTTGCATATCTATTGGAGCTTTTCTCCCCAGGCCTCCACTGAAAACAAGCTCTTTTCGGCCCAGTGGACATTCCTGGTAAACAAATGTAAATAAATAAATGTGTGTGTGTGTATGTATGTATGTATATATGTGTGTATATATATATATATATATATATATATATATATATATATATATATACATGTGTGTGTGTGTGTGTGTGTGTGTATATATTTATATATGGGTCCCCTTCAGCACATCGAACTTTTAAAAGCTCGAATGGTCTGAAAGGAGATCTCCATACAGCATGGAACGGGAAGATTTCCCTTTTCAGCAATGTAGTGCGATCTTGGAGTTGGTATATTTAAATAGCGGGGGGTGAGGGGTGCAGGGGGGCTTGCCCCCTGCTAGAAACGTTTATTTTATTATTTTTTTAAGATGTTCGATCATATAGTCTCAGCAATATGAAAGTCGAACATTTGAAAGTTCGATCACGTAAAGTAGACCCATATGTGTGTGTGTGTGTGTGTGTGTGTGTATACACACACACACACCAGAACACCAGCAACTCACATTACATACATGAGTGTTAAAGGGAGACATGTTCAGCATGCAAAAAGCTTATCCAATCTGAATGAAAGTGTTACAAATGTAATACACTACCCAAGTCTTTTCACTGTTTTACGCAGTCTTAGAACAAATAGAAATGTAATGCCATATGACATATACCAGTTCTTTGAAGAAAGATAATGATCGAGTGCAAGAGGAGACAACACGAATGGATATTTAGCAGTACATTCTACTACAGAGACACTCCCATCCTCAGGTCAATTTATAAGTGAGAGCAATCAGTTTATAACCAGAACAAAGCAATGAACAAAGAAATGCTAGCAAAACAGGTTGTTTGTCATGTTTATAGCTTTCTTCTGCCATTTATTGACATTTGTTATTGTTCTAGACCTTTTTACTTCTAATTCTTCCCCTTCTGTATAAATAAAAAAAGTACCTTTTCTCTCTGCACATCCACTTTTGTCTTTTCGCCTTCACATGCTTAGTACTATTATTTCTAATAATCCATTTTTTACCATTACTTCAGATATGACTGCTGCTTCAGATCCGTCCTCTGCATCTTCCAGAACTCCCACTTGTAGGAAGCCAAAATCCTCAATGGACCCTGTTTCTGTAAGGTTACATTCCCCCTTCTTGCAGGCGACACCAACCTAAAAGGCTTCTTGACAACCTTCCTCATGTTCATCCTTTAGGTTTGCCAGAAGCTTTTCAGAGGGTGATGTAGAAAGAACAAGTAAATTCCTCAGGACTTGGATTCATTTGGGAGTTCTTCCTCCTTCTCTGGCTTTCATCGGGCCAGTGAGATTTGAACCTTCTCCCATGCCTTTTTCTACTCCTACTCTGTTCTGCCCTCTGGTTTCAGAAGCTTTGGATCCAAGACTTCCAGGATTGGTCACATTATATCCAAATTTGTGGACTTCTTTGACTGTGGATTATTTTCTGATCCAGTCAGCTCTAATTTCATCCGAGCAAGATAGAACTCGGAGCTGAAGCTTTGGTACCAAGTCTCTGGCAGTAGGAGATTGATTGTGAAATAGATAGCTCTGACCTCAAGTTTTGAGTGAGGGTCAAGGGGATACTGTTGGCAATCCTGTTGTGGTGGCTTTGGCTCCTACTGAGGTTGCTTTGGGTTATCTTTCAGTGTCCACCTTTGAGTCTGTAAAGAGAGCCCTTTCCAAGTTAGGAGTTTGGATATCTTTGCCCCCCTCAGCTCCACCTGCCTGCTCCACAGCTGTCATCTTTGGGTCCTGAACCTGCCCTTTCTATTCCATCAGGACAGCTGGTGTGCACTAGTCTTGAGAAAGTCTTCCCCCACAGACGTCATAGTCTTCCCAGGAACATCTCCCCCTGTGGAAGCTGCTAGGAAACATAAGTATAAGAGGAGGCACTCTGACACTCCACAGAAAATATGTATTTCGATAAAGGAGGGGGGGGTCCCCCAGATCACCCCTTAAGGATGTCTCCTTCGGAAATGTTCTCAAGACATTTAGACAGAAAGGAGGATGGTGTTCCAAAGCCATTTTCCTCAAGGCTTTTGGCAATGGCTCTGCTACTTCTTGGGTGGTTTCCTTGCCTGATGAGATAGTTGGCTTTATCTCTCACTGTGTATAGAAGGAACCAGCTGTGTCAGAACTGATTCTTAAGAGACCTGAGAAAAATGTAGTTGCCCCTAAAGACCAAGCTTATTGGAGCAAAGGCCTGCCTGTAGACTCTGTGGTAGTAATAGCAGCTACTAAGAACGAGCTTGCTAAGGAGAGTTCATCTGTCCACCTCCCTAATGGAGAGTTGAAGGCTCTGGACAGATATGGGAAGTGTGTTTATGCTTTGGTGACCTTTGCCTTGAGGTTGCTGAATTAAGAGATTTCTGAGGGACTTGACTAAGGAACTTTCCAAGTCTCTCACTGGGTTCATGTCTGCATAATACAGGAAAACTGTAGATATGCAACAGGCCACCCTGCAATCCTATTAGAATACCTGTATGTGTCTGATTTCCAACACATAAGAAGGTGTTTTTAGAGACGTGGGCATACGCATTCCAGTACAGTGCCTGGATGCACTTGTGTGATTTCGCAGAGCC
This sequence comes from Protopterus annectens, assembly GCF_019279795.1. Lineage (NCBI taxonomy): Eukaryota > Metazoa > Chordata > Ceratodontiformes > Protopteridae > Protopterus > Protopterus annectens. The sequence goes on along the minus strand of NC_056725.1, from coordinate 1,156,325,384 downwards.
TTCTGAGACTTCTTTCATCAGTGCTCACTTTGATGGATTGGACCTGTTTGGACCTAAGATCAAAGACATACTCTTCAAGAGTGAAAAAGATAAAAGAACTCTTCTGCTTTTTGACCCCTCAGGAGACCTCCAGAAACCAGAAGGTAGAGCAATGAGATTTTGCAGATTCTAAGTTTTTTCCCCAAGACTTCTTTGGAGATAGATCCCTCTAGAGGCAGAGGGGGTATTCTAATGGCAGTGGTCTGCAGAATAAAGACTTGAGGTTCTTTCACCGAAAACACTTACCAGTACTCCTGAACAGTTGCCTGACTGCTGCACTCTGAAGGCAGTTGGTGGGTGCCTATCTCTGCAGGCAGAGGCCTGAATGTCCATCGCCACCACAGCCAGAAGAAAATCCAAACTGCAGGCCTTGTCAACCTCTGTATATTATTTTCCATAAAGATAGAGTTTCTTTATGCAGCAGGCTCTCTTTTGTACCTAAGGTGGCTTCAGAGTCAGCACTCAGATTATTAATCTACCAGTTTTCTTCCCCAATTTCACCAATAACGAGGAACTTCACTTGTTAGATGTACAGAGACAATTGTGGTTCTACTTTCACAGATCAAAACCTTTCAGGAAGTTTGACCAATTATTTGTATCCTTTTCCAAAGTAAAATTAGGTCAAGCTGTATCAAAGGTGACCTTATTAAGATGGTTGACTAGCTGCATTTCTCAAGTTTATAAGGATAAAAGTGCAACTTTACTAAAACTTCTGAAAACACATTCAACAAGATCTATATCCGCTTCTTCTGCCTTTTTTGCCTTTTTGTCCAAAACTTCAATATATGAGATTTGTGAGGCCACCACATGTTCCAGTGTTCATGCCTTCAGTGTTCATTATGAAATAAATATTTTTTCCAGGGATAGGGTGGCTTTCAGTTCTGCCATCCTCCAGAATATCCTTCCGTGAACACCACCCTAGGAATCCTGGAGCTGGGGACTCTGTCCCATCAGTTGAGCAAGGGACAGAAAAGACAACGCCCGATACAAAGGTTATGTATTCACCGTAACAATGCATCTGTGTTGTCTGTTTCCATCATTCTTCAACCTGGCTCCCTCCTTTCCCTTTTCCTTTTCCATTTAGTGGAAGACCTCCTTTTTGATTTATGGTATGCCTTTAGGGTGTCTAACAAAGACTTTCACACTGTCACAGCTCCGGAGCAGGCTACCTTCTTTCATTCTTGTGCCTTGTCTGTTGTTGATTGTAAGGTGTCATTTTGTATTATGGACTTGTTTGCTTGGTGTCTCTGTATTTATGGCCAAACTCAATCTGAGGTAATGTTGAGTTTGGAGGTAATTATGGGTAAGGAGAGCAGCCTGAGCTATGGATCCTAAGTCTGGAAAGTGCCAAAGTCAAATCCAAGAATGGATCTGAGAACCATCAGTTAAGGAAGGATGGAAACAGACAACACAGATGCATCATTATGGCGAGTACATAACTTTTGTTTTTAGAGGGAATGTAAATATGTACCAGCATAGTAACTCTTCATCTACCAGTAGCCATTCACTATCACAAGTTCACCATTATTGTCATTTTTCCTCTTCTGTCACTACTGACACACCTTTTGCAGTCAGCAGTAATGTTGTTAAATCCCTTTTTTCCTTTGTTCCTGATACTGTGCCGCATATCTAGCTCAAAACCCTTTATTTGAAAAATTTGTATGTTTAGTTCTATCCAAGTGATCTTCCTGTAATATTGCTTTTTGTACCTTACACTTGCTATAAAATTCAGCACTATTTTCTTTGCTTTTTTTGTTTACCTGCAAGGCTGTTTATATTCTGTGTTAATATTGACAAACCAAACATGCTGATAAAAACTGATCTGATGTTGTCCTTTTCATTCTTCCTCACTGGTGGGGTATGGATCCAACTTTGCTGCATTTTCAAGACTTTGGATCCTAATGTTGAGCTCTTCCCTCTTCCCATAATGCACTACACCATCCCTAACACCCCAGATCTCGTTTGGCACTGACGTGATAAGATGGAAAATTCTGAAATCTCAAGCTGTAAGAAAGTTTGTTTATACTTCTCTAAATTAATTTATTTAAATGTTTAGCTTTTCCTTTCTCTAGTATTGTCCTTTCTTGATGGTTCCTTACTCCCTCGGTAGCCCCTACAACTGTATATTGCTGTCTAAGTTTATAGACTGGTGTTATGCAAGTTTCTTTTTGTTATACTTGCTCTCTGTCAGCAAGTACATCATTGGCATCTTTTTCTGGCTGCTAACTCATTTTTTGCAACCTTCCGTCTTGGGGATTGCCTTTTGGTTGTAGATCTGTTTTATACTGATGTTTCTTTTGTAGAAAAGTGTGAGAACCATGGCTTTCCACTGTCTGGTTTGTCAGAGTGTCCTTCTTTGTTTCATCTCTTGGTCCGTTCAAGTCAAGTGGTGTTTTTTCAGGCTGTTGTCACTGTAGTGCAGTGATAACTTTCCTGCCTTACAGCAAGAGGTTCTTCTGTTCTGGCAGGGAGTATGGTTTGTTTGCTCCTATCCGTTGCCACTCTTAGAGATATTTTTCTTTTTTTGGTTTTGGACTGGCACACTTGGGGCGAGGGTCAAGGATTGACAGTGGCAGACTTTGTTTCAGACTTCCTATCCTTCAGAAATTGTATGTTTCCCTTCATGCATCTCAGCTGTGTAGTTGTCACAGAGTGTCTACATTTTTTCTCTCAAGGTTTCGGACTGTTCCTCATAAAATTTGAGGTTTTCTGACAAATCTCTGTGATGATCTGAGAAATAAAATCACTAAATAATGAAAACCTTTGAGTTTCAGATTTTGTATGCTGAACTGTTCTTATATCAACTGCCTAATGTTGCAAAACTATCGAGAGGAGTATGGGGCAACTCACACTGTGCTCTTCCAGCCTTAGCAATAGTTCATTTAGGGGCTCAACCCCTTTAAAAAAAAAACTGAATTACCATACCAGATTTCAGATCCAATCCCAAGGACCTCCTCCAGATCCCAAGATGTCCTTCTATTCAGTGTTGCAGTATTCTTTACATATGAGTTGTCTTCCACCCTACGATCTGACGTCCAACCAGTATATAAAAGCTTTTAGCCACTGCCAATATGTGGGATGTCACACGCATGCTTTGTTGTCAGCCATAAAAGGAAGTCCGCATGTATCATCCTCAAAACTTTTCTGCCATCATTCGGAAGGTCGACTCCTACATACAGTCTGCAGTCAGATTTCATGTGTTGCTGCCAGCTTCGGATAAGTGCCCCGATGGGGATTTATTTTCTTGCTACTGTTGTTTGTTTTTGTTTCATATCATCCAAGAAGGGTAAGTGTAGGTGTGAAAAACAGATTCAACATGAAGATAGCCACCACCTCTGTCTTTTGTGTTTAGGGCCTAGTCACAACTATCGATCCTGTTCCATTTGTCATGTCTTTGTGCCAAAGACTTTGCATAGCTGGCTTTCAGCTCTAAGTCTTTACCTCAAAATCAGTGGCTTAAACATCTGGCTAATGATGGTTACTGAGAGTTCCAGAAGTCCTTTGGCTGAGCCGAGTTTGAAAAGGAAGGTGAGCAAACAAGAACCTGAATCCTCTTTGGCTGCACCTTTTTACCTCTGACATATCCCTTGAGGTGGTGAAGATCCGATGGTATGGTTAGTGGTTGGGTTCACTTTTTTGGTGGGTACCTCTGTGGAAGCCACCAAGGGATTGGATCCCAGTACATCAGAGGCTATGCAGATGTACATTTCAGGCAATATGGAGGAACCGCGGCTTGTTGTGCTGGAGGACTCCAGAGACATTCCTGCCTTTTCATCTAGGGATCCTTCCTTGACTATGCCAGATGATAGGCCTACATCAGGTTTCTCTTCCTTGTCCCTTCACACAGAAAGACATACAAAGAAGAAACAAAGGACTAAACATCCCATCATCCCTTCTACTCCTCAGTCTGACTGGGATGCCTTTTCCCAGGGTCTTATTAAGGCCTTGATGGCCTCGAAGCCTTCTTCCCCTCTCCCTCTACCTTCTTTGACTCCCTCTCCTGTTCAGGCTGCTGGGTCTCAGGTTCTTTCCTCTGATTCTGAGGATTCTCTTGCATATTCCACCCAAATTACTTCTCTGGAATATGCATCTCCTGAGGAGGAGACTAATGGAGGGGATTCCCCTACTGAAGAAATTTCTTTTGGAGAAACTATTAATAAAATGAGGGAGTTCTTCAAATGGGATTGTTACCAGATTTATAAACAGAAGCGGTAGTATGACCTTCAACAAATAGAGGTCCCCTCTCCCTCTACAGTTCCTTCAGTCCTTTCAGCTTTTCTGGAGGCCTTTGCCTCCTCCTCTAAATCTCCAGATTCACAGCCCATGTTCTCCTGAGATCTGACAGGGTCGGTCCTGTGAAGTTTTTCAGCTCATCTGCCATCTTCCTCAGATCCAAAGTCTCTGGATGTGACTGACTGGAGCTTTCTTCATGAGGCATAGACTTTGGGCTGCCCCTTCGGATCCTGTCTGCTTGGATAGTTCTCTCCTTGGTTCCTAGCATAGGATCTGACAAGTAGCAGGTTGCCTGGAGAGAGCTGAGCTTTTCTCAGGTCCAGTGCCTTTGGGATCTGATACTGCTGGGCAAATTCAACTTTCTTCAGATCTGATGCATCCCTCAGATATAACAGTCCCACTGTTTCTGACTTTCAGATTCATTTAGAGAATGCATTTAGAACAAATGTATGCTAACACAAATCCTGTTGTTCTATCTACTTTCAAAGCTTATAAGAGCAATATTTAGAATCTGTCCATATTTTTGTGGCCTTTGCCCCCCCCCCCCCAATCATACAAGGCTTTGCGCAAATTTCTTAAGCTAAGAGGTATGGCTTCCTCTTTTACTTTCAGGAGACATGGTGGCTTAATTGAAAATTCTGTGGTTTTATCCTCTATAGGCAAGGGTTAGATGCCGACTTCCCAACACTGCTTGAGTAGACTTTGTATGTTCCTCATGTCTGTATGTTTTTAAATCTGCGTGGCGGTCTGGACAGTCTCCCTCTGTCGTGGCTTTGTAAAGTTACTGTCTGAGACTGGTTTCTTTTTCTGGCTTAGGATACATCCCCTGCACAGCTTCGTTCTACTTCACTTTCGTTAGGGTAAGCCTGGGGCACAATGGCTTTGGATTGGTTAGTCCCCAGTCTTCCTGGATCCGTCCCATCTGCACGAACCACCACCATGGAGTCAGTTTCCCTCCTAGTGCTAGGGTTTGGGATTGAAACTTGTCCTCCCCTCCATACCTCTCATCTGTACAAATTTTTGCAAAATGTCCAGATTTGTACCTATATTTTTGACCTGTTGGTCATAAAATTGTGATTTTCTGGCAAATCATGCCCAAATCATTGAGAACTGAAGTCAGAAAATAACGACAGACATTTGAGGTTAAGATTTCATACCCTTCAGAAAATTCTTGCTAATGCAAAAGCTGTTATTCTGTCAACTTCCAAGTTGTAGGAGCAATGTTTAAAAATTGTCCCTATTTTGGGCCCCCCCCCTCCCTCCATTATTTATAGCTTTGTCCAAATTTCTTGCTCTAAGGGATTGAGAGCTATGCTCATCTCTTAAGAGTCTTCACCTTGACACAGGGGGGAGATCTTTCTCTCCCTACTCGGTCTCTCTCTCTCGTTTTCAGTGGCCATGACTTGCTTCACACTGAAGTGACCATTCTATCTAGAATAATATTACCAAGTGTTTTTCCCCTCGGAGTGTAATGAGTAGGAGAGCACATTCTGAAGCCTCCACTGGGCCTCTCACTGAGAAAAGAAGGATTCTCCACATTTTTTTTGATAGGGTCCCCTTCCTTTGTCCCCCTCTGAAGCATGGCAGGTCTGCTAGATGCTACAGTAGTGACCTGTGTTACTGTATAGGAGTTGATGATCAATTCCTTTGTCCTTCCTTCCTAAGAATGTTCATAACACTATGCAATTTTTGGATCAAACGAGTTCACCTTAGATTCTTCCATGCTGAAGTTGTTTACTGCCTGCACACTTCCCTAGGCCATATGAATTTGTAAGGTAAAACTTCGGTACTTCCCAAGCTCATTTCTATGGAGGATCTCTAAATGCCTTCCAAACAGCTGATCCAGGTATTGCCATTAGGAGACATGCATACAAGTGGCTGTGCGATCACATGAATATCCAAGATTTCCCTTATCTTTTCTTGCTGAAGATTTATTAACTAATTTTCTAATTCACTCATTGACTCCAACTCTTCAGAAGGCATTTATTTTATTTTACATTTGTTGACCGGGCTAGTCTAACTGGATATATGTCCATTTTCAGTAGAGGTCCGGGGAGAAAAGCTCCACATAAAATAAAGCAGAATATTGCAACTACAGATACAGTTCACTTGTCAGACACAATAATTGTATACAAGGTAACATAGTAATTATGATAGATAAACAAAATAAGTTTTGTTTTTTTTTTTTTTTTTTGACCACACACTAGTAGAAGAAAGAAAGCATTTAGAAGGGTGGGAGACATTTGAAAAAAGTTGTGTATATGTCACAGAAGAACAGATATTTATTTGCAAGGCAGGGACACATTTAATGGCAGTGACCCATCTATAAAGCAGTGACACATTTGTAAAGGCCTTCATGGGTACAATTATCCTTATCTATAATAGTCTCTGTGAAGAATGAGTTTTGTAAAGTATCAGGATAGCTATATGAGCAGATTAACAGAGGGGATGGAGGTAATGGTCTTAAAAGTAGCTATGAGGGTGAGTAGTTAATGCTAGACTTTGGGATAACAGGAACAGGGATGTCAGTCAGGGTTGGTACAAGGACATAGCCAGTGGGTTTTAAGGTATATTTTGAGTTCCTTTTTGAATAGTGGAGTGGAAGAAAGAGATGTGAGTTCACTAGGAAGTAGGTTCCACGTTTTCCCCACAGTGTTAGAGAAAAGGGAATCCCCTGCTTTATTGTTGGGTTTTTGTCTAGATACCAGTAGTTTATTTGCTGAGCGTCTGTGTGTAAGATTTTTATATGGGGTGATTAGACTAGTGAGTATTGGTGTCTTTCATGGATGATAAAGGGTATTATGGGCAATAATGAGTTGGTGGAATATAATTTGATTATGCATCTCCAGCCAACCCATTTGTTTCAGATTTTGGTAGTGGTGGGTTCTAAAAGGGGAGCCAGTTGCAAATCTGGCAATGTTATTGAAGGAGGTTGCCAGCTTGTTGAGGTTGCTTTTAGATAGATTAGTGTATATAGGAGAGGCATAGAAAAGAGTTGAGATAAGGTGGGTGTGGGCAATAGTAGTTCTAGCTATGGGAGTAAGGAAGGGTTTAATTTTATAGAGAGAGCCCAATTTTCTGTTGATTGACTTTATTGTGGTGTTGATATGCGTATCATAGTTAAGGTTGTGGTCTATAGTTACTCCTAAGAGTTTGGTGGTAGTGTCAGGAGATATGACTGTGCCATTATTATATTTGATAGTGAAGTCAATAGGGGTGGACTTTTGTGTGGGAGTAGAGAGCAATAGTTTAGTCTTTTGGGGTTAAGGAGGAGACAGCACTGTAAGAACCATTTTTCTACAAATTCAAAGACATTTTGGGTAAGGGACTGCAGTTCAGATGGTGCAGTAGCAGAGCATATTAATGTGGAGTCATCTGCATATTGTATGCATGTGGCTTGAGGGATGTTTACATTTAAATCATTAATAAAAACTGAGAATAGAAGAGGGCCTAATATAGAACCTTGGAGTACACCAAGGGTGACAGGAAGGTGGTTAGATAGACTATTGTCCCAAAGCACTGCCTTTTGCCTGTTAGCTAAGTAGGACTTGAACCACAGCAGTGCGTGTGTATCAAGTGAGAGAGACTTAAGTATATTCAACAGTAGATGGTGATTGACCATGTCAAATGATTTAGAGAGATCAATAAAGGTTGCTGAGGAAAGGGTATTATTGTTACGGTTTTTATTAATATGGTCAGAAAATGATAGGAGGGCAGTGGTGGTGTTATGGAAAGGTCTAAAGCCATGTTGAGAGTTAGCTAATAGGTTATTTTGGAAAAGGTGGTCTAACAGTTGATGGTGGATGCATTTTTCCATAATTTTAGCTAAGGGAGTAAGTAGGGCAATTGGACGAAAGTTAGAGAGTTCTGTTGAATTACCACCATTGTGTAGGGGGATTATATGGGAGATTTTCCAAATGGATGGGGATGGTACCTTCTGTTATGGTTTTATTTATTAGGATAGAAATAGGATATGCTATAACTTTAGCTGCAATTTGCAGATATTTGGCAGGTAGTAGGTCAGCAGGGGGGGTAGATGGTTTGAGTTTGTGAAGAAGGGTACAGATGAGGGATGTAGGAACAGGTTGTAGCTGAAATGAAGGCATTAAGTTAATTGAGAAGGAAGGCAGATTGGAGGATACAGAAGGTAATGAGTTAGCGAGTGACTGGACGGCATCAGTAAAGAAGGTATTAAAGGCATCAGCAATTTGTTTGGGACATCATAAGGTTTTGACTTCAACTTGACTACTTCATTGTCCATTTTGAATACTTCAAGGAGTCTGATCCCTTATATAGCAGAAGGCACCTTTTTGCCAACTGGCCCTGATTCAACTGTTATCAGATATGCTTGCATGATGCTATGATACTTTGGGTAACTCCTTAAGGCATCTTTGTTTATGGCCCCCTTTGATGACTCCTATCTGTGTGGGGCATCAGTGAAAGATTCTCTTTCCTGTAGCTAGCAAACTTGGTGCATACCCTGGACACCACCGGTAACAAAACTTTTCTTCTTCCCTTGAAGTACTTTCCAGCAATACAATAACATTATGTGGCCAAAAAGAAGGATCTGCAGATTCAGGTTTCTAGATTCTCCTTTTTTGATAACCTGTCAGCGTCTTGACATATCACCTGGGATGTTCACCTCTCAAGACTTTTGGGAGTCATGTTTCCTTCTGTCGGGATTCCTGGACTAATTTCATGAACAGTGCCTATGGTGCCAAAAAAAAGTTATTACACCCCTTTTTCCTTCTACCACCCATATCAAAAAAAAAAGAGAGGAAGAAGGGTCCTGAGACCTATTCTAAATCAGTATGCAAGTACTGTAAGTTCTGGATGTTTTATGCTTCAGTTCATCCTGATTCTTCTGTGCAAGGTCTAATGAATGTGCTCCATACACCTCCAGGATGCACAATACTTTAAAATAGGTAGGTGTTCTGGAGTCATCTGCGTTTTTGACTGAGAGCTATTCAGTACTCATTCAGATCACTGTCCTTTACTCTCATTGCAGCCTCCAAGTTATTTACCTAATGCAGGGTGGTCGGCACAGCTCACATGAGACTAGAAGGATTCCTACTATCTTCATATATGAATACTTGGGTTCTCTCTGCCCCCTTTCAGACATAAACCTCTACAAGCTAGGATTTACTTGTTTTTCTGTACATCTTGAAATCCCTGGGCATCACCAAAAATATAGCCAAATTAAAAGTGATTACTGCACAGAGTGAGGGTTTTTCATAGGAACTCAATTGGGTACAATGATTCAGGAGCATCTCCACATTGGGAAACCAGGCACAGGACTTTTGTTTGTTCGTACATCTCTTTCAACACTTCTAACTACAGATTTTCATGCAAATCCAATAGACTTTGACGGTACAATGGTCTATTTCTTTATCAGCTTCTGTTTTTTCCTTCAACATGTACCAGAATTTGCAGATGTTGTATTTTCTGGTGTTCCCAACCAGAGGACATGTTGTCAGACCATTTTCTTCTCCTCCCCTATTAGCTACAATAATTGCGGATGCTCCCCAACTATGGTGGGGCTGCATATTAAATGAAGGATGGTCCAACCTCATAGTCCCCCCATGGAAACTAAAGTCCTTGTCACTTCTCCAGACACAGCAGCAGTTCTTCTAATGTTGCAATAACCCCCCCCGTCCCTTTTTATGGAATTTTTACAGAACACACACAACCCCCCCCCCCCCCGAGTAGTAATGCTTTGGTTCACATGGGCTGCCTGGTCTATCTCCTACATGTCTATCACCATCTACCATTGATCCCAAAGTTCTGTGCAAAACTGACAGGCTGAAGAACCTCCATTATCATCTTTGTCCCCTTTTGGCCTTGATTGCCTTGGCTTCCATCTGTATGGTCCCCATCTGAAATATCTTCCAAGAATTCTGTAGCCCAATCTGGATCTGTTATCTCTTCCTTCAGAGATAAAGTATCTCATTTTCCGTACTCTAATTAAATGCATGGTTTCTCCAATTACAGTGCTAATACGATGGTCCAGCCTCACTTCCCCCCTGCCTATGAAAGGCCCTTGAACTGGTGAACAATTTGATATGAAAATTATTTAATTGAAAACATCCCGCTTTAGTGGCAATCATACTGGCGAAAAGGCATTCACAATTATAGGCCTTGTATGCCAAGACTCCTTACATTATTTAACATAAAGTTAGGGTGTTTCTTCAGACCAATTCTTCTTTCCTTCCTTTATGCTCAAAGTGATCACAGAAATGACCATTAATCAATCATATTATCGCCAGTTATCTCTCCCAGCTTTTCTTGTAAGGGCGAAAGCATGTTACACTTTCCTGATGTTCTTATACAAGTACGTTTTCTACTTCTCAGCACCACACAGTACAGAAACCCTAACCAGCTGTTTTTTGTTTTTTTTTTTACTACTAATCGCTTAGGTCTACCAGTTTCCAAAATTATCTTTGGTTAATTAAATTTCTGTCAGTATTTCACTGATTTATTCCCAAAATGTTTTGGAATTATCTCATCTGCTTTTTCTTCCAGAGATTCCTTTGATATTCTTTGCTGCAGCCACTTGGTCAAAGATGCATGCTTTTGTGACACACACTACAGTTTGAACATTGTCTCCAGAAGCAGAGCTTTCCTTTGGTTCGACAGTGCTCCAGCATATCCTTCTTTGACGGCTTCCCATGAGTTATGTTGCTGGGGAATCGGACCTGCCAATGAGAGAGAATGAAAAGAACAACATCAGATAAAGAAGTTATGTACTCACCATAATGTTCCATCTGTGTTGTTCATTTTCATTCTTCCTCACCTTCTCTTCCAGCCATCCCCCAAACTTGTCATTCCTAGAAGGGTCTTGGATGATATAGAAAATTTCATGTTCATGGTTTGAGTCTTGATTTTTATCTGTCCTGTCTGTATAAATCAGTAGGCTGCAAACTTAATCTGACGAGTTAGAGATGGTGTAGTGCATTATGGGAAAAGGGAGGAGCTTGAAATTAGGATCCAAAGTCTTGAAAATGTAGCCAAGCTGGATCCAAGGGTAGGATCCGTAACCCATCAGTGAAAAAAAATGAAAATGGACAACACTGTTAGAATGTTTTGGTGAGTACATGACTTCTTTTTATTCCCACATTATATATGACAGCTCTTTTGAATATATACTTCCATGTTGTAGCTTATGTGCACACTATTGATTAGCAGGCTGATCTTGTATGTGATTCCTTCTTCTAATGTCTGCTTGAAATCAATGTCACATTCTCTGACTTTTCTTTAATAAGAACACTCAAAAAGTAAAAAAAAAAAAAAAGATGCATTAAAACAAGTGGTTTTAAGTCACAACAAACACACAAAACTATATGGACCTTTTAATAGGAAGTCCTCCCTCCAAATAGGAGCAGTTTCCACAATCAAAGGCTGCACCCACAGTAGTTGCTTATTCTAAAGTTAAAGTTAACCATGTTAATGTACATGTTAAGAATTTGTGTTCCCACTTAACACTGTTTACTATCACTTCTTGTATCATCTCTGTTTCCCTTCTAGATGTGAAAACAACATGCATACTTTCAAGAAACATTAACTGTTATCTTTAAGAAAAAATAGACTACTAATCTTAAGTAAATAAACTAAATTTTGCACTGTGTATTTAATATGTTGAAGTATTGAGACTACTGGGTAAGTAGGTACTCGAGTAACTATTCACTTCCCACAGTTTCAAGCTTTATTTCTACTTTACGTTTTATTCCCTCTGAGCTTCTTGCCAGTAACTTCTTAACATTTAATTACAGTGGCTTGCAGATTTCACTCAGAGCACACTCTTCATACCTCTCATGATTAATTGCTTGTCCCTGCAGGCCGCATGTTTTCAGCCAAAAACAGGTACTAGAGGAAAATAAACAGTTAGTTACATTGCAAATGCAAGAAAGAAGTACTACTTTTCATGTCTGTAGTTTAAACTAAGAATAATCTAAACACCCACCTCTGTAAATCTGGGAAGTTAATATCTTTTAATACTATATGCATATTATAAACAATCCCCATTTATCCCCCCCCCCCAGCCAAAGATCACAACATTATATTAAGTTTAACTTGCTTTTTTTCCAAACTTTGAAGCCTGGATGCATTTCAACTTAGAAAGATGACTTTCTCATTTAATATCACTAACATATACAGCAGTCACTGCTAAAACTTTCCCCAAGTTGACATTTAAAATACGTCTGACAGCATACTGTGTAGATACATACTTCACAATATAAAATGCAATTTACATCAGAATTTGTTTTATTTGGATATTAATTAGAACCAAAACTGTCTTATTTGCAATCACTTCTTTAGTCCATTCACTGTCCTTATAAACGTTAATGACATAAAATGGGGTGTATGCATACAGTTGTTCTACCAGTTTAACTCAGTCATCAAACATTGTCTTTTTTATTCAGTACTTTGTGCAGAACCCATGATCATATGTATATTTAGTGTGTAATGATGCTTTACATGTGTACTGGCTTATTCACTAAATTTAATTTATTGCTGTTGTGATGATCAAGAAGAAAAATGTCACAACACTGGGCTCTGGTTTCAGTCCAAGGCATTCCTTATCCTTCTGGTCATATCTTGAGCTGTTTTCTTTCACTCAAGTATTTTCTTTTGGAATAATGGAACATGTTTCAGCAGAAAAGTCTCTCTAGTCTGTCTTATTGAGAGAAGATTCCTCATGCTGGCTTTTACTCTTTTTTTGACTATGTTTTTTTCCATAGTAGCAAGGAGAGGTAAAAATCTTAAGAATTTAATTGAACATTGTAAAAAATGCAGAAATAATTCTCGTGGTTGTGAGTAGATGTGGCATGTGTAATTATTGCACCTATATATACCATGGTCAATCTGTTGCTATCAAAAACAAGAAGTATAAAATTCATGGTAAATACAATTGTAGCACCAGAAGGGTGGTTCATGTTGCTATCTGCCAGTTATGTCCGACATATTATATAGGAAAACAACACTAGGAGTCTTAAAGAAAGAATATATGAGCATATTTATGCTGTTAGAAAAGGGACTTTAATGCATTAGCAAAGCATGTGTATGAATGTAAAGCCACGTTTTTAAATTTTGTGTCAAATCAATGAGCAGGATAGAGGTGGTCCTTGGGCAATTCTGTTGGAAAAGGCTGAATTAATTTGGCGGCTAAATTTACATTCATGTGTGTGACCAGGACTCAATGATTATTGTGCTATAAATAGTATACTCAGGTTAAAAGCATTAGCAAGATAACATATAATAATTATAATAGTAGGAATGATTAAAGTATTATTCTTTTTATAGATATCATACATTTTTATAAGTAAGTTATATAATCAATGATGTTTAACATATCTCTGTAAATTGTGTTACCATTTCCTATTTTTATATTTTTATTTTTCATGCTTAGCGGATATCACTAGGAGGTTTGAGAAATATAACAAGTTATGCCTATTTTATAATTACAGCTGTTACAAGTATATTAATTGTGGTAATATATAATTTTTTATTATTATTTTTTGATCTTCACTATTATGCAAAGAACTCTTTCATGTTGGTTGTAGCAATTAGGTATTCAATTTTTCAATAATAATTTTCATAGTATTTTATAATGAGTTGTACATTTACTACAATATTTTTGGAACAATGGTTATTTTAATAATGATTATTTTGGGTTGGAATGTACCTTTAAGAAAAAGAATGATATATGTCACTTCCTGTTTGAAAGGAGATGGCAGTACATTTGACTATAAAAGTGAGCATTTTTTGTTTAATTAATGTCTGATGAAGTTTGCTATTTGAGACAAACAAAATGCGCTTAACAGTATTTAAATAAAAGTAGCCGTTTTATACGCATTTGGCTGCTGCATTTTTATGTTTTTATTTTACACTTTTTTCCACCACAGCCTGTTCTGCTTCCAAAAATGGCTTTGATCCTCCAGGAAAGACTGTTTTGAAAGCAGCTGAATAGTGCAACTTAAGTCTCACATCTGCTTCTTGAAATCCCAAGATTGTGGTAGAATGTGTTTCTCTTTTGCCTAGTGTACAGCAAATAACCATTTTCTACAAATATTTAACTTTATATATATTCCTCTGTTGCCCCACTCACTTCTGTGAGCATTTGATTAATTGTATCCTCTAATTTTACTGGAAGGTATCTCCTATACTAATGACGCTACTTGAAATGCTTTTTGCTGAACAGCTGTAAGGTTATTCCTATGAAGAGCTTTTTTCTTCTCTCTTTCTTTATTTATTGGCATTCAGGCAGCATAATTACTAGCAAAAGAATTGCAAAATTTTCTGCTCTTTTAAAAATTTCTCAGTTTTCATGGTAAGATTGCTCTAATCAACATGGTACTTAGCAATCATCTTGGAATTTCCTATTTTTGTGTGTAACTCTTGTAATGCTATTGCTTTTAGTTTTCTCAGTCCGTGTATAGCTGCATAATATTTCAGTGAACAGGTGAAGCAAAAGTATAAAGTTGGTAACCCTCACTTAGAAGCTAACAGATTCCTAATATTTCTCTGGATCCTCTGTGTTTAACCACCATAACATTTGGATCCCACTGCATGGTTAGTTTTCATCAATCTCTTTAGTCAAATCAATTTGCTTTATTTTTTCTAGAAAAAAGTTTGATTTGTTATAAAGTTTGACTCATTATGATCCACAGAGCAGAGTACACAGATTATATTTTCATAATCGTAATAGACTAGCTGCCCTTGCAGACCATTTAAAACCTAGCCAGTTTCCCATTTGGAGATTGAATTAAATGCTTCTCATCTGTTACAGTGCAGTGTCACTGACATTGCAAGACATATTGATGGTGATAATGGTAGAGATACTTTATTAGATCATGCACTAGTTGTACTGCCCTTTCAGTAGCTGAATGAATTTAGTCCCTCTGAATGCATCAGTGGGTAAATAAATGGTCTAATGTGAGATGTTGGTATACATCAGCTTCCTAACTGCAGGGGCACTAATGTATAGTACAATTCATTTTTCACATCTAAAAGACAGAGATTGATTTATTTGTTTATCAAGTAGGTGGGTTGATTCAGGAGCCATCTTCAGGTATAATCCAAGCTAGAAGGGGGCAGCATTATTACAAAGGTAAAACAACTTGGTAAAATCATGTAATATTAAAACTGGAATTTGCTTTTCTCTGTTTTGTGTGTGGGTGTATTTATATATGTATATAAAGATGTGGATGCATGTATGGTTTGTACTTCAGTTATAGGATGCCTAACCAGAGAGAATGCATTTGGAAGGTAAGGGACACATTGATTGGCTTTTTCAATTAAAACCTATATTTTTGTACATGCGTCTGTGTTGCCTGAGGATCGATCTTGTGGTTAAACTTGTACAGTGTTCAGAAGTTGTGGAAAATGTTATCCCTTGCTTCCTGCAAACAGTGTAAGCCTTTTCTGAAAAGTTACAAAATTCCTAAAAAGTATGTGAAGTGTAAATGCTGTTAAAAAGGTAGAAGCAGCAGTATTGTTTGGTACAGACTTGTTTTTGCAATGAAATTAACTTTTTTCAAATTCTTTACATTAATGTTATACGGTAAAAGATTCCCAGTCCTACATTTTCTGTAAAATTTTGCAAACTGCTTTCCATATTCTGGCATCTGTACTAGTTGTACAAGGTACTCAGTGTCATTGACAACTTTTTTTATCCAGGTATGTTTTCATATGAGTCTAGATGATTTCTGTTTTTTTTTTTTTTTTTTTTTTTTATAATATTTGCAAAAATATAAACATCATGCCACATTGCGTGATTAACAGTATACCAGCACTCTTGTCTCCCAAGTCACACTGCAGGCATCATTGACATTTCACTCTGTATTCATCGAAGGTTGCAGGGTGTATAATGTAGTAGTTTGTAAAGCACTTGAGTTTGGTAGCATTAATGTTAACTTGGAAATGTCACATATTTTCATGACAGCGTCCCCAGTGTGGTCTTCGCAGACGTGAGTGGGATATTCTTCCACCATGAAGTTTTGTGTAATGTCCAAAAATAGTCTTAACTCATATGTGAAAATATGCATTACAAGTAATGAGGAATGATTTGTGTTTCTACTGCAGTGTATCCTAGACAAATATTCTCACTGATATTTTTTTTTATCATGTATCCTGGATTTTCAGAGACTTACTGTCATTAAGTCATGTCAATCTGTTATGAAAGCCAATGCCAAACATTTTTATTATGACACCATTTTGGTTCAGTGTTAGCTAATTAGCGTCTGCCAGATCATATATACATACTCTTCTTTGTGGAAAGAGAATAACTATAAAAGCATCTTCCCTCCAGTTGATGAATTATTTTTATTTTTTATTTCACTGCCCCATTGACCATCAAGTTTCTCTGTTTGCTTACTCAGTGGCATTTTATTTTCTCCCAACAAGTTGAAAGCTCTGCAGCAGAGAGCGAATAGCAGTGTGTGTCACTTACCATCATTTATTTGGGAATGGGGTGGGGGGATTGTACTTAAGCCCTGTTCCCTGTGGTTTGTGCCCAGTAACACACCATAGGGCTTGTTGTGCAGTGGGCATCAGCAAGGGCATACATTCACTTTCACAGTAGTTATAACCTGTCAAAATGCTATGCTTTCCTTGAAACTACCATTCCCATGAGATCTCTAGTCTCCAGTATGCATTCTACGACAGGAACTTACACCCCAGACAAATGCCCCCTCCCACATCCTCCTCCCACAAAGAGTTGAGCAGACATTGCTTTATCATTCCTCCATCACCCTCATCAATCTCTCCATTGTCCTCATCAGCTGCTCCAGGGCCTGAGGCATTGATTGTCCCTGGGTCCTCGGGGTCATTGTGTGCCATCAGAGCTGTCTGACTTCAGTTTTCTCCTGTCTACAAGCTTTCCACTTTGAAAAAAGAAGCAAGGCATTAAATGGCAGCAGGCGAAACCTTAATGTCCCTGGTCAACAATGTCAGATCAAAAACTGAAATATATGAGTATACTTGCATACATTCAAAACAAAAAGCAAACAAATCTTGCATTTTTCTTTTCTAGTGCAAAGAACAGTATTGTGATGATTTCACTTTGCACTAATAGTGTGTCTGGGATAACACAAACTGCAGTCACTCACAAGGATGATATATATATATATATATTTTGAGCTAGCAATGCAAAGCATTGCGTGCATTCCATCTGTCAACTTACTTGTTTGTTAACCATTCAGTGTTACTGCTGAAATTAATAACTTAAGATGATGACTTTAAGTCATAATGATAGCTTACCACTGGTATGCCTCATTTGCAGTTGTACTAAACCTCAGATTTTGTGATTTATATTTCAAATGTCAGTTGAATTGCTTTTTCATTCTTGTGTTGATGTAGGTTTGTCAACACCCAGCACCTGTCTCCTTAAAATATCTACAAGTGTCAGGTTACATAATAGTTTAGGTAGCTGTTTTCTGTAAATATGAATGTCCTTATTTTGTTTTAACGTTAATTAAGCTTTACCTTGAAAAAAATAACTTAATTGCAACTTCATTCTGTCAGAGATGTGTTTTTTGTGACTGTCTAGTATCTGTACTTGGTTTGACATAGCCCTTAAACCTTGACAACATCTTACAAAAATCATCTGCCTAAGCATCATTCCATTCATTGGCTTATAAGATTATTCAAACTTATACACCCAGTGGTGAAAGACTAAAAAAATCTTACAATGGCAGGTGGAAAATAGCACTTTTAATAACCTTGTATGCAGATTATTAGTCAGACATAACATAAAATAGGGAAAGAACACAGATGTGATAGACTTGAATTTGCCTTTGAGGAAAGTTTCCTTTTCATTTGTTTACTACTGAGATGAACTGTCCTACAGTTGTTAGCGTCAGTGTGATAAGTTAAGTAAAATACACAAGAGCTGTTAGACACAAGGATCATAAATTAACAAATATGAGGACCCATGCTTGTTTTCTGATTTTATTACAAAATTCACACATCTTGATTGATACTTGGCTTTGTTTCTTTGTACTCATTGTTTTAGTTCACCCATAGCTAAAATATTTTTTTATGTTGTGTGTAACCTTTCCCTTTTGGTCATTTAATATTCTGACAGGAGATGGTCTGTACTGCTAAAATATTTAAGAAATGTGTAATACTGACAGTTTTTCTCCATCTAATATGCTCCATACGGATACCTGTTCCACTGTGAGTGAGTCGTGTGTGCGTGCACGTGCGTGTGATATATATATTAAATGTAATTAAAGTAATGCACATTGTATGTCTGTGTGTGTGTGTATATATATAATATCTATATTTTATATATATATATATATATATATATATATCAGGCAGTAATGCTGTAATGATATGGAGAACACTGTGGGGTCAGATTGCAAAGTGTCAAAACATTTTTTTCCTCTAGTTTGAAAGTGTATGTGTATGCTTGTGAAGGAGAGAAAGTGTGAAAAACATTTCTTTGTGGTATAATAAATGCAGCACAGTATTGGCACACATCTAGTATGTAAAGCATTAGACTTGTGAACATTTCCTTTGCGAGCTACAGATTAATGTCCGTGTGTGTTCTGATGCAGTGGGACACCAATGACCACATTACTGTATTAAATACTGCACATTGCTGAGAATTGCTTGATAGTTAACTGATAAGTAGTCTACAAAATGTCAGACTGTGATTTCATGGTGGTGGGGGGGTGGGGTGCACAGGTTATTGTTTATAAATTAACTGAGTACACAGGGACACCAGACACCATTATCCTCATTAGTGCATGAAAATCATACATTACTGAGAACTGCTTGGTGAAGCAGTGTAAAACGCTTGGTCTACAGAGCATTTAAATGTAACTTATTTCCAAATGAAGGAATATGGATTTGATTTATCCTTTGAGTTAGCTTTTTAAGTTTAAAGGAGCATCTTGTATGACAGTAGATTAAAAATGGTCCAAAATATATTTTTGCAGCTACTGCACTACAGGAGGAATTTGTATGTAGTAACTTGTGCATATTGCATCTAGTAAGTCACTGTCTATATCTTCCACCAAAGATGATGCACATAATGTGGAGTATGTGTAAGGGATGGTCATGATAATTCCAACATGTACAATGTTATCTAGTGTTACTGTAGGTACTGCAGTGGCAGAGATTATTCATGTTCATTGTGTTTCACTGTTGCAGTCATTACACTTGGGTTATCCTGCTGGCAGGCTACCCGCAGTTGGCCTGAATTCCAAACTCCAGGTCCGGCGTCGGTTGCTGTCGCCTCTTCCCTGACGTCAGTGTGCCAGGGGTATAAAAGATGCAGCCGACGCCATTTTCTCCAGTCTTTCTTGCCGCGCGGTGCCCGAAGCAAAAGCAGTAAGCAAGTGCCGGTCGGCCGACTCCTGAGGTTTTCAAATCCGAATTTCAGAACCGAAGTCTTCATTAAAGCTAAGTACCCCGTTGGGGAACCTTTTTTCTTGCTCCAGACCAATATCAGAAAAAGTTAACAATTGTATTTCTTGTGGGAAGCAAATACCTCATAAGGATTTTCACTCTTACTGTATTCCTTGCCTAGGCCCTGATCACAACGTTGCTAGGTGTCGGCTTTGTGCTAGATTTAACCAACACACTATTAAGCGTCGGTTCGATTTTGCATTTCATTACTTTGGCCGAAGATTTAATTATATAATGCCATCAGAACAACCGACAACCGGAGTTTACAAAAACCACAAGGAAAAGGATAGGCATCCGAGGTCCAAAACTGACGAGGCCTCCGTTAGGCCAGTCGCCAGTTCGCCGGTTCTCACTGAGGCGCTTTCGCAACCCCTGGCGCCCGCTACCTCAGAGCCACAGGCCGCTTCCGACTCCCACGTGGAGCCGACTGGGCCTCTGGATACTTAAGGTATTGGACACTTGGAATTCATTACCTCAGATGGGTCCGGAGCCACTGAGCAGGCATTGGCTTCTGAGGGTGTCTTCAGACCTACACAATTATATGTTAAACCATCTTCAGCTTCAAAGACTAAAGCAGCTCTAAAGACAAAGAAACAAGTACAGCATTCTCCAACTCAGACTTCCATGCCTAAAAAACAGATGCTTAAAATGGCCGAAGACCTAATTACTTTGATCAGGGGTTCCCATCCCCTTCCTGATAAGAGGCCTAGGCAAGAGACAGAATATGATTATTCTGATCAGGTTTCTATTTCCTCCGATTCCTCTTCTGAACAGGATTATTCCATGCCTCCCTATGAGGACTGTGATGCTGAAGAATCCATTCCTTCAGCCTCTCCTCCTGAGGATTATTCTTTTGGGGAAACCCTGCATACCATGAGGGAGCATTTCCACTGGGAGAGCCAAGATTATTCTGAATCTATGAAAAGGCTCAGAGACTTTCTGCTACTTCCTCAGCACAGACCCCTTGCTATTCCACCTGTTCTAGACATTGTAGATGATGTATTTTCAGAGTCCGGCCTGTCCCCTGACTCTTTACCCCCTGCACCTGCTAAGCTAGACAGGTACTACAGGGTCCCGGATTCTCATAAATTCCTATATAAAAACCCCGCTGCTGACCCAGAAACTATATCTCAGGGTCCCAAAGGGGTCAAAGCTTCCACTGCAAAAAACTCTGTCCCCTCTGATAGGGATTCTAGGGCACTGGACAGATGGGGAAAAAGTTTACACGTCTGCTACCTTGGCTGTAAGGGCTTTAAATTGTCAGTTTCATATGCTTAAATATCAGCAATATTTAATGTCACTGCTTAAACAGAAAATGTTGACAAATACCGAATGTTTAGAGAACAAGGAAATGCAGGATTTATTGCATGCAGCTGAACAAGTGGGAAAGCATACTTTGCATTGTGGTTATGATTCACTGGAGGCCTCTTGCAGGGCCGCTGTTACAGGTTTTGTTATTAGAAGGCATGCTTGGTTAAAGGAACAGAATCTGCCTGATCATGTTAAAGCAAAATTATTAGATTCCCCATTACAGCATGATACTTTGTTTGGTGCTAAAGCAGAAGAGGTGTTGAAGAAAATGGAGGATAAAGCGAAATCCATGCAGACAGTTAAGGATTTCTTACAGGTACAGCCACACAGATTTAGCAGGAACTGGCCTTCTAAAGATTGGTCCTTTCCAGTGTCAGACAGACCACAAAGAGGCAGATACAGGTGTCCCATAGGCAGATCTCAGCCCCAAGGCTCATATAGGCCTAAACAATGGGGTGCTCCTACCTCCAAAAGCGGAGAAGGCAAATCACAGCCTTACAGGAAACAGTCCCAATGACTTTCCTCTGCCAGATCCAAGCACTTTTCTTTTGGCAGCCCCCTTAGGGGGAAAACTAGCACTTTTTTTCATTAAATTGGCAAATGGTTACCCAAGACAAATGGGTCTTGAACATAGTGTCCCAAGGCTGCAGGTTCCATTTTTACACCCTTCCAAGGTCAAAGGGTATGCCAGACCTGCCACACAATCATTGGGCAGAGGCACAAAAGCAAATTACAGCCCTCATGGACATGAAGGCCATTCAACAAGTGCCACAACAAGAGCAGGGGCAAGGATTTTATTCCAGACTTTTCTTAGTGCCCAGAAAGGACAAAACCTAGAGACCAATACTGGACCTGTCTATACTAAATACGTTTCTGGAGGTCCCAAAATTCAAGATGTTGACTCTACAGCAGCTACTGCCCATGCTGGGCAAGAAGGCTTGGCTCGTGACTTTGGACCTAAAAGAGGCATACCTGCATGTCCCAATCAGACAATCTTGCAGAAGATACCTCAGATTCATAGCTGGCTCAATGCACTACCAATTCTCTGCACTGCCCTTTGGCTTATCTGCTGCGCCCAGGGTCTTCACAAAATGCCTGGCACCAGTAATTGCATTTTGCAGACAGAGGAATTCAAATATATCCCTACTTTGACGACTGTCTTATTCAAGCAGAGAACAAAGACATTCTTCTAAAGCATCTGGCGTTCGTAAAAAGATTACTAATTTGCCTAGGGTACGCAGTAAACGAAAAGAAATCAAAACTCTCTTGAGATAATATTCCTGGGTGCAAGCTTAAATACAACTGCCCAGATGGCTTATCTCACGCCAGACAAACAAAAACAACTGACTTCTTACTTCAAAAAATTGGCAACAAAGACCCACTTATCTGCAAGGAAAATCCTGCAGGCCTTGGGTTTCATGGCATCCTGCATTCTACTAATTCCATATGCCAGACTGCATATGAAGAAACTACAATGGTATCTAAAAAGTGTTTGGACTCAGCATTGCCACAGCCTGGAGACAGTAATTACACTCATTCCCTGCCTGCAACAGGAGTTTCTATGGTGGGCAGAGGCCTGTCCACCACAACAAGGGTCTGCCATTCAGTTTACCCACAGCCAGGCAGATACTGACAACGGATGCATCAGATTATGCCCGGGGGGCCCATATGGCAGGAAAATGTATTCAGGGCACATGGCCTGCAAGCCAAATGCATCTTCACATCAATTAAAAAGAGATGCTAGCTGTTCAGAATGCCCTGACAGCTTTCAAGGATCTACTTCATCCAGGACAACTACTGATAAAGACAGACAATACTATGGTCATGTGGTACATAAACAAGCAGGGAGGTACACATTCCTATCCCCTCTGCAGACAAGCAATGACCTTATGGGACACAGCATTGACTTAAAGTTCACCTGCAAGCACAATTCCTTCTAGGAAAAACAAATACTCTGGCAGACGAACTAAGCAGAAACCTCATGGATCCCCACAAGTGGCAAATGGATCCACAAGTCTTCAGCATGATAACAAGGAAATGGGGATGCCCAGACATAGATCTATTTGCCTCCCCTCACAACTGCCAATTACAGAGATTTTGCACAAGGATTTATCACAAACAAGCATGGAGAGTGGATGCCCTATCCTTCAGCTGGAAAAATCTAACAGTATATGCCTTTCCTCCACTGCCTCACCTTCCCAGGGTACTCCTAAAGGTCAAACAAGAGAAGCCAAAAATGATACTGATTGCACCAGACTGGCCACGCCAGCACTGGTACCCAATCCTAAAGAGCTTGTCTCAAGGTCCAGCATGGATATTGCCTCAAACTTCTCACTTGCTGACCCAACAAAACAATCGGATCCTGCACACCCAACTCAGGACCTTAAATCTGGCAGCATGGCGTATAATGTAGCCATTCAGAACACTCCTCTTTCTAAAGCTGTTATGGATGTTATCTTGGAGGCCAGGAGGCCCAGTACCAGAAAATCTTATGCAGTAAAATGGAAGAGATTCTGTGCTTGGAGCCAGGAACAAGGCATTGACACGTATGTACTAAATATCCCTCATATTTTACAATACCTAACTGAGATGCTGGACAAAGGCCTTTCTTTTTCATCAATTAAGATTCATGCCTCTGCCATTTCAGCCCATTACAATATGGAACCTCCAATCTTTTCTCATCCTTTAATAAGGCAGTACCTCAGAGGTGCCAAAAACATCAGGCCTCCAAGGAGAGCACCGATTCCGGCATGGGACCTCAATTATGTCTTGGAAAAACTCACTGCCTCCTTTTGAGCCATCCTCAACAGCGGATATAAAATTCTTATCCTGGAAAACAGCACTGCTCTTAGCAATAACCTCTGCAAGATGAGTCTCGGAGTTACAAGCACTCATGGCTGTGGAACCTTTTATCATTTTTCATCCAGACAGGGTTTCTCTGAGGACAAACCCAACATTTATGCCTAAGGTGGTGTCCAGTGTGGCTCTCAACCAAACCATTCACTTGCCTACCTTTTATCCAAACCCACAGAACAAGGGTGAGAAAATTCTGCATTCTTTGGACATAAAAGGCAGCTACGCTTCTACTTGGACAGAACTAAAACTTTCAGAAAGACTGAGCAACTTTTAGTGTCATATGCTGCAGGATCACAAGGAAAGGCAATCTCAAAACAGACTATTTCTAAATGGATAGGCCATTGCATCCATTTCTGCTATTCTCAACATGGCAAATCAGTGCCTAAGGGCATTAGGTCTCACTCAACCAGAGCAGCAGCCACTTCAGCAGCCTTCCTCAGAGGAGTACCAACCAAAGACATCTTAGAGGCTGCAACTTGGAGTTCAATGCACACTTTCACAAAGCAATACCACTTACCTCTTTACTCTAAATCCAGAGCAGGCTTTGCCACTGCAGTTCTACAGGGCCTCCTAGCCTCTCCTAATCCTGTTTAGACCCAGCCACCCAACCTCAGCTTTGGGATTCAACCCAAGTGCAATGATTGCAACAGTGAAACACGATGAACATAGTACAGTTGTGTACCTACCATAAATGTAGATGTTCGAGTATATTCACTGTTGCAGTCCAGGTTACCCACCCACCATCCCCCTTTTCTTTGCTGGGACTTATCTGTACTTCTCTATCCTATACAACCTATTTGGTGTATTTGCTTGTAGATGAAGGAAATATTTATTTTTGTGCATGCATACTTACTGGCATAATTTTCAGCCTGCCAATTTGGAGGCACCTGACATCTGGGGCAAGAAAAACTGAAGAAAATGGCGTCGGCTGCATCTTTTATACCTCTGTTGCCCGACATCAGGGAATAGGCGACAGCAACCGATGCCGGACCTGGACTTTGGAATTCAGGCTGACTGCGGGTAGCCTGCCAGCAGGATAACCCAACTGTAATGACTGCAACAGTGAATACACTCGAACATCTACATTTATGGAAGGTACACAACTGTATTTTTCATGTCCGGTTACATCATACGGGACTATGATGATGCCAAAGACATATAAGGTAGGTTAGTGCAGGCACATACAAAGTTAACTGATCCTTTTCATTTCCAACATCTTGGTTTTAGCAGAAGTTGTTTAAGCCCAGAGAAACTGGAAGTTTCAATGTTGTCTCACCAAAAATTGGCCCTGAAACCAGATAGGACTTTAGATGGTTTTGAAAGGAAAAGCAAACATCACCTTTGAGTTTATAGGCAATGCCTAGCATTATCATCAGTATATAAAATTCCCTGTCGCTGTTGGAAAGTTTCATAGTAACTTGGTGGTAGTGAGGGCGCCAGTTATTTGTACTCAATTTAGCAGGAATGCTTAAAAGCTGATAGTAATTTTCTTCAAAGCTGCAATTCTTACTGGGTATATGCCTCTTAATTGAAATAACCCGGAAATTACATCTTGGGATTTATTAGTCCTTAAACCCAGTGCTGTTAGCACTCATTTTCACCATATCTTGAACAGAGATTACTTTTTGTCCATACCAAAAAAAAATTGTTTCTAACCATTATGCAAAATTTCAAGATGCTTGTATTACGTAAAATGCTGTGGTTTAGCCATTTAAAATATTGAAATAAATAAATACATAAATTAATAAATAGAGCTCTTCCTATTCAGAAGCATGTCTGCATTTATTTATTTGAAAAAGTCTCATTTTGGGAGAACTGTGAGTTTGTGGAACAAGAGGTGGAGTTCTGCTCCCAGCTTTTTTGGTTTCCAAAAGGGATGTGAATGAGTTCCATCCAATGCTGGATTTCATTAACAAAGATACCTAGTACAGCCGGTTCTAGGTAGTAATTTCATGGAAGGATGTGTTTAAAACTTTGTAGTCTGTGCAGTAGGCATAGCGGAGCAAACCAAGTCACACTGTGTGCATGGAAACACTGTCCTGAGCAGGGCACTAGTACATTAGCAGCCCATGGGAGGCTAACAGCAGCTTAGGTTTTAATACATTCATTGGAGTTTCTTTCAGGGGAGGAATACTAATTTTTGTATTCCAAAATTGGCTTTAATTTTTCACTAACTAGGAACACAATTCTTTGGAACAGTAAACCTGGAAAGGACATAACTGCAACCATTTCTTAGAAGCAAGTTTGACTTCTGGTGATCATCTTGCTTTTGTTGCTATGGATTGCCAACAGTGAAAGCACTGATGTTACCAGCCAGCTGTCCCCCACTTCCCAAAAATCTGTGCTTAACATTTTACAGAGGAATCAAATGGTAACAAGCATGAGGTGCACTGGCAGATTGAAGCACACATTGGATGCTGTTGTCCAGTGTAACAGTAAATTGGGTAGAGCAGCCTGTATAAGTGTTGCTTAAAAGCAATGAAAGCAGCCAAGAAGACAAAGAAGTCCCAAAACTGTTTTAACATTTGCTGGATGTGTATGTGTTGTGCTCATTCCTAATGCACAAAAACTGTGTGCGCTATATGCAGCCAATACCATTACATAATGAAGCTGGTTAACTTGGTAACAGAAGCATACCACTCAGAATGTAAATATTGTCAGTTCACTGAAGGTATTGTCCCTCATCATTTATGTAAGGAAGAGAAAGCAACAGCAATCACTTGGGCTTGCTGAACTAGGACCTCAGAAATGCTTGCCAGTACTAGCGCAAAGAAAAGGAAGAGTACTTCTTCATAAGGGTATGTTCGAAACTCATTACTGTTCCCAGTGCTGCAGTGCAAAAACATATAAAACCTGAAAAGCCATCATCTATATTTAGTATGTGTGTGTGTGTGTGTGTGTGTGTGTGTGTGTGTGTGTGTGTGTGTGTGTGTTTCAGAAAATAATTTACATGCTTACCAATTTGGTTTACAGAAAAAAAATGGTGTCTAATATAAAACAAGTTTATTTTGTCCCCACAAAAATGATGTGGAGGAAGCTTCTGCACCTTTTTTGGTAATTTCTTATTCATTTTATTATTTCATTCTCATATTATTCCACTGAAACTTTTCATTTATTATATTTTGATACTTTGGAAAAAATACTGTAATGTTTAGATGTTCATCGTGTTACCCTGCTGCAGTCATCACACTTGGGTTATCCTGTCATCAGGCGGTCCCGCAGTCGGACGGAATTCCAAAGTCTTGGTCCAGCTTCGGTTGCTGTCGCTTCTTCCTTGATGTCAGTGTGCCAGGGGTATATATACTGCATCCGACGCCATTATCTTCAGTCTTTCTTGCCGCGTGGTGCCCGAAGCAGAAGCAGTTCGCAAGTGCCAGTCGGACGACTCCTGAGATTTTCAAAGTCGAATTTCAGATCCGAAGTCTTGAGTAAAGCTAAGTACCCCGTTGGGGAAACTTTTCTTGCCTCAGACCGATGTCAGAAAAAGTTAATTGTATTTCTTGTGGGAAGCAAATACCTCATAAGGATTTTCATTCTTACTGCATACCTTGCCTAGGCCCAGACCACAATGTCACTGGTTGTCGTTTTTGTGCTAGGTTTAATAAGTGTACTATAAAAAGACGCTTTTATTTCGCATGACACTACTTCAGTAGAAAATTTAACTACACAAAGCCGTCAGAGCAACCGACTACCGGCGTGCACAAAAAACGCAAGGATAAGGACAGGCAGCCTAGACCCAAGCCAGACTCCAAGGCCTCGGCTGGACCGGTCTGTGGTTCACCGGTCTTCAGTGAGGCTCCGACACAGCCCCCGACTACTGCAGATTTGGAACCCGAGACTGCTTTGGAGCCTTTGGCAGAAAGTGCTAGGCCGACGCAGCCATTTTGTTTAGCCCCTACCGACGACTCTGCAGAAAGAGATGTCGGTGCTGCAGAAACGCCTTTGGTTTCTGAAGGCGTCTTCAGACCGTCGACGATCACTATTAAAATGTACCCTAAGCTTAAGACTCCTATTAAACCTAAGAAGACTGCACTTCAGTCTCCAGTTCAAGGCACCATGCCTAAGAAACAGATGCTTAAAATGGCTGAAGATTTGATCTCTTTAATCAGGGGTTCCAACCCCCACCCGACAAAAGGCCTAGACAAGAGGAAGATTATGCCTCCTCTGAGCAAGTGTTTATTTCCTCAGGCTTCTCTGAGGACCAAGATTACTCCTCCTCCCCTTATGAAGATTCTGATGCTGAGGATTCTATTCCCTCAGCTTCTCCTCCTGAAGACTACTCCTTTGGGGAAACTTTACACACTATGAGGGAACATTTTCACTGGGAGGGTCAGGACTACTCTGTTTCAAAGAAAAGGCTCAGAGAGTTTCCTTTACTCCCCCAGCACAGACCGATTGCCATCCCCCCAGTTTTAGACATTGTGAATGATGTTTACTTAGAATCTAGTTTGAACCCAGATTCTCTACCTCCTGCTCCAGCCAAACCAGACAGATACTGTAGAGTGCCTGATTCCCACAAATTCCTTTATAAAAGCCCTGTTGCTGACCCAGAGACGATCTCCCAGGGTCCCAAAGGGGCTAAGGCTTCTATGGCAAAAAAAAAAAATCCTATACCCTCTGAAAGGGACTCCAGAGCATTAGACAGGTGGGGAAAAAGGGTTTACACCTCAGCCACTCTAGCTATGAGAGCACTAAATTGCCAATTTCACATGCTAAAATATCAGCAATTTCTAATGTCTCAGCTAAAACAAAAAATGATCACACTCCCTCAACAGTCTGAATTGAAAGAAATGCAGGATCTGTTGCATGCTACTGAACAAGTGGGCAAACATACTTTACAATGTGGTTTTGATTCTTTGGAGGCTTCCTGCAGAGCAGCTGTCACTGGGTCTGTTATACGTAGACATGCTTGGTTAAAGGAACAAACTCTGCCTGATCATGTTGAAGCAAAGCTTCTAGATGCTCCCTTACAGCAGGATGTTCTATTTGGAGTTAAGGCAGAAGAAGTCTTAAAGAAAATAGAGGATAAGGCAAAATCTATGCAGACAGTCAAAGATTTTCTATATGTACAGCCCCCTCACTTCAGCAGAAATTGGCCAACTAAAAATTGGTCCTTTCCAGCTACTGACAGACCACAGAGGGGTAAATACAGACGTCCAAGAGGCAGAGGACAACCACAAGCCCAATACAAACTTCGACAATGGGGCACTGCAACACAGAAGGGAGGAGAAGACAGGCCCCAAACAACCAGAAGGCAAACTCAATGACTTGCACCTCATCTGGCCAAGCAACACTCTCTTGGCAGCTCCCTTGGGAGGAAAACTCGCTTTTTTTTTTCAGACAACTGGAACATTGTCACAAAGGACAAATGGGTCCTAGACATAATTTCACAAGGATACAGATTCCATTTCCACACCTTGCCAATGAAAAGAGGAATGCCAAACCTGCCACAATAACAAATTACAGCTCTCATAGACATGAGAGCCATTCAACTGGTACCTATACACAAGAGCTAGGCCAAGGATTTTACTCAAGACTCTTTCTAGTGCCCAGAAAGGACAATGCCTGGAGACCAATTCTGGACCTTTCAATTCTAAACACTTACTTACAAGTACCCAAATTCAAGATGCTAACACTACAACAGCTTCTTCCCATGTTGGGCAAGAAAGTATGGCTAGTTACGTTGGACCTTAAGGAGGCATACCTGCATGTCCCTATCAGACAAAGTTGCAGAAGATACCTCTGTTTCATTGCAAGTTCAACCTTATCTACTGCGCCCAGGGTCTTCACAAAATGCCTGGCACCAGTAATTGCATACTGCAGACAAAGAGGAATTCAGATATACCCATACCTGGACGACTGCCTCATCCAAGCAGAAAGGAAGGACATCCTCTTACAACATCTGGCTTTTGTAAAACATCTCCTAAGTTGCCTGGGGTACACAGTAAATGAAAAGAAATCAAAACTAGTACCCTCACAAAATATGACATTCCTGGGTGCCAGCTTGAATACAACGGCCCAAAAGGCTTAACTGACGCCAGACAAACAACTGCAACTGACTCAATGTTTCAAAACAATGGCAACAAAGACCCTACTCCCTGCAAGAAAAAAATTACAGTGGTACCTAAAACTTGGACACAATGAATATCCCTCATTCCTTGCCTACAACAGGAGTTTCTATGGTGCATATGGACTGCAGATCGAATGCTCTGACAGCCTTCAAGAACCTATTACATCCAAGACAACTTACAATAAGGATGGACAACACCACAGTAATGTGGTACATAAACAAACAAGGGGGTACACACTCCTACCCTCTATGCAGGCTAGCAATGACCTTGTGGAACACAGCACTGGCTTACCAAGTTCAGTTACAAGCTCAATTCCTGCCAGGAAAAAAGAACACATTGGCAGACGAACTCAGCAGAAACATCATGGATCCCCACGAGTGGAAACTGGATCCACAAGTATTCGCAATGATAACTCAAATATGGGGCCTCCCAGACATAGACCTGTTTGCCAGCCCCCAAAACTATCAGCTAACCAGATTTTGTACAAGGACACTTCACCATCAAGCTTGGAAAGTGGACGCACTCTCATTGAGTTGGAAAAACCTGACATTATATGCCTTCCCTCCATTGCCTCTCCTCACAAAGGTGCTTCTGAAAGTCAGAAAGGAGAGACCACGACTGATACTCATTGCCCCAGACTGGCCACGCCAGCACTGGTACCCACTATTAAGGAATATGGCCCAGGGTCCACCTTGGATTTTGCCACAAATTGCTCATTTGCTCACACAGCAAAACAATCAGATTCTACACAGCCAGCTCAAAACCTTAAATCTGGCTGCATGGCAAATCAACTAAACATCCAGCCAGCTCCTCTTTCCCAAGCAGTTATGGATGTTCTTCTGGAAGCTAGGAGGCCCAGCACCAGGAAGGCCTACTTGGACAAATGGAAAAGATTTTGCGCCTGGAACCAAGCTAAAGGCCAAAACACACTTCAGCCTCACATGCCTCAGATTCTACAGTACTCAACTGAGATGTTGCACAAAGGACTTTCTTTTTCTTCCATTAAAATCCATGCATCAGCTATCTCAGCCCACTACAACATGGATCCACCCTTATTTTCACATCCACTTCTAAGGCAGTTCCTCAGAGGGGCAAAAAACATTAGACCCACCCCAGGAGAGCACCTACTCCAACATGGGATCTCAATTTTGTACTGGAAAAACTTACGCTACCTCCCTTTGAATCAGCTTTTTCTGCAGATCTACAGTTTCTGTCATGGAAGACTGCCCTGCTGCTAGCAATAACTTCAGCTAGAAGAGTCTCAGAGCTGCAGGCACTAATGGCAGTGGAACCTTTCCTCATTTTCCATCAAGACAGAGTTTCTCTACGAACTAATCCTTCCTTCATGCCTAAGGTGGTTTCCAGTGTGGCTTTAAATCAAACCATCCACTTACCCACATTCTTCCCAAATCCACAGAACAAAGGAGAAAGACTCCTGCATTCCTTGGACATTCACATGCAACTTCGTTACTACTTGGACAAGACTGAATTTTTCAGAAAATCTGACCAGTTCTTTGTATCCTATGCTACAGCTTCACAAGGGAAGGCTATATCAAAGCAAACCATTTCCAAATGGATAGGACATTGCATTCGTTTTTGCTATACCCATCATGGAAAACCAGTTCCTGCTACCATTAGGCCACACACTACCAGGGCAACAGTTACATCTACAGCCTTCCTCAGGGGGGTTCCAACCAAAGTGATTTTGGAAGCTGCAACTTGGAGTTCAGTACACACCTTCACCAAACACTATCACTTACCACTTTACTCTAAGACTAGAGCTGGCTTCGCCACTGCAGTTCTGCAGGGCCTTCTAGCCTCCTCTAACCCTCTATGACTCCTCCACCCATCCTTAGCTTTGGGATTCTACCCAAGTGTGATGACTGCAGCAGGGTAACACGATGAACATAGTACAGTTTTGTACCTACCATAAATGTAGATGTTCGAGTGTTCACCCTGCTGCAGTCCAGGTTACCCTCCCTCCATCCCCTCTGATCTAACTGGCTAAATCTCTTCAAAACCTTCCTGATGTATTTGCTTATAGCTGGAGGGATTTTGTATTTGCGCTAAAACCTCATAAATTGGTACTAATTACTGACCACCTTTATGGGGGCACCTGACATCTGGGGCAAGAAAAACTGAAGAAAATGGCAT
Organism: Protopterus annectens; assembly: GCF_019279795.1. Classification (NCBI taxonomy): domain Eukaryota; kingdom Metazoa; phylum Chordata; order Ceratodontiformes; family Protopteridae; genus Protopterus; species Protopterus annectens. Next base: position 1,156,293,303 of record NC_056725.1, on the reverse strand, counting down.
CGAATGCAGTATATATACCCCTGGCGCACTGACGTCAGGGAAGAAGTGACAGCAACCGATGCCGGACCAAGACTTTGGAATTCTGGCCAACTGCGGGACCGCCTGACAACAGGATAACCCAAGTGTGATGACTGCAGCAGGGTGAACACTCGAACATCTACATTTATGGTAGGTACAAAACTGTACTTTTCTCTTAAGGCTTAATATATGACGTCTTTGTAAGGCAGCACAAAAAACAACTGTTGCCCAATGGGCAGGAGTAAAGTAAAAACTTTGCAAAGCAATCACTTCATATAAAATTCCATATGACTTTCGATTTTGTAAGCACAAACAGTGAAAGAGAATAAATCTGCTAAACACTTGTGACATTACAAATGTCAGTGAATCAGTTACCTCAATAGTCCTATAGAGTACATATTAATGTGTTCTCAGAAATATTTAATGGACTTAAAAAACGTGGTGTCGGCATCTAAGCTGTTGTTTTTTTAAGAGGTTTTTAAAACTGAACATTCATGCAAAGAAGGCAAGCAGCATTTAAATGAGTTTGCCAACAATGGCAGGGCTAGCCACCTGGTGGTGTAAACCTTGGCTCTAGATGATTGTCACTGTTGAAGTGATACCCCAATCCCATGTGTAAAAATGTGAAATAGGGGTTATGGATGGATTCTTTGTAATGCAGATGGTTCTGTGCACCCCCCCACCCTCATATCAACCTCAGTGCTGCCTTTGTTTGTGTCTTTCGGCTTTTCCTGGTTAGGGGTCGCCACAGCGGAACTTCGGTCCGCTAATGATTGGCAGTAGATTTTTACGTGCCTAGTTTGCCAGCCCTGACGCACAACCTTCAATGAAGGTATGCCCATTCACGCATGTCTCCACGCAGAAGGCGCTCTAGCTGAGAATCGAATGGGACAATGTCTAGCTGTGAGGCGACAACGCAAAAATCCAAACCATATGAACTTAACCTTTTTAAGGTGGGCCAGAAAATTTATTTAAACCTGACATTGATTTCCACTGCAATATACCAACCAAAACATTTCTAATGTTGACAAGAACAAAATGGCTTTAAAATTTAAACAGTAGAATCACTAGTAGACTACTTAAATATGTCCTATTACAGTTTTTATTATGAAAAGACAAATGGTTCTAGACCCACAGCTGTAGCAAATGCGTGATTTTATGGATATAAAATCTTGCAAACCACTGTATTTTGCTTGGTTTCCCCAAGGGTTATTTGTAACCGTTCTGTTTTGAGTGAGGAATGCTTCCCAAATATATACCTTCCACTGCCAAAATATCCCTATACTGACAAGAATAAATTGGTGAGTTAACTTCAGTATTCGTGTACATGCACAAGCTTAAACCTAGAGTGATGCTTATAGGAGCGTTATGCGTATGACTGTCTACATAAATTTTCCTGAAGGTGTTCCCAAAAACTGTCAAAGGTGATTGACATGTTACCTGCTATGTGTAGATCTCACATACATGTTTGCACAGGCGTTTCGATATGACGTTCTGCAAGTTATATGATATTTATTTGTAATACTGAGTACAAGACTGCTGCTCTGTCAAGAGACTGCAACAACATTTATGGAGATAGTATTACATTAGAAGTGAGCATTTATATTTGTTTCACATAAAGTGGCACTTTGTGTCTCTGGAAAGATGCCACCAACAGACTGTGCAATGGCAAAGACACAGTGAACCAAACTAGTTCATCATTTAGCTAAATGCAAGTCCTCAGTGATGGGATGGCAGCCTTAGAGTAAATATATATGTGAGTGTATAAGGAGAGTTTTATAAAACTTTTGCTAAAAAGTTTTTGAAAAGTGGTTTGGATATTGCTTGCCTATATTTGGATACCAAATGCAAGTTTACACAGGTGTTTCATTGTGTTGTTCTGCCAAGTTCCTTATATATCTGGTTTATTTAATGATTGATTGATAAGAAGGCTTTTCATTGTGCGGGCTTCAGTACATGTGGAGAAGAGATTTGTGTCGCACCATATGTAAAGAACATTAATTTCTCCTTATCTCCTTTTTTAACAAAATATGGTAGTGCCGCTCAAATACAGGCACATAATAATGTGACATTTATGTCATTTAGAAGTGGGTGCATGTCTTCATGCCTAAAAGCACCAAATAGATGCTGTTAGTAGCTGAGTATCTTGACATGTATTCTTGCAATGTTGCTACAGAATTTCAAGTCATTTCAGAGGTAATGGGCTTATAGTGGTATGGACAGTCTATTGGTCTATGTAAGTGTTAATCATCCCTGCTTTGTGCTATTCTATTCACAGCATGCAAATATGATATGCATTCTGGCTGACAGAGGCATATACTGATTATATTTGCATAACATCAGAAATGAAATATACGTGACAAAATATTTTCTGTCATTTTAAATGTTATGGTTTATAAAGTAGATCTGATGTAATTTTCATTTGTTCCTCTATGAATGAGTTCGAATCCAGTCCTCTGATCTGACTCTGCCACTTTCTTTAGATTCTAGGATCCAACTCTTGAGCTCCTCCCTTACCCACAATTCCCTTGACCACTGTATTACCTCAGATCTCGTTTGCCACTCTTTAAGAATTGTTGGGATTATGATTTCTCGAGCTTGTAGAGGGTTTAAAGAGTGAATTCTACTGTTTTGTTTTCCTTCTCCTTAATTTTATTTTGTTACAGTTAGTAAAATCTTCCTTACCTCCTTTACAGTCTTTTCCTGCCATGAATTAAGGTTTGTTTTGTGGTATTCTTGGCTGCCATTGTTAGTAACTTCACCCTCTTTTACCTCATTCTGAGATAGCTCTTTTCTTACCATAGTTTGTATTCAAACTTTCTCCTTTCCTACTTTACTGTTACAGTTATAAAAAAAAACACTTATTTTTACTTCTTTCTGACCACTTCCATTTTTTTCAGTGTGGCTGATTAGACTACTGGTTCAAAAAGTGCTCTTCCTGTGGGCATAAAATTCCCAACTCTGATGCCCAAGGAGAGTACGTTTATTGTCTGGTCGCTGCATACCTGGACAGCTGCTGCTGCATTTATGCAGCTTTTAATGCTAGGGACATTAGCTACAGGAGAAACAAACTTATTTTAGAAGGCCTCCTTCCAGCTTCTCCTCCTTCCTGTGGTTTTTCACTGGGGATGGTATCCTCAAGGTTAAGGTCTCCCTTTCTTCAGGAGACACCTAACAAGTCTTCCAGGCCACCATCCACTTCTTCTTCAGTTAGGTCCTCCTGAAGTCTTGCTGAGTCAGAGGTGGATAGGATGATGAGAAAATTTATCCAAACACAGATCCAGATGGGAGTCATATCAGCTTCATCTCCCATTGGATCCGTGAGCCTTAAACCTGCCTTCCAGCCTGTCGTCGCTCCTTCTACAATGCGACTTGCCATTTCAGAGCCCTCGGATCCAAGACCCCCTTGGAGTCAAACTGTTGGATCTGAAGATTCTTTTTTCTTCCCCTCTGGTAACCTCTCTGATCTGATCAGCTCCTATCCCCTTGGAAGAATGATGGTTCTCAGAGCCGAAGCATTGGATCCAAAGGGATGACTTTGACTACAAAGTTTTCAGAGCCATCACTTCCCCTCAAAGCTTTTGCACTGTACAGCACGGCTTTGACTCTTCCCTCAGAGTGAATGGTCAGTGAAGGCCTGTGATCATCTGCGCCGAGAGTCTCTGCTCCATTCAGATTGTCTTTGGCTTCTCCCTGTTCTTCTGCCTTCAAGGTGGTGGAGAGGGTTTTCTCTCACCCCAGAGCAGTTTCAACTCATTAGTCTTCAGATCCAATCCCTTTTCTGTCGTTGGATCCTATGTCTGGGTTTTCTCATCCTACACCTCAAAGACAGCCACCCAGTATGAACTTCCAAGCAGTTCCTGCCAGGGAACTCCCCGCTTCTTCCGACACCTCCCCAGAGCATCCCACTGAAGAGGTTCCTCAGAAGAGCTCATGCAAGAGGAGGCGGCACTTGGATTCCCTGCAGGAATCCCTCACAGAAGACATCAATTTTGATGAAAGGGAAGGGTCCCCTACATCTCCACCTGAGGATGCCTCATTTGGAGACATCTTAGAGATCCCTTGCCACAAAGGTGGTTAGTCTTCCCAAAATCCTTCCCAGGAGGAATCTGTGTTCTTGGAACCCTCTGGGTCTGGACCATCTATGTCTTGGGTTACTGCACCTGTGGATGTGCTTTAAGACCTCGTCTCCCACAAGGCAGTTAAGGAAACGAGCTCCATAGAACCAACCCTCAAATGTCTGGGCAGGATTTTGAGTACCTCCTCCTCCTGACAGACAACACTGGACCAAGGGAATCCCTGTAGATGTTATGGTTGCGGCAGCCACTAAAAAGGACCTGGCTGAACACAGCTCCTCTGTACACCCCCCTACTAGGGAGTCTAGAGCACTGGACAGGTTTGGGAAGCAAGTGTATGCATCATTGACCTTTGCTTACAGTTGCTGAATTATCTGGCACATTTCACTAGGTTACAGAGGGACTTAGTCAAGGAACTGTCTAACTCTACCCCTGGGTCTATGTCTGCCGAGGAACAGAAGTCCTTTTCCTCATGACTGACTACCCTGCCATCCATTACTAATGCATCCAGGGGCAGAATTTCACACACAGTTGATGGTTCCTCACAGGCTGCTGGTTCAGACATAGCCATTAGGAGACATGCCCGGATGCAGTTGTGTGATTTTATGGAGCCCTTCAAGGCATCATTCATCAATACTCCTTTTGATGGATCTTCTATGTTTTGGCTAACAGTTAAAGAGATACTCCCCCGCAGTGAGAAGGATAGAAAGACCTTGTCAGCTGTGAGAATTTGCTTTTCTACCATGCAGAGACCTTTTTTAGGAGTCAACACTGTGGTAAGAAGGTTCATTGTTCCGGAAATCTCAAGGACCTTTCCAAGAGTCACGCAGAGACTTTCACTCCAGTGGCAGAGGGGGGAATAGCTAAAATGGACAATGACATCCATGTGGCAGAGGGGGGTCCGCATAATCAAGGATCTTGAGACAGATTCTTTCACTGCTTCTGAAAGGTTACCCGACTGTTCTTCTCTGGAGGCAGATTGGGGGGGGGGGGGCTTGTTTTTGCACCTAAAAGCCTGGATAGCTATCACAAAAAATTAATGGGTGCAAAGAATCATATCCAGAGTGTATTTCATTCCCTTTTTACAAGTTCCCCAAAGGAAAATATATGTCTTCTTGATGTTCCACCCAATCGGAGGGAGATAGCAGCTTTAGAGATTCAAAAGCTGCTGGACAAAAGGTTCATCCAAGAGGTAGCCCCATACCAAAGAGGATCTGGAATTTGCTCAAGGTGCTTTTTAATGCCAAAGAAAACAGGGGACATGAGACCATTTTGGATCTCCGTTATCTGAACCAGTTTGTAAAGAATTCCAAATTCGGATGGTCACAATTCAGTCCATTCTCTTGCAGAATGATGACTGAATGTGCTCTGTCTGTCTTCAAGACGCGTACTATGACATCAAAATGAACATACACACTCAGAGATACCTATGCTTCCAGATGGGAGCCAGTCATTACCAGTTCAGAGCCCTGCCCTTTGGTCTCACCACAGCCCCCAGGGTGTTCACTAAATGCATGCAGTAGTGGTAGCTGTTGTACGACTGCTCGGATTCAGAGTGTTTCCTTACTTAGTCTAATGGCTTTATACCACAGCAACCAGGCATTATCTGCAAAGAGCCAGGGATTACTTACTCCAATATCTCACTCTGTGGGTATTTCAGTCAATCAAACCAAGTCACAACTTCAACCAGTTCAAGTCTTGGAGTTTATAGGGGCTCGTGTAGACACAGTCAATCTAGCTCATCTTCCTCAAAACAGAATTCTTACATTGAAATCACATATCAGATGGGTTCTTTTTCATTCTTCTCCCCCCCCCAGAAAAAAATGGTACTCAAAGCATTTGGATCAATGGCTGCTGCAGTAACTTTAATACCCACTGCATGTCTTCATATGAGAATTCTACAATGGACTCAAGCAGTGCAAGGGTCCTTTCATCGACATCCCTTACAATGTCCAATAAAATTGTCTTAGGTTTGCAGAAAATCCCTGCTCTGGTGGATACACTCTGAAGAAATTTCTCAAGGACGTCCTTTTGTTCTTCCTCCCCCGAATGCCACATTGACCATAGATGTTTCCCATTTGGGATGAGGAGGGGAGTAATTGGGATGGCCCATTCAAGGCACATTGTCCCCAGAAGAGAGCAATTTGCATGTAAATGTCCTAGAGAAGAGAGCAGTGCTTCTAGCATTGCAGGCACTTCAGAGCGCTCTCTCGCTAGGAACGATTGGAGTTCAAATGAACAACATGTCTGTAGTCTGGTACATTTACAAACAGGGGGAACCAGATGCTACTCCTTGTGCTGAGAAGCAATGAGAGTTTTGCTGTGGGCGATCTCCTCCATCCGCTGTCTTGTAATAATGAACATACCAGGGAAGTCCAACATCCTAGTGGACAAGCTTAGCCAGGACCATTCTGATGCCTCACAAGTGGTCTCTGTCAATCAGTGGCAAATATGATCTTCCACAAATGGGGTCAACTGTGCTGTGATGTAGTCGCTTCTCCCCTCAACAACAAATGCAGCAGGTTCTTTGCCCTATTTCCCCCTTGGGGACATTCACAGAGAGATGATCTAGTCCATGTTTGGCCATCCAGTCTCCTTTATGCATACCCTCACCTGCCTCTAATCCCAAAGTTTCTTCAGAAAGTTTTCTGGTTGAAAAAAAGTAATCCTGAATGCCCCCTACTGGACTTGTCAAATGTGGTTTCTATTCCTGTAGTCTCATGTAGTATGCCTGCCATGGACACAATCACAGTCCAGACCTCCTGTCACACCCATCAGGAATGATTCATCTGGACATTGTAGGCCTCAAATTGACTGCATGATTTCTCCAATTCCCATGATGGCTAGACATTCCAGGCTTTCCTCCCCAGTCCCCCAGATTCTATTTTCACCGCACAAACCTTCGACTAGGAAGATTTATAACAGTAAATGTGTCAGAAGAAAAAATTCAAACGAGTCGCATCTGCCTCAGGTGATGAATTTTCCTTTATTAGCAGCTAACCAGATTACACAGCATGTTGGCCAAGATGTCTGGTCTGGACTGATCTGATCTCCTCTGATCTGATCAACTTGTTTACTGACATCAACTTTTATACTGCAAGCAAAACAACTTTTTGTTACATTTCTGACCGTTGACAGTTGGCTATGAAAAACATATAGGATAAACATGTTTATCACAAATTACCTCAAACCAACAGCTAGTACAGAATGTTCAAGAAGCACAGAATGTTCAATTCAACAATAGTAGCTCAAATTTTCCAGGACACACAGCACAGCCTGCCCCAGTAAATTAACTCTTACTCGGCCATGCGTCCTTATCCCAGACTTCACTGAGCTATAACCAAATTTCTCTATTCTGAAATGCAGAAAACAGATATCATTCAGGTTCATAAGCAATGCTGCATTTTGTTCACTTTGCAAGAACAGGAAAAAGACAAATAACAGTATGTTTTTAAAACCTTTTCTCTTAACATTTCCCCCCTGAAAACACTTTTATTTATCTTTTATTTCAGCAATATATGGTAAAAACTAAGTTTTTCTTTGCATACATTACTTCATTGGCAAGACAAATTTTTAAACTTCAAAAAATTTTGCAGAGAGTCACATTTCAATGTATTCACTTTCACCAGTCTTTTGCAATTGCTGGTACATCGTCTTCATAACAGCAGTATCAACCAGTCTTTGTAGAAGACCTCTGATACAGGGTATACAACAACAACCACATACCACCACGATAGCCACAGCGACCCCAACGGACACCAGGAAACTGCTGATGAGATGACTCCATTTTCCAAACCACGCTTGTAGAAAATCTGTAAAGGGACCACCCACCCCAGAGTTCTCTGCCAATTCCTCGGACAACATCTCCAAACCTTTCAAAGCTCGAGTGATACTTCCATCAGGCGCAGTGTTGTTTGGAATATATATACAACAGAAAGTCCCAAACATCTTGCAAACTCCTCCTTCTTTGGCCAGGAGCATATCCAACTCAGTTCGATTCTGCCATGCCACCTGCGAAGTGGCCTCCAGGTGTTCAGCAATTCCTTTCAATGCATCTTTGGTATAGTTCACAAAACGCTGCTGGTTATAGTAAATGTAGTTGATCCAGTCCACATTCTTATTAGGTAAATCTGTGTTAGGCACTTAAAAGAAACCAAAAAACCAAAAGTCCAGTGCCTACGACAAAGGAAAACTCCTCAAACCAGATAATGGAAACTGATTTTATTGCCACAAAACAATATTGTTTTGTGGCAATAAAATCAGTTTCCATTATCTGGTTTGAGGAGTTTTCCTTTCACATTCTTATTAGGTTGAATCCAGACAAAGATGGATGTAAAACCAACTGCTATTTGGTTTATTGCTTTGTATTCATCAGGTATGCCTCTTGGTACGCCAATGCTATTGATGTAGACACCGTTATCGAAAGATTGCTTTGGTGCCTCTCTTTTTCTCCTACTCAACCACTTCGGCTTTATTTCAAGTTCTCTTACGAAATTGTTTGCTGGAACTGGGAAAATGTAGAATGGCAGAATTAACTTTACAAGTGCACAAGTTCCCTTCCAGGGAATCATAAGCCTTGATCTGAGTTTGTTGTCTCCACATAACCACCATACGTCTGCTAAACTATGAATGTGATAGTGTTTCGTCGCCGCTTGCAAGCTCTGCATCGAAGCCCATCCTGTTCCGTAGTCACCCACAACTCTGCCTGCCCATCAGATCTCGTTGAGAGCGGAATCGATCCGCTGCAATAGCTCCGGCATCCTCAGATCTAGTTTGTCTTTGTGCTTGTCTAGTTTTAGAAAAAAGTTTAAGCATGTCTGAATTTGCCTTTTACTTATTTATTTGTGTGTTTTTGTTAGATAAGCTATGAAAGTAGCTTTACCTTCTACCTTAGTGTTAGTTTGTATAGAATTTACCACTTTTACTAGACTACAACCCGACTATCTTACCCATCGGATTTGACTTGTTCTTTTTCGTGAAGTTCCTTTATACTGGACTTGACTTTTATACTTTCTGTAACTGTGATTTCAAAAATATTCATGTCTTCTTGTTTTTGACTGCTAAACCCCTCTTTTATACTGATCAGGCTTTTTCTCTGTGTTGTCAACTTGCTCCTCTCCACTGACAAGAGACTTGGCCTTCTTTGTCACTCTTTTAGTGGGTTGGTTACACTTCTCTAGTTAAAATGACTGCATGACCAGAGGGTTGTTAAACAGATCTTTCAGGAGGCTCTGGATGCTTCAGACCAGGCGTTAATTCTTTGAAGGAGGCTTGGGATGCTCCTGTGACCAGCATCCAAGCCGACCTGGAATCGATGACCGCCGTCACCACTTGAGCTCTTCGAAAAGGATTCGAGAAGAGGTTCCACCGTTGAGCAGCTTGGGCTCCGAATGGGGAGACCTCCCTCAGGTTCACAGTAAAGGAAGGTCTGGCATTCCGTGATCGTCCTCCTCCCTGGACTAAGTTCTGTTCTCTCCACCGCCTCTTTCCCTCGACTGGTTGTCAAGTTATTGGTGTCACGTAGTTATCGTGGTGGTTTTCCTTTTCCCTTGAGCATTCTGGACAAAGCCCTCCCATTGTTTTGAAGTCCTCTCCTCCTTGATCCTACTTGAGCGCTCGTCCCGACTCCCTTGATTTCGTCCCCCACTCTCTCCCTCCTTCGAGCCGGAGCCGGTACCCATCGTCTCCTCTTCACTTCCTGCCGAGACGCGGTCCTCACCTCGCTCCCCACTGGTGTCCTTGGTTCCGGGCCGAGTCGAACCGATTGGTCGATTGTGGTTGATCTGTGGAGCCTCGGCGCTGATCGTTCCGCGTCTGGCCCTCGGGTCGATGCCTCGGTTCGCCTGTTCTCTCGGGTCAGGGCCGGCCTTCGATGAGGGATCTTGTTTTCTTCCGCGCGGGGACATTCTCGAGATCCGAAGGTGGCCCCATCTCTTCCATCCACTGTTGCAGTAGAAAGCCCCTCTCTCCCATAGAAGCAAGCTCTCTCCCATAAAACCTGCTTTTGATCTCTTCACTGCACGCATGTCAGCAGCGAGCTGCGGGGTCACCGGTGACCTCAGTCCCCTTGAGGGTGCCGCTTCATCGAGGCCGCACGAAGATTCCCATAGAAAAGTTGCCGAAAAGAGTTCACTGGAAGACACACCTGGATTCTCCTAAAGAATCCTTGACTCCGGATAACTTTGTGATGAGTCAGTGCCACCTTAGTCAGGATTCTTCCCCGAAGGTCTCTTCTTGACATGATTGCCCTCCTGAGTGGCTTGACTGACCCCTGTCCCTCCCTGGAGTCTTGTCTGGTCTTGGCTCTTCTAGAGTCTCTTCTCTCCTCTGTCACCTGGAACTCGCCTTCACTCCATGAACTAATGGAACTTACAATAAAGGTATCACTGGCATGGGGACCCAGAGCACACAGAACCAGTCTAAACCAAGAACTGTAATCAGGGCACCCAACTCTAAGACTTTAGAAGAACGGAAACAAAAAGAGGGACCAGGGAGAAGATGGCGTGGACAATGCAAAAACGGAATCTTCACCAGTGAGTCTGTCCATCCCTATCAATACAGAATCCTGGACTATGGGTCAGGTATATGTTTTTTTACTTTTCTTTCAGGTTTATCCCAGCGTCCCTTTGACTATTTTTTAGACTTTACACTCTTAATTGAAGAAAGAGACGAAGACTCCAGGGTAATTCTCCTTGCTGGTACCTACAGCTGCTCTGTCTCAGAGAAAGTGACGAGCTTGACATACCAACTTCCATCCATTGTGAACTCCCAAGAGGCGGACTTTCACGCTGCCGGGGTTGTTGTACAGTAGCACTCTTCACAGCCGCATTGCTCTTCGCAGACAATCCTGGATGCTTTGAAGCGCCGCATGGAAGCCTTCTTTCAAGTCTTCCTCATTTGACGGCCCCAAAAAAGTTCCACCTCCCAAAGTAAAAGTAGAGGAGACCTCACCTGAGCAGGAGAGAAAAAGGGAAAAGACGAAGTCGGCGTCGGAGTCCCGAACCACTACGTAGAAAAATGTGGCAACGAAAGGCTCAAACAGTGAAACCCTGTGGTAGGGCCTGTGGAAGCAGGCTCCCAGGCAGGTGATGGGCCTGGGCCTCTTCTAGAAGGCAGAGGTGGGGGGGGAGGTGCAGTCCGGGCAGATGGCGAGGCTCCCAAGGAGCACTGCTGGGTACAGGCAGACCCTTGGGGAGAGTTCCCACCCTCCTGAGAGGGCCCCTGGTCGCAGTGAGCTGGTGATTGGGGGGCTAGCTGTGCACCATGGGCCTCCTGAAACAACCCTACTAAAGGACAAGTGGTAAAAACGCGGGTTACCAGAGGGTTCTCCCCATCCTTTCTCCCAAGAAAACCAGATTAGAAAATCCCAACCATTCAGCAAAGCCCATCTGAGCAGCCAAATCCAAATAGAAATTTCAAAGCTGCTAGAAAACCAGTATCTAAAGGTTCCCAGCATTCAGGACTACAGGACTAAGGTTCTTTTTTCTTCCAAAGGGTCAGTTCCGGACCCTGGGCCCAAAGACCCTTACTCAATTTTCTTACTCCTCAAAGAAAAAGAAGGACCAAGCCATCATGGGTCGACCTCCCTCATTCCTACAGAAGGACGACTGGATGTAATGATAGATCTGAAGATCAAATAAGCTTGATCAAAAACACCAGGGCTGGCCAGAGATCATTTTTTGCGCCCGGCGGGGTGCCAGTCACTTTCAATTTGGCCCCCAGCCCTTTGGTCTGACCTCAGCCCCCAGGGTCTTCACCAAATGCATGGTAATGGTGACTCTCTCCTCTGAGCAGGTCTAGCAAGGTGTTCTGTTTCCACCTGCGGACCACCTCTCGCCCCCCACCCAGCGCCAGACAGGCCATTTACACTGGGACTGGCTCTTCAACTGTTCCATACTTCCAAAAAAAAACTTCATCACGCGATCTAGATACAAAATTCAGAATATTATCACAGGAGCCGAGCAAAATAGAGATCAAATCAAAACAGCCTACACAAAAAAGAAAATTTCAGACTCCTATAGAACTCTCTTCACTCTTTTCCAGACTTACTCAGGAAATGAAGGTTGAAGGGACTGACTGAAGGTTCTGGGCTTCTTGTCACTTCTTTGCCACAAATACCCATGGGGCTAACACAGAGTACACATCAATAGCTACTGTTTAATGGTCGCTGTCTCAAACACACCACCCAACACACAAGATTCTCATCAGAAACACACAAAAACAACTACAAACTAAACTGGTGGCTCCAAACGTTTCACCTTTCCAAGGGGAGACCACCCAAGCATGTAACCTTGGGACCGGACGCTTGATAGGGTGGGGGGTGGGCAGGGACAGACAGGACAGACAGGGACAGACAGTCCAAGGCGTTAGAGTACAATCTGCACATCAATGTTCTAGAGTTGAGGGCAGTGTTTCTAGCTGCTGCAACACTTTTCTTCCCTTCTTCCTCTCTGCAGTTCATTGCAGTTCAGACGACAGCATCTGGGTAGTCTGGCACACATAAACAAGGGGGGAACCAAGTCCTAGAGGCCATGAGAATCTGGCAATCTGGCTTGGCATGGATGGAGTCCACGGGTCGCGATAGCAACGCACATCACGGTCCGTCAACGCCAACGCCGCTGCCGACAGGCTGAGCAGCAATTCCTTGTGCACGTGAGAAGTGGTCCCTTAACCAGTCAGTTAAAAATGTTTTTTTTCAAAAAAGTAGCCGCCCTATTTATAATCTATTTCCTCGCCATCTGCAGGAGCTACTTTCTACTTTGCCCTATTAATTAGGGAAGTCCCTAGTCTCCCGCACTGACTGAGATTCCCCCGGACTCTCGTACGATTTTCCTCCTTCCCCCTTATCAAAGTTTTAACAGAAAGCTCCAGACCAGCACAGGACAACACCTCATTGCCCCCTCATTGCCCCATGAAATTCCTCTCTTTCTGATGACACACTGCATTCCTGGGACCCTGGGGACCCTGGATCTTGACTCAGAGCCAGATCTATTGACTCACTCGCCCCCCATCCAGCTCCCCTCTCAGCTCAGTCTTGCCAGCTCAGCCTCTACCCCAGCCAGTCTGATCTTCTTTTTCGATCTTCTTTCTGCAATCTTTAGAATATATTATAAAGCTTCCACTACTAAACATTACTAAACATATTCTAGTAAAGGGTATTCTATTTAATTCTGCAATTTAATACACAGCAATTGATCCTCCTTTTATTTTAATTTGAATAAAATTTTTTTTTTTTTTTACTTGTTCCATCAGCTGCTCCACCCACTGCTTCAGTTGGCTGCCTTTTTCTAATTTTCTAATTGATTGATGTGATTATGGCCTAGTTATGCCACAGACATTGTAAAAAGGGGCTAAAGGGGGCTTTTCATATTAGACATCTCCTAGATCATCACGCCACCTTGATTTATTGTTATCTAAATTAATGTTGCCCCCCTTTGCCCCAGCCTCCTCTTGCCCATTCCATTTTTTTTTTTTGGAAGACTCTCTTTTTGGTAGCCATTACATCCGCTAGGCCGTATCTGAACTTCAAGCTCTCTCCATTTCAAACACCTTATTTGATCTTTCTCTTGACAGAGTTTCTCTTCAACTAATTCATGTATATATATATATGGATGTATCTATATATATATATATATATATATATATATATATATATATATATATATATATAGACTCTTAGTTCTGTGCATATGTGATGTAATCTCTGGCTACTGGTTTGCTTGCAAACTAGATCTGAGGTAAAGGCAGAGGGGATTGTCAGAGCTAAGAACAAAGGCGAGATGAACACTCCACATGGAACGTTATGGTAAGGACATAACTTCTATTTTTGGTTCTCCAGAAATAGATTCCCATTGCCATTCACAGTAACATTGCAATAGTTCTGTCCCATATTGCCATAATTTTTCCCTGTGCCATCTCTGGAAATGCACATATACGAACCTGGATAGGAAATCGCTGCAGGCGGTTTCTCAACTTTGCTTATGACCGGAAAACGCTGAGTTTCATCTTTGCATTTATCTTCAGTTTTGTTGAAGAATAATTTCAACAGACACGTTAGGTTACCTTCATCTTGCATCAATGGGACTGTTGCTAATTGCTGTTTACCTTCAGCACAATAAATACATTTCTCACGATGTGCTTCTCGGGTACTATATCTAACCCAAGATAACCATTCATTATGGTGTACGAATCCCGTCTCGAGTAACAATTGTTCTTCTTTTGTGAAGGCAAAAATCTGCTTTATTTGTAGTATTCTTAAGACTTTGTACTTTAAGTTGGAGGGTCCCCAAAGGATCAGTTCTAGTTGGAAGAGACACTCCGATTCCATAAACTCCTGAATCACTTTCTTGTGGTAACACAATGGTTATAGTAACTACTCTGGTACCTTGGAAATGCACAATTTTTATTCTTTGTTGCCTGCTTTTATGTTTCTCTGGTATCACTGCACCACCTGTTTCCCATCCATTCACATCTGTTTACCACCAAACACTTGACCAGGACGTCTCTATTGCACAAGTATTTTGCATGAGTCAAGAAATTATTATTGTTCCATTTAGAACAGTCCAAAATTCCTTCACAAAGTTTCACCTTAAACACAGTAGTAACACCTGTTTGCGCTTGCAGCACTACCATTCCTTTTTCTCTTGCAACTGTTCCTTCTCGTATGGACATATTTACTTTCGCCACCAAAATCATCATCATGTGACAGTTCAAGTACCAGTTGAACATGGCCATCCTCCCTAAGGACTACCTCGCACCATTGGTTTCTTTACTGGGTTTGAGACGAACTAACCCCTATTGGGCTAATCCCCCTTTGTAGCCAGACTTTGCGCTCAGAGGTCCGGTGGAGTTTGACCAATATCAATGGCAGAAGGAAGAGCCTTGAGTTTTTTGCAGTGGGTGATATGAATCCACGAAGTCCTCTCGGCGATCTTTACAGCCATAGGTGTCGAGATAAGTACTTGGTATGGGCCTTCCCACCTGGGGGATGACCAATTCTTTCTCTTCACAATTCGGATCCACACCCAGTCCCTGGGTGCCATGCTTAACAAGGTTTCATTTCTGGAATCTGCAAAGGAGTCATTGGTTACAAGAGATTTGACATTTAGCAGCTTCTTCATATAATCCGCTAGATCCTCACCCCCCTCACGTTCCGCTGGCAACAATCCTTGCCACTGCGGGGCGTAATATGGTCTCCCAAACAAAAGTTCAAATGGTGTGAGTCCATTGTAGGAAGGTGAGATTCGCATGTGCTGGAGTGCCAACGGAAGGCACGCAGTCCATGACCTATGTGTTTCTGCCATTAGTTTGAGGAGCTTACTCTTCAAGACACCATTGTGTCTTTCCACCAGTCCAGCTGATTGGGGATGGTAAGCACAATGATTTTTGAGATCAATTTGAAACACTTGACCCAATTTCTGAACAATCTGGTTAACAAAATGAGACCCATTATCACTGTAAATGCGTCTGGGTAGGCCAAATCGAGGAATTATTTCTGTAGTCAAAAGCTTTGCTACAGTTTGTGCATTCGGATGCTTCACTGGAACAGCTTCTACCCATTTAGAAAAAGCATCATTAATGACCAAACAGAACCTTTTTCCCTCTGAGGGTGTCAATTCAATAAAGTCCATACAGAGTGTGTGGAATGGATACAGAGGGGTAGGGAATGCCTGCTGAGACTTTTTAACTCCCCCCTGAGCATGATACTTTGCACATAATAAACAAGATAAACAGAATTGCTTTGCATAAGTTGAAAACCCTTTACACCAAAACACCTTAGACACTATTTGAATCATCGTCTGTACTCCTACATGGGCAGGTCCATGGCTAACCAATGCCGCATACCTAAAAAGGTTTGAGGGTAATACCATTTTGCCATCTGATGCCCTATACAACCCACTCTGTTGAGTGATACCATATTTTACCAACGACATTTTTCCTTCTGTGTCGTCAGTGTTTGCATTACTTTTAGTGTCTCTAAGTCTAAGAGGTGTCCAGGATCCAAATCATTAACATGTAAAAGCAAATCATTTTCTTGAGCTGCCTTTTTTGCAGCCATATCAGCAAGGGCATTCCCCCTGGAGACAGGATCTTTTCTGTTGGTATGTGCGGAACATTTACATATCGCTATCTGAAGTGGTAGTTGCACTGCATCTAACAACTGTAAAATTAAATCTCTGTGATTTATTGGTTTGCCTGTCGCAGCAACCATTCCCCTATTCTTCCATAGCTGAGCGAAAACATGTACAGTGGAGAAAGCATATTGACTGTATAAATTGTCACTTTTTTTACCCTCCCCTAAGGTACAAGCTCGAGTCAAAGCCACCAACTCGGTTGCCTGTGCAGAATAAATGTTTGACAATTCTTTTGCCTCCAAAACTTCAGTTTCTGTGGTGACAGCATACCCTACTAGTGTTTTTCCTACAGTGTCTTTCTTTGCTGATCCGTCTACAAACAAAACGAGATCCGAATCTATCAACGGAATATCCGTTAAATCTGGTCGGGGAAGTACTTTGTCATGAATGCTCTCTAAACAAACATGTGGAGTACCTTCTTCTGGAGTCGGCAAAAGTGTCGCCGGATTAAGAGTAGTACATCTTTGTATGGTCATATGAGGCTGTGTCAGCAGCACTGTCATACACGACAAATGTCGACTAGGAGATAAAAAGGTTATCTTATCTTGCAAAAGTATAGTAGCTACTGAATGTGGAACCCGCAATTGTAATGGGTGAAACAAAACTAATGATGCTGAGGCTTGTACTGCCATGGCGGCCGCCACCACAGCTTGAACACAATGCGGCAATGCCCTTGCAACAGGATCTAATCTGGAGGAGTAGAAAGCTATCTGCCTCTGTTTATCCCCATGTACTTTTACCAGAACCGAAGTCATATATCCTCCCTTACAATCAACCATTTGTACAAACGGCTTAGAATAGTTCGGAAAACCCAAAACAGAGGATCCTGCTATCAATTGCTTAATTCTAGTAAATGCCTGTATTGCCTTATTTGTCCACTGTATATTATCCTTAGCTGCCATGGGAGTATCATAGATCAGTGCGGTCAATGGCCCTACTTCCTCAGCATAGTTGGGGATCCAACTTCTACAAAAATTAGTCACACCTAAAAAGGACATCATCTCCCTCTTAGTCGTAGGCATAGGTGCCTCAAGAATTGCTTGTTTTCTTTTGTTCTCCAATTGTCTACCTGCCTGCGAAATTAAATAACCCAAGTACTTTACTTGTGCTTTCCACAATTGTAACGTTTCTTTATTTACCTTATGTCCTTGCTCAGCTAAAAAACTAAGAAGGGTAAGGGTATCCTTTCTACAACTTTCCTGCGTGGGTGAGGCCAACAAAATATCATCAACATACAACAGAACCTGGCTTCCCTCTGGGGGGACAAACTGAGCTAAATTTGCAGCCATTTCTTGTGCGAATATTGTCAGACTCTCACAATAGCCCTGTGGCAATCTGGTGTAGGTGTATCTTTTACCTTGATAAGTGAATGCAAACCAAAATCTACTCTCCTTATGTAGTGGTATGGAGAAAAAGGCATTGCTTATATCTATGACAGAAAAATATCTGTGCTGAGGTAATAAATCATTAAGTAATGTCTAGGGGTCAGGGACCACCGGTGCTCTTGGGATCACAGCTGAATTAACTGCTTGTAAATCCTGAACCAACCTCCATGACCCATCCAGTTTCTTTACAGGAAACAACGGAGTATTGCAGGGCGAATCTGGGCATTCAACAAGAATTCCTACCTGTTTTAGCTGCTCAATGACTGGCTTAATTCCTTCCTCTGCTTGTTTACGTAGCGGGTATTGGTGCTTACGGGGTCTAAAACCTGACTTTGGAGTTATACAAACTTCACCTGCTGTTTTCATCAGTCCTACATCCCCTTTACCTTTTGACCATAAATCTACAGGTAAGGCACTTAACGCACTATCTTCCTCTTGAGTTAAGAGAATTTGTCATGCCATTTCTGTTTTGTCATCCCTGAGGTGCACACTTGGTTGTGCCCAAGTCACCCAGTTTAATCTTTGTACCTTGATCTGTTGATCCTTCAACTGACTTTCGGACAGTGTGTCCCAATTTGTTAACTATTTCACCAAATCTACCCAATGTGTCCCCACCGCTTTAGTAATTGAAATATGTGGGCTATAACCTGAGTGATATAAAGAACTCATTTCCTTGGTCAAAGTACAGGTCACTACTGTACTACCTTGCTTATCCCAAAACATATCATTCAAAATTATCCTAGCACATTTGTGCCTAAAGAATTCTTTTTCAAATTCTTTGTCCGGACCAGGGGCCTGTCTGTAGTACATAGTACAATGTAAGTGCGCCACAACGTGCGGTGACCCGCTCCTAGATTTACTTAGTTAGGTTGATCAAATCTGTATCAACCCTCCCCGGCCCATTTGAAATCAAGTCCTGGCTATACCAACAAAACAAGTCTTGTACTTCTTGTACCACCAAGCCATCCGCTAACCTTTTCGCCTCAATGCCTTTAGGTGTGGGAATTGCCGCTATTCCAAACAAATGCATCAAATCTCTTCCCAGCAAATTAACTGGACAAACTTTCAATAAAATTACCGTACACCTAACAGTTTGGTTTGTTTGTGGATCTGTGAACAATAGAGGATGAGACAGTGGTTCCTTATAGATTTTCCCGTTTGCCGCTTTCACATGGACAAACTCATCTGTTTTGCAGTTCGGGGGTAGAACTGCTGGACCCAAAAGTGTACGCGATGCACCTGAATCACATAAAAACTCCACTTT
This sequence comes from Protopterus annectens, assembly GCF_019279795.1. Taxonomy (NCBI): domain Eukaryota; kingdom Metazoa; phylum Chordata; order Ceratodontiformes; family Protopteridae; genus Protopterus; species Protopterus annectens. Next base: position 1,156,274,426 of record NC_056725.1, on the reverse strand, counting down.
CTGTCACTCAACCAAAAACTCTATCATGGGTTTTTGATCCTGATGCATAGCAATACCCAAATGTGCCAGGTTTATGACTTCACAGTCACAATCCCGCCCTTCCTTAATTTCCTGGGTGTCCTGACATTCATCGCAGAGAGTGTCTGCCTCATCATCATCACAATCATTCTTGTTTTCTTCTCTACAATAATCACAATAATGAATTTGGCGCCTTCCTTTACTATCATATAGTCATGCGGAGCCCTTGTTCGTAAGCTGTGGGGGATGTTGCCACTCTTCGCAGTCGGCAGCAAAGTGCCCACGTCTACCGCATTTAAAACTTTCTCCACGTTTTAACCTCCCCTCATATTCCTCTGAATGTCCACCCTGTTTATACGACGTGTCCCATTTCGGGCCCCCACGTCTTTGTACGCCACCACGGCGCCCTTGCCCCCCTTTGGTCCTGTACCAAAAATATGCCACCATCATCCCCTACTGCTAACACTTGTACTTTCTTTTTCTTTTTTAAATTGAAATGTCGCTCAGCATGCCGTGCATATTCAAACAAAGGTTGCAGTCTACATGTTCTGTGATCAACCATATGCTTAGTTATAAAACTATCGGAGCCTTACAACCTTTAAGAAAAGCGTTTTTTAATTGCTGTTCGTACGGACTATCAGTAGTCTGATCCTGAGGAATCATCATTCCACAATGGTTATTGAACACTTCTGTCAATCTTACAATATAGTGATCTACAGATTCATCATCATTTTGTATGCACTGATTTATTACTGTCCAATCTGCTCTTGGACGCCACTTATCAGAAATTCTCTTCAACAGATGAGTGACTCGCGTGTCTAACACCCCAGAATTATGCTTTAATGTAGTGCCGTCATCTGCCTTACATGTCCAAGTACCACAAACTAAGTGCCAATCTGGACCCAGGATTTGTCGCACTACTTGTTCTACTTCTAAACCATTTAGACGATAACTTAAACTCATACCAACTATGTCCTCAGAAAACCTTTGAAAATTAACCTTGGGATGAGGAATACCATCCGTAGCTCATTTTATATCCTCTCTAGCACAGGGACGATCAACTAAAATAGTTGGCTCTTGTCCAACATCTCCTGCTTGTGGGTTTGCAACTTGTATTAAGGGAAGGGCTTCTGAGTGGTCAGAAAGTTTAATGGCCCAATATCCTTGCCCTGCTGGTCTCGACCTTAACTGCATAGGTTGGTCTACCTGTTGCAAAGCAACCTTGGGTACTACGGGAATTTGCGGGTAAATTGGAGGGGTCACAGTGTTTCCTTGAGCAGCCAATAACCCACCCTGCTGTACAGATCCCACATCTTCAGACTGATATTGAGGAGGTTCCACCGGTACAGCAGCAGCAATTTCCCCATACGGTGGGGCAGTTGCTTGCCTTTGTACCGCACAAACTGTATGCTCATCCTCCTTATCTAAAAAATAAAGCTACTTTTCCACTTGGCACCAGTGATCCCTTTTGATTTATTTTTTTCTTTTTCCTGGCACTGTTTTTCTTTTATAGCTCGTTTATTTGCCTCTTCTAACCATTTTTGTGCTTGGGGAAATCCCAATTGTCTTTGTTTTTTAGTTCTAGTTCCCACATCTCTTTTCAAATCTCCAACCAATTTTGCACAGGCATTGTTATTCAGTGTACCATCAAAATCATACCTCGACTTCCACTTTTTCAAAAATTTAACATTATTTGTGTTTAAACCTTTCATATACTTAGCATCAACATTTAAACAGGCATCACTCTCACACTTGCAGCAACTCGAACACATGTTTCCCCTAGATTTCTTATTTTACCTTCCCCTTTTTTTTTCTTTTTTCTTTTTTTCTCAGGTATTTAGGACTGTATCAAAATTATTTTACAGAGCTTATTATAAAAATGGGACTATCTTAATGGGTGACCCTAACAAAATAATCTTAACAAGTAATCCTACCCATCCTTAACTAAAAATAAAACCTTGTCGACAAGATTAAAAGAAATTTATTTTTCATCCTACCTGAACCAGATGAGACTCCGTTTCCCCTTTTCGTTCAGAAATCGTCCCTCATATAGGGATCAGAGAGTGGCTGGCCTCCTTTCAACGACAAATCAGTTGGAGGGCTTTCAGTTGAGGGAATCTTAAGATGAGAAACCCTCACCTGCACAGGTTTTTCGGTCTCTCTGTCGGTCTGATCCGTATCTTCGTAGAGGTTTCCAGTCCGAAGGACCAAAATGTCATAAGAAAAAATTCAAACGAGTCACATCTGTCTCAGGTGATGAATTTCCCTTTATTTGCAGCTAACCAGATTACACAGCATGTTGGCCAAGATGTCCGGTCTGGACTGATCTGATCTTCTCTGATCTGATCAACTTGTTTACTGACATCAACTTTTATACTGCAAGCAAAACAACTTTTTGTTACATTTCTGACCGTTGACAGTTGGCTATGAAAAACATATAGGATAAACATGTTTATCACAAATTACCTCAAACCAACAGCTAGTACAGAATGTTCAAGAAGCACAGAATGTTCAATTCAACAACGGTAGCTCAAATTTTCCAGGACACACAGCCTGCCCCAGTAAATGAACTCTTACTCGGCCGTGCGTCCTTATCCCAGGCTTCACTGAGCTATAACCAAATCTCTTTATTCTGAAATGCAGAAAACAGATGTCATTCAGGTTCATAAGCAATGCTGCATTTTGTTCACAGATGAGGCCCATTTTTGATAGGCATATCCCAACAAATAACATGTTCACTTTGCAAGAACAGGAAAAAGACAAATAACAGTATGTTTTTAAAACTTTTTCTCTTAACAAAATGGAAGAGGTTTTCCTTTTGGGCTCATTAGAGAGAGTTGGATCCTTTCACAGCTCCTCTCCCATCTGTCTTAGATTCCCTTGCATCCATTTTTCAAAGCAGGGCAAGCTTCTGCACCATCAAAGTTCATTTAGCAGTAATTTCCAACTGTCACATTGGAGATAATGCATCTCCTTTAGCTTCATTTAAGTTATGTAAGGCCCTTCTAAAAGGTAACTTTTAAAGTTAGAACTCCAGTTCAAGATCCCACTCCACCTTGGGACCTGACTTTGGTATTACAAACCTTGGTGCATTCACCTTTTGAAACTTCAGCTAAAGTAGACCTTAAGTTTCTGTCTTGAAAAACGGTCTTTTTGATCTCTGTCACTTCATTAAGACGAGTATCTGAACTCCAAGCCCTGTCACCAAAACCACCATATTTGATTTTTCATAAGGCTAGATAGAGTTACCTTATGCACTAATCCTTTTTTTCTACCTAAAGTGGTCTCTGAATCAAGCATCAATTTACCAGTTTTCTTTCCCAAATTTGGCAATAATGGAGAATATTTATTTATTTGACATTTGTTGACTGGGTTAGTCCAGTTAGGCCGTAGTCCTTTTTCAGTGGAGACCTGGGGAGAAAAGCTCCACAAACATATCTACATGACTAATTAAGCATTTACACAGAATACATATTTACATGAACAGTAGTTACTAGGAGTAAAAAAGAATTAAGCTGAGTTTACAATAATAGACAAATAGTTTCAAAATGATTAATAAGTACACCTGGTAGAGTACAGTGTAAAAAATTTACGTTCATCATCATGAGATCAGCTATATAGCTAAATAGCTGCAGAGGGAGGAATGGAATGAAACATTAGTCAAAGAGAAGGGGAAGTGGGGTGATATATGTGTGGAAAAAAAGGTGTTAGGCAAGATGGGAGAGAGGAATAAAGTCAGTTGGGGAGAAGATTACACTGAAATAGCCATATATGGCTTAGGTCTTTTTTTACAGCATTTTTGAACTGATATATAGGCTTAATATTTCGAATGTCCAAGGGAAGTTTATTCCAGCTTACAGCTGGGGAGTAGCTATAAAAGTTCTTGCCAATTTTGATTTTTGGCTTGTATGTAGAAGAGATGTTCTGAGTGGGGAGTAGGAGGGAGATGATAGAGGTTAGTGCTGGGGCAGAAAGAGGGCTTGTGCAGTATTGAATGAACTGTGAGCGGAGACGGTAGTAGGGAAGCACTAACCAGTTTAGTTTTCGGAGTGCTAAGCAATGATGGGAATGGTAGGGTTGTATGGCAGCAAATTTAGCTACCTTGTAAGTGGAGTCTAGTTTAGAGAGAAGTGTAGTTTGTAAGTTGGTGAGGATTTGAGAGCCGTAGAGAAGGATTGGGAGAAGGTAGGCTTACTGGATAGGAAGTTTTTATTCCTATAAAGGAGACCAAGTTTTTGGTGGGTTTTCTTAATGTTGCTAAGAACATGTAGGTCAAATTTCAGCTGGTCGTCGATAATGACTCCAAGTAGTTTGGTGTGAGTTTCAACTGTGATAGATGTATTGTTAAGGTAAGAGATAGAGAAAGAAGCTTTAAGGTGATTCATGGTTTTTGACTATGAATCTGGTCAATGCTTCATCTTTTATACGTCCATAGGGAACTTCGTTTTTACCTTCACAGGACTAAGGAATTTAGAAAAACTGATCAATTATTTGTCTCCTCCTCAAATAATAATATGGGAAGACCAGTCTCAAAACTACACTAGCCAAATGTATAACAGATTGTATTGCCTGTGTTTATTATTTGAGAGGTTTAACTTTGCTAAGACAACCAAAAGCTCACTCAACTAGCTCTATGGCTGCATCAGCTGCCTTTTGGGCTAGAGACTCCACTGATGACATATGGCAGTTGCCACATGGTCCTAATGCTCATACTTTCATTTATCATTACAAATTGGATATCATCTCCAGAAACAGAGCAGCATTCGGTTCTCTGAAACATCCTTCCATTATGGCCAGCCAAGATAACTTTAGCTGGTGATCTGTCCCATTCGTTGAGGATCAAATGAAAATGACAGCATCAGATATAAAAGTTAAGTGCTCACCATAACTATGCGTCTGTGTTGTCCATTTTCATTCTTCCTCAGCTTCCCTCCCACCTTCCCCCTGTCCATATCTTTGAGAAAGCACTAATGGAATTGTTATTAGGAACCATAGCTCCTGTCTGACCTCCTGATCTTTCAGTTATCACTTTTCTGTCATAGCTATGTTAAGATACCTTGTTGTGATATTGTATAATAGCAGCAAACTCAATCTGAGGTAATATAGTTGTTAGGGCCATTATGGGAAAGGGAGGAGCTCAAGAATTGGATCCTAGAATCTAAAGAAAGTGTCTGAGTCTGATCTGAGGATCAGATCCGAACTCATTCGTTGAGGAAGAATGAAAATGGACAACACAGATGCATAGTTATAGTGAGTACATAACTTTTATTTTAACAAGTCCAAACTGGTAGCTACGTAATAGACATGTTGTAATTTCCATTTGTTTAATACTTTTAGATAATTTGAAAAAGTATCTTGTCCTGAATAATTAGGTCAAAGTCACCATTAAATATTGACAGATTGCACAATTTCCAAAGCATTCACTTTAAAATGAGGTATGATCTGATATTGTCAGTTTTCATTCTGCCCTCAGCTTATGGGTTCAGATCCAATCCCTCAGATCCGACTCGGCCATTGCAGAAGCTCTTGACAACCAGAAAACTCTTGAGCTACTCTCTTACCCACAGTGCACCCAACCCCAAGTACTTGAGATCTCGTTTGGCCACTTCCAGAAAAAGATGTAATTTTTCAGTGCTGTCGAGCGACTCTTCATAATTGAAAAAAGTTATACTTAAAAAAGGTCTATTTCTTTCCTTTTAGTCTACTCTTCCCTCTCTTACACTTTTCAGTGCATTTCTCACTGTGAATATCATCGTTGGTAGTCTTTTCCTTCCCTGTAGCAAAAAAAAAAATATATGTATATGTATATATATATATATATATATATATATATATATATATATATATATATATATATATATATATATATAGCTTCATGCATTTCTAAATATGTTTATGTGGTATTTCTTTTACCTTTCACACTATCAGGATGGCATTGAAACCAGCTGGTTTCAAGAAGTGTACCAAATGTGGTCATAAAGTACTGCTTTTAGATACACATTCCTTATGTATTTACTGTTTGGGACTGCATCACCTCCAGGAGGTCTGTTCCATTTGCCACTTTTTCAACCCTAGAGCTCTTGTGAAGCGTAAAAGTAAGTTAATTCTTAAAGGATTGCTTCTATCTCCCTTTTCTGAAGCCTTATCTGGAGCTTCCCCTGAGGAAACTAAAAAGACCATTTCTCCCAGTACTTCTACAGCTTCTACAAAATCGTCTGGGAAATCTAAGAAAAGACTTCTTTCAGATCCGACTGACCCTTCAGATCCTAAAAAAAAAAGACAAAGTTGCAGGATCTGACTTCACACACTGATCCAACACTCCTAAAGAAAGAGCTATCTGATCTGACTTCACAATCAGATCCGAAGCTTGAGACCTAGGCATCTATCAGATCAGACTTTGGATCCAACACCAAAAATATCAGATCTCACAGCTTATTCCATACCCCTTCCAGGGACTAGATACTCCCCCTCACTGGATCCTGTTCTATCTAGAGTCCCTTCTCCATTTTTGGAGAGACCTAGGTCTCCTTCCCGCATGTTCACTCCCTCTTCCAGGAGCCCTGCAGAAGATGTGGAGAGGTTAGTGAGAAGGATTCTTTTGGCACAGACTGTGACAAATGTTCCATTGGCTGCTACCCTTTTGAGTCAGATCATCTGACCCTCCACCACTCTCCCTGTGCAAGTTCCTCCTCCAACTCTATACCCAGTTTGGAGATACCAGATTTGAGTTGTCCAGGTCCATCTGCATAGGATTTCCAGTGTCCTTATCTTTGCATCCGAAGCTTGTTCTGAGCTCTTTGGTAACATCTGATCAGGAGAGCTGTCTGAGCTGGAGCTGCCCTGTTGAGTTTCAGGTGTCACAGTTGATGCCAAAGTTCAGCTTTGAATTCTGTCTTGGGGGAGTTCTCCTTGGAGTAGGGAGGGGCTTTGGTCCAGAGGCTTGCCCTTAAGGATCTGAGGTCCTGTTCCTCTCGGGGCTCTGCCTTTGAGGTGATGGAGAGAGCCTCGTCAGCATCCTCGACAAAGATGGTTCCCTTCCCCTTGAATTCTCAGTCTACAGACTTGCCACCTCTTCACTTAGAGTCTCATCTACCCTCTCCACAGGGATAGCCAGTACTGAAACCCCAAGCTTCCCAGCAGGATCTTTCTACCTCTTCTGATAACCTCCCCAGAGCACCCCACTAGTGAGGTTCCTAAGAAGAGAATGTGCAAGAGGAAGCACTTTCTCCCAAGGAGTCAGTCACTGAAGACACAGACTTTGATGAAGGTGAATGGTCCCCATGGTCACTTCCAGAAGATGTCCAGTTTGGAGACATTCTTGAATCATGAAACAGAAAGGTAACTGGAAGTCCATCAACCCTTTTCAGAAGAGTCTGTGTTTTTTGAGGCGTTTGTTACCAGCCTGTCTACCTCCTGAGTGACTTCCCCTGCTGATGACCTCATATAATTGATCTCATGGCAGGCATGAAATGCCTCAGAAACCAGACAAATTTTTAGCAGCACCAGAGGACAGACAGTTTTGGACAAAAGGAGTGCCTGTTGATGCCATGGCCGTGGTGGCAGCCACAAAAAAAGGAGCTGTTCGAAAAGAGTTCTGTCCATCTTCTGAGTAAGGAGTCTCAGTCAATGGACAGGTTTGGAAGGCGTGTCTGTGCTTCAGCAACCTTTGCATAAAGTCTCTGAACTGTTTGGCACATTTCACTAGGTTACAGAGAGACCTAGTAAAGGAACTCTCTGGTACCCTTTCAGGATTCATTTCTGAAGAGGTGCAGGCATCTGTTACTTCTCAGTTGACTACCCTGCAATCATTCTCCAATTCTTTCTTGAGGTTAATGAAGGAGCCATAAGGAGACATGCCTGCATGTGCTTATATGATTTTGCGGAGCCTTCAAGCCTTTGTTCGTCAATGCCCCCTTTGATGGAACATCTTTGTTTGGCCCCAAAGTTAAGGACACTTTATCCAGGTGTGAAAAGGATGGAAAGACCTTGTCTACCTTGGGCATATGTTTTTCCATGCCTCAAAGATCCTTCTCCAGGAATCAATGAGGTACTGGAAAAATAAGGTTCAAAAAAATCCCAGAGTCCTTTACAGGACATAAGCAGAGGAGGTTCCCCCAGCTGTAGAGGGGGGACTCCAATGGTAGATGCCACCCTCGTGGCAGAAGTGACCATAGAACCAAGGGTTCTAGAGATTCCTTTTTGACAGACCCTTCTAGCGCTCCTAAAATGAAGCCCGAGTGTTCCCCTCTAGAAGCAATTGGGAGTCAATTATCCCTGCACCAGAGAGCCTGGCTAGAGATAGTAACAGATAAATGGGTGCAGAGGATCATTTCCAGAGGTTATACAATACCCTTTTCCTCTATTCTCAAGAAAAATTCCCGATGTTTCACCCACTCAGAGAGAACAAGCAGCACTTCAAATGCAAAAGTTGCTAGAAAAAGAGTCATCTAACATGTCCCACCAGATCAGATAGAATCTGAAACTTAATTCAAGATTCCTTTTCATGCCAAAGAAAACAGGACTGGAAACCAGACTTGGATCTTGGCAAATTGAACAAATCGGTTTAATGCATGAAGTTTCAGATGGTCACACTTCAGTCCATTCTCCCATTTCTGGGCAAGGATGACTGGATGTGCTCGACAGACCATCAGGACACATGCTATCACATAAAAAAGAACAGGTACTCCAGAAGGCATTTACGCTTGCAGCTGGGAGCCAGTCATTACCAACTCGGAGTTCTGCCCTTTAGCCTCACCACAGCTCCCAGAGTGTTCACCAAATGTATGGCAGTAGTGGCAGCTCACTTGAGACTGCAAGGATTCTGGATTTTTCTAGATCTAGATGACTAGCTCATTACCACCCCGACCAGGCATCAACTAAGAGAGGCAAGAAATCAAGATGTTCTTCGTGTTTCACTGTTGCAGTCATCACACTTGGGATATCTGCCTGCAGGTAGCCCTTGGTCGACCTGAATACCAGAGTCTTGGGATGCTGTTGCCTCTTCCATGATGTCAGGGGTATAAAACATGCAGCTGAAGCCATTACAGCAGTCTTTCTTGCCGAGAAGGAGCACGAAGCAGTTTGCAAGTGCTGGTCAGCCGCTACCTGAAATTTTCATTTTTCGACTTTCAAACCTGAAGTCTTCTAAAGCTAAGTACCCCATTGGGGATTCTTTTTTCTTGCTCTAACCAATGTCTGAAAAAGTTAGCAATTTTCTTGCCTGTGGAAAGCAAATACCTCTCAGAGATTTTCATTCTTACTGTGTCACCTGTTTAGGCCCAGACCACGACGTCCCTTGCTGTTGGTTTTGTGTTTTAACACCCGAACCATTCATTGTCAGGCTATTTTTGTAGCTAAATTATTTTGCGCTCATTCTCCATTTTCTGAAATGACTTTGGTAAGCCATCCGACTACTGATCTTCCAAATAAGTGCAACGACAGACCACTTAGGTCAAAAACTGCAGATAACGCTTCCATTAAGTTAGTCGCCAGTCCACCGGTACTCAGTGAGGTGCCTTTGCAGCCCCCGACGCCCGCTTCTACAGACTCGCAGGCCTCTGCTGAGACGCATTTGGAGTCCGGTATGCCACAAGATGCTTCTTCGACTATGGAACCTGCGGATGTCTCTACCTTGGATGGTTCAGGAGCCGCTGTGCAAGCACTGGCTTCTGAGGGTGTATTCTGACCAACCGATATTCGTATTAAACAGACATCTTCTTTTTTAACTAAATCTGCCGAGTTTCTCAGGCCCAGAGTTCACACTATGCTTACAAAACAGACGTCCAAAGCGCATGCTCAAGCTCCCATGCCACAAAAACAAATGCTTAGAATGACTGAAAACCTTATTACTCTAATTAGGGGAAGCCAGCCTTCCCCCTACTAAAAGACAAAGAATTGAATTTCCTTCTGATTCTACAGACCAGGATTCCGATGACTCTGACCCTTCTGATTACCAGGACATACCCTTATCTACCTATGAGGATTCAGATGCAGAGGAATCCATTCCCTCTGCCTCCCCTTCAGAGGATTTTTCTTTTGGTGAAGCCTTGCGTACCTTAAGAGAGCATTTCCGCTGGGAATGCCAGGACTATCCTCAGTCCAAAAAGAGACTCAGGGAATTTTTAGGTTTGCCTCAGCACAGGCCTCTAGCTATACCCCCTGTCCTGGATATTATAGATGTCTTCATGGAATCCAGTCTTACTCCTGACACTTTATCACCAGCTCCTAGAAAACCTGACAGGTACTACAGAGTACCTGACTCTCACAAATTTCTCTTTAAGAATCCTACTGCGGATCCAGAGACCATTTCCCAGGGACCTAAAGGCATTAAGGCTACTACAGCCAAAAACCCTACCCCTTCAGACAGGGATTCTAGAGCTTTAGGCAGATGGGGTAAGAAGGTATATACCTCTGCAACTCTTGCCATCAGGGCTTTGAATTGCCAGTTCCACATGTTGAAGTACCAGCAACATATTATGGAACTAATTAAACAAAAAATAGTGTTACTTCCAGATTGTGCAGAAAATAAAGATTTACAAGAGTTAATGCATTCTGCAAACCAAGTTAATAAACATACTTTGCAGTGTGGGTTTGATGCCTTAGAAGCATCTTGCAGGGCTGCTGTCACTGGGTCTGTATCGAGAAGGCATGCTTGGTGATGGAAGAAGTCTTGCCAGACCATGTCAAAGAAAAATTACTAGATGCTCCATTAAATCAGGAACGTTTGTTTGGCACCACAGCAGAAGAAGTTCTTAAGATGGAAGAAAAAGCTAAATCTATGCAAACTGCCACCCCCTTATGGAAAAAAGTTCACAATGATTTTCCAGTTATACTTCCCAGCCATGCCCACGTACTTGCACCCCTAGGAAGAAAACTCACCCTTCATGCAAAAAACTGGATGTCTATTAATCAGGACCGATGGGTTCTAAACATTGTATCCCAGGGATACAGATTCTACTTCCACTCACTGCCAACCCCAAATGGGTTGCCAGACCTTCCTCCAAACCAGTGGGCAGAGGCTCAAAAGCAAGTACTTTCCCTTCTCCATATCAGGGCTAGTCGACCTGTTCCAGTAGAACAAAGGGGGACAGGGTTTCTACTCCAGACTGTTCCTGGTGCCCAGAAAAGAGAGCTCTTGGCGCCCTATCCTGGATCTATCAATTCTCAACACCTTTCTGGTGGTCCCAAAATTCAAAATGTTTACACTGCAACAGCTTCTTCCTATGCTAGCCAAAGATGCCTGGTTAGTCACCCTAGACTTAAGCTTATCTGCACATCCCCATAAGGGAGTCTTGCAGGAAATAATATGCGCTTCAGGGCAGGCTCTATGCACTATCAGTTCTCTGCACATCCCTTTGGTTTATCTACTGCGCCCAGAGTATTCACAAAGTGCCTGGCTCCCGCTATTGCATACTGCAGGCAGAGAAATATTCAAATTTACCCATACTTGGACAATTGCCTGATTCAGGTGGACAGTCAGGAATTGCTACTTCAGCACCTGGCATTTGTAAAAAGATGTCTAACTTCACTGGGATACACCATCAAGGAAAATAAATCACAACTAGTGCCCAGCCCACAAATTGTATTCCTGGGTGCAAGCTTGAACACAACTTCCCAGATGGCATTCCTCACTCCAGAAAAGCAGGTCCATTTGACAAACGATTTCAAACTAATGGCCACCAAAACTCAGTTATCTGCAAGGAAAATACTGCAAGACCCAGGGTTCATGGCCTCATGCATTCTTCTAATTCCATATGCAAGACTGCATATGAGGAAACTTCAATGATACTTAAAAAGTCTGTGGTGTCAACATTCTCAGGACCTGGAAACAGTGATTCCTATCATACCTTGTCTAAGGGCAGAGTTTCTTTGGTGGGCAGAGGCATGCAACCACAACAAGGGACTTCTTTTCACTCAATCCCTTGCCGCCTAAACCCTGACAACAGACACATCAGACTATGCATGGGGGGCTCACTTGGCAGGCAAATGCATTCAGGGCAAATGGAGCCCAGAATAAATTCCCCTGCACATAAATCAAAAAGAGATGCTAGCTGTACAGAATGCTCTGACAGCCTTCAAATACCTTATCATTCCAGGACAGCTCCTGATAAAGACAGACAACACCACAGTTATGTGGTACATAAACAAGCAGGGGGGAAACTCATTCTTACCCACTCTGCAGGTTAGCTGTGACCCTGTGGAACACAGCCTTGAGTAACCAAGTGCACCTACAAGCTCAATTCCTGCCAGGCAAGCAAAATTCACTGGCAGACGACTTTAGCAGAAATCTACTGGACCCTCACGAGTGGAAACCGGAACCCAACTCATTCAAACTTCTAACCCAGAGGTGGAGAACACCGGAGGTAGACCTTTTTGCCTCCCCCCACAACCACCAATTGAGCAAATTTTGCACCAGGAACCCTCGCAGCAGAGCCTGGAAGGTGGATGCCCTATCCTTTACATGGGAAAACCCATCAATTTATGCCTTTCCTCCTCTGCCCCTCCTCTCAAAAGTACTACTCAAAATCAAACAGGACAGGCCAAGGGCAATCCTTATTGCACCAGACTGGCCACGCGAGCACTGGTACCCACTCCTATGCAGTCTGACAGCAGTGCCACCCTGGCACCTGCAGTCAGACACCTTCCCTGCTGTCTCAGCAGGAGGGACAGATTTTGCATCCGCAGCTGCAAACTCTAAACCTTGCAGCCTGGCTTATCCCCTGAATACACCACCAGCATCCCTCAGCAAACAGGTGCTGGATGTCATCCTTGATGCCAGAAGGCCTAGTACTAGGAAATCCTATGCTGAAAAGTGGAAAAGATATTGATCTTGGAGTCAGTCTCAAGGAAAGGACACAGCTGTGCCAACCTTACCTCAAATCCTTGATTACCTAGCAGAGCTGCTCCACAGAGGCCTATCCTTTTCATCCATTAAGATTCATGTCTCTGCCATCTCAGCTCATTATAATACTGAGCCACCTCTCTTTTCTCACCCTCTCATCAAACAGTTCCTGAGAGGAGCTAACAATTTAAGGACCCCTAGGAGAGCTGCCACCTCGGCCTGGGACCTTAACTTTGTACTGGAGAAGCTCACACTTCCACCTTTTGAACCTGCTGCTTCAGCAGAGTTAAAATTCCTCTCTTGGAAAACAGCCTTTACTTCTAGCTATTACTTCAGCAAGAAGAGTGTCTAAGTTACAGGCACTCATGGCGGTGGAGCCCTTCATTATTTTCCATGCTGACAGGATTTCCCTCAGGACTAACCCATCCTTTATGCCCAAGGTGGTATCCAGTGTGGCTTTAAACCAATCCATCCATTTTCCAACCTTTTTCCCTAATCTTCAGAATAAAGGGGAAAGGATCCTGCACTCCTTGGACGTGCACAGACAGCTCAGTTTCTACCTTGACAGGACTAAGCCTTTCAGAAAATCTGACCAGCTGCTTCTTAGCTTTGCTACAGGGGCAGAGGGCAAGGCCATTTCGAAGCACGCCATTTCCAAATGGATAGCACACTGCATCCATTTCTGCTACAAGCACCATGGAAAACCTACTGCTCAGGGGAATCAGAACTCATTCCACTAGAGCTACTTCAACCTCTACAGCATTTCTCAGGGGAGTCCCTATCAGGGACATCCTGGAAGCTGCAACCTGGAGTTCTGTACACACCTTCACCAAGCATTACCACTTACCTATTTTTTCTAAATCCAGAGCTGGATTTGCTACAGCAGTCTTACAAGGCATGCTAGCCAGCCCTAGTAGTTCTTGATTGCCTCCACCTTTCCTCAGCTTTGGGAATCAACCCAAGTGTGATGACTGCAACAGTGAAACAAGAAGAACATAGTACAATTATGTACACTTAAATAAATGTAGATGTTCGAGTGTATTCACTGTTGCAGTCCTGGTTTTCCCTCTTTCCAGCCCCCTGGCTGTTTCTATCCTTTCTACTTATCCTCTTTATGTCCATCTTTTATGGCAGGGATATTTATTTTTTACTGGAGGTGTTCCACACCATGTAATAGCTTCCTATTTTGAGGGCTCCTGACATCTGGGGCAAGAAAAACTGATGCAATGGCGTCAGCTGCATGTTTTATACCCCTGATGACCTGACGTCATGGAAGAGGTGACAGCAATCGACATAGAAATCCCAAGACACTGGTATTCAGGCCGACTGCGGGCAAACTGCAGGCCGATAACCCAAGTGTGATGACTGCAACAGTGAATACACTCGAACATCTACATTTAT